>NC_073381.1:65322434-65628934 GCF_028641065.1 Leucoraja erinaceus | reverse complement strand
AGACATCAGAAAGCCAATTAGATTAACAGAAAATAATGAGACACTTCTCTGACGATTAAACCTTAAAATACAGGGAGTTTAATTTGCATTTTGTGTTCAGACAATGCTGATTCTACCCAAAGCTACTTCAAGTAACTGCCAATATTGTTCAGTTCCTAAGCTTGGTGGTTGCAGCTGGGCAATTCTAACCATTCTTAGAAAATGTTGTGTGCATTTCAATTTTAATTTAAATGATCATAAATGGTAAGCAAATATCCCTTTATCCTGACACAGTTTTGCAATTGTCGGTTTTCACCTTGTTATAAGTTTTTTTTTAATTTCTGATGCAGCTAGGTATGTTTTAACAGTTGTTATTGCTAGATATCACTTCCAGTTTCCAAATAATGGAAATATGAACTGTAACAATCCATGATCCATGCATTTCATACCAGTGTTCCAGCAGCATTTTTTCTTTAATGCTTCAGGAAAGTTAAGCTTAGTATCCATAATATAGCAGTAAACTATTTTCATATTTGCATAACTGATTATGTAAAAATTTTTGTTGCTATTCTGAACCATGTTACAGTTTATCAGGAGATTAACAGGAGACATTATTTATCTCCCAAGTGTTCTTGTATTAAACTGCACAGACAACCTCATTTCAGTTCATTGTATATTGTTGACATTACCTATAAAAGTCAGAGTAGGTATTTTCATTCATAATCCAAAGGTGCCTTGTTTTATTCCAAATTGATTCTGAAACAGATAACATTTATCCCGTGACATTTTGCCCTTGTTGATGTTTTTAAGACGTTTTTCTTCATGCATGTAAATAATTGTAAGATTTTGGTGTGTATAGTTAAGTATATCTCTTATTAGTGAATTGTCCAATTGCATGGCCAGAAACCTCATTTAATATATTATGTGTAGTCATCGATTTAAGTGAATTGGAATTAAGTTATGCCATTGTTTTTTAAATTCCTGTGCTTCCAACATTTAAAAGGTCTACTTGACAGTGGATTGGATAACATTCAGAGTAAACTGGCAAGGTATTTATTTATTTGAAAACATGCCCTTCTAAAAATATAATTTCCAACATTTTATCCACCTTTACAGAGTTTTTAAATCTTTGATATTTATAATTTTAAATTCCACCATCTTCCCAAATAAGTCGTTTTTCTACCAAAATATGTTTTTAAATTTGAAAGCTTAGCTGTAGTTTTGCTTCACCCATCATGATTATATATTTTTTAATGCTCAAACATGCATAAATATTTCTGAATATTTAACATTGGATAGGGCTCCCACCTGAACTACTCAAATAGTTTGTGAGGGAGAACAGGCCTCTTATACTTAAAGGAAATTCATTGTTGTTTAAGAGGCAGGACTCTCCTATACTACAAGTAGAAAACCCTGGAATTACTAAGTGAATCAGGCTGCAGCTATGGAGAGAGAAACAGAATTAATGCTTCAGGTCAATAGCCCTTTATCAGAACTTTATTTCGTTTAATTTTCCACAGTCTCTGCAGTAGCTCAGAAAGAAGGTGGGAAGTTTTACCTCAGCTTTATCCATTCTTTTTGAAAGACTTGGGTGGTTACTGTACTATAGATACTGTACAGATACAGGTGCTGTAATTGTACTGAATAGACATATGCTACATATGGCCAGATGATTACATATGCACCAGTTAGTTTCTGGAACAGTAATTCACATTCCAATTCATTTATAGTCAACATGCAGCGATAACGAGATGCACATACATATATCCCCTTGCAGAAATAACAGTTAGTAGAAATAAAAATAGATACATGGTCAATTCAGCACATGGTAAAGAATGTTTAACACATTCAAGCTCCTCAGCGTTCCAGATCTTCTTCCTCTGTAGTCCTGTGTTGTCTTATAAAATGGCTTTGCCATTATGCCATCATCACCTGAATTATTAATCAATTAATTAATTTGAATGCTGATTAACTTGCTTAGAGCTTTGAATAATTTGTTTCTTATTCCAACATAATTTTATTTTCCTTGTTGGGATTTGGTGGAAACTGTACACCATTTCCAGTTCATTGGGGAGTTACAATAGGACCCATCCATGTTACCACCAGAGCTTTATTTAAAATCTTCTCTCCTGGTACCAGACCCATGAGGCTCAGCTAACTTGGGGACCACACGCAACAAACCCTCTATAGTCTGAATTGGGAACATGTGATTGAGGTGCAGCAAGAAAAGGGATGGAATCAGTATAACCTTTGCTCACGTCCTTCCTGCTCCATAAAGAAACCTTGGCAAAAAATCTTGCAGGCCTCCATTTCTTGTTCGCAGGATTTGTTCTGTGGGAACCAGCATCACTCTCTGCAGCTAGGTGGTCTGTAAAATTAAACATGTGGTGCTTTGAAGAAATTCTTTGCATAAATATTTTTGAAGTTGAGTCAGCTGTGTACCCCCCCCACTTACCTCCCCACTAAAACACGCACCATCCACCGACCAGTGACTAATAACTCAAGCAGCTGTTTTAATTCTGGCTTTCCCCAGTTTCTGCCAAGCAAAACGAGTTAACATTTCTTAATAGGTGAGCGGATTCCCGCAGAAGGGTGTTATCCAATATTCAGGTACATGCCCAGTGTGGTGAAGCACAACATGTATGCTCAGTATTTAGAACTGCTACAAATTCAGGCAATGATAGTTGTAATACCAAAGGGGGAAATCAGTATCTTAAAAAGTATTATTTTCCATAACTTAATATCAGAGAAAATTTAGCTTTCTAATTTGATATTTCTTGAATTTTATTTAATAATGGTGCTGTCTAGCCATTCATTTAAGACAATGGGATAAATATCCATCAGGAACACCCCGTACATCAAGCCAGAATAATTATTTAAGGCAACATTCATTAGTTTTTTTCTCTCAAAACTAAAATACTGTCACTACAAATGTAGTGCTATCATTTTCAAATTAAGAAGATCTGCACAGATTTTTCAGCTGTCGATTATATTATCGCAATCCAATGTAAATATGTTTTACTTTGTAAATAGCCTTTTCATGAGTGCTGAGAATTTTACCCCTATAGTGTTGTGTGACAAAGTACATTGCTAATTTAAATTTCTATGTTATTTAATGTATGAAATACATTAATATCCGCTTTATGTCCCTCCATATATACACCTCCAGAGCAGGTGAAGTCATTTGAAAATGAAACGTTTAAGGAAAGTTGTCACTAAGGAAGCCTGGCTGTTTCACACACAGTACAGGTGGTTTTAGAATCATATTGGAATTAAATGCACCTTCACTCTTGCCTTATGTAACATAGAATACTGTGGAGGCCATTTTCATGATGGGATGGAAATAGTTCATCTGGAGTGGGTGGGAGTGGGTAAGACTCAGAGTTAGGTGCTCTCTCTCGAGTGACACATATCTACCTGTACATTGTTCCATACCTCTCATACTTGGTCAACGACTGTTATCATCAGGTGTTTTTTTCTACATAGGTTTTTACACAGATTTTGTGTGGAATAACTGTAGTAAATAGATTCAGCATATCATTTCAACGTTCTAGATCTGAAGCTTGTAGATCCGAGTTATTTTTATCCCAGGTGACTGTTCTGCGGTGTTTTTACTGTCACTATCAGATAGCTGTAAACGTTCCCTCTTTGTTAAAAAAAATGTTAGAATGAAGTGAAGAAAAATCACATTCAATGTAAATACAGTATTGTTCAAAACATGTTTTAATAATTTTACTGCTAGTGTTAAAAGATTTTTGTCTAGACACCGTTGCTGTTGAAATAAATGACATACCATCGCATAGCATATCAGATTGTTTATTGTAATTAATGGTTATCTCAAAGATAGTACAATCATTTCAACCGTGTCTCACTTTATAGAAATATGCCATTCTGAAGAATTAGCCAACAATAACTAGCTTCTACAGTTTCCTAGCACCTAATCTAAATAATTTTTCAGCTGCAGTGGTCATAATAATGTTCTTCAATACAACAGTTCATCAAGCCATTCTGCATAATTCCAAATAATTAACACTGGAAGAAATTCAAGATCTTCATTTGTCATTTGGCATTGAAGGAACGTGGTTTTAAGAATTGGGAATTAATCTGAAAAGCATAGGGTCCTAATATGATTTATAATTATTACCAGTTGTAAATTGAAACAAGGATCAATTGAAACTTCAAGACTAGATCAGTAATCTGAAAAGGCAGTACCACAATGTTTCAAACAACAAGATCCCAGTTGTATGGAAATGTACATTGGAAAACCAAACCTACTCTCCAAATATCAAAGAAAAATATACCAATTGTCAAGATCATTGTATGCTTTTCACTAAAATATTATAGGTAAGCAATTTAGACAACCTTTTCCACTATTTAATAATATCCATAATCTAATTTAGTCAATGTATTATGAAAATGCATAGATTTATGAGTACATTGATAGAGGTTTATGAAATAACAAAATAACTGAATATACGATGGATCGTTTTTCCAGTTCAGCGACATAGAATCTGTGAAATGCGAAGTCAAATTGTGTAGATGTAGACAGTTCTCTTTCCAGAGCAACATTATTAGTTACATGATGTAGTTTATTTTCGTTAATACTATGGAGAAATGCATAAGACCTTGATCAGAGCATATATGGTAAGTAGCTTAATAAGCAACCTTAGACATACAAAAATATAAATATACTAATTAGGAGCAGGGGAGGCCTCTCAGTCTTCCAATATTGCTCTGCTATTTTAATAAGATCACGGCTGAGCTGATGGTGACCTCCCTCCACTATCCTGTCCTCCCATGGTAAAACCTCTGGCCAATGAAGAAAGGGATTTCAAAGTCTCACTGTCCTCTGACATCTCATTTCCCTTTTAAATCAGTGACTGGTTATGGTGAAATAGTGAATTACTAGTTCTGTATTCTGCTACAAGAGTAAATACTTTCCAAAGTCAAAGTAGCCTTGCGGTCTGATCGAAATTCCGTTGCCTTGCAGTCCTACATATAGTAAAAATGACACAATAAACACAAATTAACATCCACCAGTGAGTTCACCAGGCACCTCCTCACTGTGATGGAAGGCAAAAGTCTTAAGTTTCCGTACACCTTGTCTCAAATCGTCAGGATTCTATATGTTTCCGTCACAATCCCTCTTACTCATCAAAACTGATCCAGAGCAGAATATATAAAGTGCTGGATTAACGCAGCATCTCTGGAGGACATGGATAAGTGACATTTCTTCTTCAGAAAAAGGGTCCTAACCTGAAACATCAGCTAACCGTCCTCCTGGGATGCTGCCTAACTCAGAGTTATTCTAGCACTTTATATTTTTGCTCAAAATTGCAGCATTCTTGTGCCCAGCTGATCCATGTCTAGGCTATCCATCCCTTTCTTATAAGAAAACTTTCCTATTACAAACATTTTGTATTGTAAAATGTCTGGGTGGCTGCCAATGCATATCCATCCTTCCTCTATAAACAAGAATAGAACAAATGTACAAAGCACTCCAGGTTAAGTATTACCAATGTCCTTTATAAATGATACATAATTCTCCTTGCTTTTGTTGCGGGTTCGATCCTGACTACGGGCGCTATCTGTACGGAATTTGTACATGCTCCCTGGGGCTGCGTGGGTTTTCTCTGGGTGCTCCGGTTTCCTCCCACACTCCAAAGATGTACAGGTTTGTAGGTCAATTGGCATCAGTAAAATATTGTTAAAATTGTCCCCAGCGTGTAGGATAGCGTTAGTGTATGGGGGTTGCTTGTTGGCGCGGAATTGGTGGGCCAAAAGGTCTGTTTCCACACTCTGTCTCTAAAGTCTAAATAATCCTAAATCTCTTTGCATCTCAGAATTCTCAAGTCTCTCACCATTTTTGAAAATATGCTATTTAAGAGAATTTCCGGCCAAAATGGACAATTTCTAATTTTCCTGCATTGTGCTCCATTTGCCAAATATTTCTCCACTTATTTAACCCATCAGCAAATTTAGCAACCATACCTTTGGTAATTCCGTTCAAGTCGATTAGATAAATTATAAAAAGTTGAAGCCCTCTATTGATCCGTGATGCGACCCTCATTACATCTTGCCAACTAGATAATAACTAAATTCTATGCAATCCCTTGTCCTGTTAGCCAGACGATCTATCCAGTCTGAAGAAGGGTCTCAACTCGAAACATTACCTATTCCTTTACTGCCTGACCTGCTGAGTTACTCCAGCGTGTCTTTCTTTGGCGTAAACCAGCAGTTCCTTCCTACACAATCGTCTATCCATACCGTGACAAGATACGAGCAGGTTTCAGAGATTCAGATCAATGATGGAGAAAGAATGTTTAAGCAATATCAAATGAATGGGAGAAAAAACATTTATTAAAGCAACAATAAAACTCCAATCAAACAGCAGTAAAACAGCAATTAAACATCGAGCCTCAACATCCTTCAACTGCAAAAGCTTGACGGGATCTCCTACTTACGACAACTAGATCCTACAGTCTGTGGGTCCGGGCACCATTCCCCCTGAGGAGAAGTACTGTGAGCTCGCTCATTATGTTGAAAAACTTTCCCTACCATCGATGGTTCAAAGGTACTTTATTTGTCACATATGCAACAGCACAGCTAAATTCTTCTTGCATATATTACACATGCTAGCTCCGCCATTTTTTGAGCCATTATTCAAAGTCCAAAATCTGGTCGACCCATGCACTCGGTGTACTGGAAGAGTTTCCGGAAGTTTTTGGAACTATTGTGCCAGGGAACAAGGTTAGTCCTAAAATGAGGAGAATTGCCTACTCTCCAATTTTACTGTGCAAGACCAAGGTTTAACATTATATTATAATAGCACTCAACAATGCAATATACCGTATATCTGCTCTGAAGCAAATTGAACCCAAAACCTTCCAAATTACAAATTATTGCAAACAATAATATCACCACTGAGCCAAACTGTAACAAAAAGGAAATGGAAGAAGGAACAGTGCAATAGAATATATTAACAAAAATATTGAAAGTAAAATTGGAAAACTTACCGCAGACTACAACCAACAAAGACTTTATAATTGTAAGCAAGTCTCAAAAGATTACAATATAATATGTGGTAGTTGCTGTGGGGATCTTTTTGATAATCCAAAGGCATTTAAAAAGATCAGTTACTCCCAGAGGTTAGTAGGTAGACTGATACTTGGTGTAAATGACTTGGAGACGTTCAAATCCCGCTGACGGGGGGTGGGGTGGGGGGGGGGGAGGGAGAAGAACTCTTAAGTAGGAGGCCATGTGCATTCAGAACGCACTGGCAGTAAGTAGCCAAGGAACAAAATGTGAGACATTGGTGCTTCCCTGTGAGTGCCACAGTGGTGTAGTGAACCATCTTACCCTCAAGTACTGTCAGTACGGAGTTTGCATGTTCTCTCGTTGGTCTTCTCTGGTGCTCCGGATTCCAAAGTCATGCGGGTTTGTGGATTAATTGGCTTCTGTAAGTGTGTAGGATGGAACTAGTGTACTTTGGATCACTGGTCAGTGTGGACTCGGTGGACCGAAGGACTGTTTCCATGCTGCATCTCTAAACTAAACTAAACAAATGAGGCTCCCTTTCTAAGAAGCATTTTGGTAAAGTTTATTTAAGCAACTGTAACAATTAATTTTAATGCCTTTGGATCTTCTCTAGTTTGTGCTGGAGATACCAGCAATGCCTTGTAGTCAGTTGTCCAGTGTAGCATAGGAGTGGTTGCTGAGGCTCTCTGGTCAGAAAAAGCTAAATTCATTTCATTCCCTCCTGCAAGAGACAAGCGACTAAACTGCTTTGTGTAGCAATGTTACAAAATTTTGAGTTTTTAAAAGTCAAGTCGGCAATTTATCCCATCAGATAAAGCATAAAAAGAAGTTTAATTTGACACCTAATTCACTTTCATAGCTTCAGTATTAAAATAGTTATGGCCATTTTCATACTCAGAAATTAGCATTTTGTTCCCTATTGCTTTTCCATTGACTTAACACAAAAGCTGTGATCGAGGACAGTCAAAAGCCCATAACTTTCATAAAAATTAAGAGAACTGAAAGAAATTTTCAGTTATTATAGATTGAAGCATTCTGAAACAAATATGAAACAATCTTACTTGGATGACCTGAAATTAAAGCATATAATTAGTTAGTTACCCAATTGTAGCTAATTACATAATTCAATTACTAGATCTAAACATCTATCCATTTCTTAAGAAAAGATCAACATTTTTAAATAGCCTGTGTCCAAATAACATACACACAAGAATTTACAATATAACATGATTTTTGAATCTCATTGTCATGGATTTATAGGCCAAATGGAAGGAATTTAGTGTTTAATCCCTGCAAATTAATGACGATTTAAATAATCTTGTGAGTGGGTTTTTCTGGAATGCGATCATTTGGAACGTTGTGGCTGCAGTGAATTTGAACCCCATGTCGGCAGGAAAAATACTGCCGGTTCGCATGGGCTCCAAGTTACCTTCTCGCAACTTAAAATTTTGATTAAAGGGATCTTAAGAAGCACTTTTTAATGTAAAAATAAACAGTGTACCTTGCCTTGTCCCCTACATGAGATCCGTCCCGTTGTCGGCGTTCACGGCTTTAGAAGATGATTTTTAAGTTACTATAGCAATTAAATGATCCAACTTAGTTTAAAAATAACTGCAGAGAACGAATGTCGCAGCGATTTTTCGTCAGCAACTAAACAGGCTGAACAACATCGATTTCAACAGCCAGGAGGAAATGGCGTTTTAAACCCGCACCCCTCTCAAAGGCGCCAAAGTCGCGCACACGGGCAGTGACAGAACTGCAGCGCCGCTGAAGGTAAGTTTTGCAACATACCTACTTTGTGAGGATACTACACTTCACCGGCAGTCAAGGTGCCACAGAATGTTTTTTTCAGGTTGAACCTGCAGCTCCGCGATGCACCTCAACAAAAAAGATTAGATTTTTACAATATCTGACTTGAGTTACTGGCACACAGTTAATGACATAGGTACACAAAAAAGCTGGAGAAACTCAGCGGGCGCAGCAGCATCTTTGGAGCGAAGGAAATAGGCAACGTTTCGGGCTGAAACACTTCTTCAGACTGTTTAAGAAGGAACTGCAGATGCTGGAAAATCGAAGGTACACAAGTCTGAAGAAGGGTTTCGGCCCGAAACGTTGCCTATTTCCTTCGCTCCATGGATGCTGCTGCACCCGCTGAGTTTCTCCAGCTTTTTTGTGTACCTTCAATTTTCCAGCATCTGCAGTTCTTTCTTAAACAGTTAATAACATAGGTCAGTGCCCAGGAAGTTGCCAGTGGTCATTATGCTTTCTCAGTGCAGGTACCGCAATGTCACCTCTTAGCCAAGCCAATGCTGGCTGCTCAGCAACAAAGGCCATACACCTGTAATACAGTGCATTCAGAAAGTATTCAGACCTCTTCACTTTTTCCACATTTTATTGTGTTACAGCCTTATTTTAAAATTGATTTAATTCATTTTATTTATCAACAATCTTCACACAATACTCCAGAAGGATGAAGCGAAAACAGGTGTTTAGAAATTTTTGCAAAGTAATAAAAAAGAAATAACTGAGATATCATATTTACAAAAGTATTCAGACCCTTTGCTATGACACACAAAATTTAGCAAAATTGTCCGTAGACCTCCGAGACAGGATTATGTTGAGACACAGATCAGGGGAATGGTATAAAACAATTTCTACAGCATTGCAGGTCCCGAAGAGCACAGCGGCCTCCGTCATTATGACATGGAAGAACTCTGGAACCACCAGGACTCTTCATAGAGCTGGCCGCCCGGCCAAACTGAGCAATCGTGGGAGAAGGGCCTTGGTCAGGGATGTGACCAAGAACCCGAGGGTCACTCTGACAGACCTCCAGAGTTCTTCTGTGGAAATGGGAGAACCTTCCAGAAGGACAACTATATCTGCAGCACTCCACCAATCAGGCCTTTATGGTAGAGTGGCCAGGCAGAAGCCACTCCTCAGTAAAAAGAACATGCCCACTTGGAGCCCACTTGGAGTTTGCCAAAAGGTACCTAATGGACTCTCAGACCATGAGAAACAAGATTCTCTGGTCTGATGAAACCGAGATTGAGTTCTTTGGCCTGAATGCCAAGCGTCACGTCTGGAGGAAACCAGGCACTGCTCATCACCTGACCAATACCATACCTACACTGAAGCATGGTGGTGGCAGCATCATGCTGAGGGGATGTTTTTCAGCAGCTGAAATGGGGAGATTAATCAGGATTGGGGGAAAGATGAACAGAGCAAAGTACAGAGAGATCCTTGATGAAAACCTGCTCCAGAGCATTCTGGACCTCAGACTGGGGCAACAGGACAACAACCCTATGCACACAGCCAAGACAATGCAGGAAGGGCTCTGTGACAAGTCTGTGAATGTCATTGAGTGGCCCGGCCAGAGCCCAAGACTTGAACCCGATCAAATATCTCTGGAGGGACCTAAAAATAGCTGTGGATCGACACTCCCCATCCAACCTGACAGAGCTTGAGAGGATCAGCAGAGAAGAATGGGAGAAATTACCCAAATACAGGTGTAGCGTCATACCCAAGAAGACTTGAGGCTGTAATCACTGCCAAAGGTGCCTCAACAAAGTACTGAGTAAAGGGTCTGCATACTTATGTAAATGCGATATTTCAGATATTTCTTTTTAATTACTTTGCAAAAATGTCTAAACACCAGAAGTGTGGGTGTGGCTCAGTCTCTGCATGATGGGGGAGGGAGAGGTCACGACTCTTGAGCTGTGAATCAACTGAACACACTGAATGTCTACTGAACTGTGAGTTTGGTGTTTTGTGTGGTTTTATGGTGGTTTCACCCTGCATGAAGTGGTATGAAGCTGGTATGAATTTGGTGGCCTTGCTGCATTTGAATTTGGTGGCCTTGCACCCTGCTTGAAATGGAATGAAAGTGCACTTGAATTTGGTGGCCTTGCACCCTGTTTGAAGTGGTTGGAAACTGCACTTGAATTCGGTGGCCTTGCACCCTGCTTGAAGTAGTAGGAAACTGCACTTGAATTTGGTGGCCTTGCATCCTGCTTGCTTGAAATGATAGGAAAATTTCAAGGAATAGCCACGAGTCAACTGCAGCCCACCAGCCGTGAGTGAGCTGCCAGCAGATCAGGCTTGAGGGACTGAGCTGCCATCCCAAGAACCCATACCAGCGCTCCAGAAAGCCCACCCACTGACCACCAATATTGGAATTGGTGGAGAGGTGGAATATTGCATCGGGGGACCAACCCTCCCTTGTGAACATGGGATCCAATGGGTCCCACTTAGTCTATCTAGTACCTTATAAGTCTCAGTTCAATTTGTGCATTTTGTGGATTGGTCCATAAACAATCTCACATGTGCCTGAGTTATAGGGAGAGGTTGAGTATGATGGGTCTCTTTTCCTTGGAGTGCAGGAGGATGAAGGGTTATCTTATAGAGGTGTATAAAATCATGAGAGGAATAGATTGGGTAGATGCACAGAGTCTCATGCCCAGAGTAGGTGAATCGAAGACCAGAGGACATAGCTTTAAGGTGAAGGGGAAAAGATTTAATAGGAATTTGAGGGGTAACTTTTTCACACAAAGGGTGGTGAGTGTATGGAACAAGCTGCTAGAGGAGGTAGCTGAGGCTGGGACTATCCCAATGTTAAAGAAACAGTTAGACAGGTGCATGGATAGGACAGTTTTGGAAGGATATGGGCCAAACACAGGCAGGTGGGCAAGTGTAGCTGGGACATTTTGGTCGGTGTGGGCAAGTTGGGCCAAAGGGCCTGTTTCTACCCTGTATCACTCTATGACTATGATTTCAGGTTTGATGTATATCTTAAATCCACATGATGTGTATTTTAAATCCAAGTTGTCACAAACAGGTCAGCAGGATTAATTTCAGTGCACTTTAGATGCCATTGTTTTGGACAATTATATAGTAATAAACCAAGTGATTGAAATTGCAGCCTGCAAGACCATAACAAGGTGCTGTTTGTTGCTTTCCCTTTTGGGTCTGTGATCTATTTCTGCTGCCATTTTCAGTGTAATTTGCATGACATACCATCTGTCTGACTTCTGCTATAACCAAAACTCAAAGATTTTGCATTAAAAAGGGAAGAAGTGGGCGGGTTACTTGAACAGTCATAGAAAATGTCACGAGACTGAGAAGTGACCGGTATTTTAAAAGCTACATACTAGACTTTCTGAGTAATGAGGGTGAAGTCTGTAGCTCACAATACTCTGTTGCACTAAATTCTTAAATCGAGGTGTAAAGCATTGAGAAAACCAGCAAACCTGTTTATAGATGTAGTAAATGTAGAACAGTCACCTGGTTTTGGAGTCTCAAGTCTCGTCATAAAATCATAGCACAGGAACAGACCCTTCGATCTATCCTGTCCACATTGACCAAGTGGGCATATTGGGCCATTTGCCAGTCTTTGGCCCATGGCCCTCAAAACCGTTCTTGTCAATAATTGTATCACCTTCTATATCTTCCTCTGGTAGCTCCTCCAGACATGAACTAACTCCTAAGTATAAAGTAGCTCCCTCTTAAAGCTCTTCCCTCTCAATTTAAGCCTCTGCCTTCTGCTTTTAGAATCCTCTATCCTGAGTGGAAAAACTGTGAGCATTCACTTAATCCATGCCCCTCACGGCCATTTTCATCTCAATAAGGTCACCTCTCAGCGATCTACGCTGCAAGGAAATATGTCCTGGCCTATCTAGCCTCTCCCTCTAACTCAAGCATACAAGTCCTGGTAAAATCCTAGTGAATGTCTTCTGCATCATTCCAACTTAATGACATCCTTCCTCCATCTGGCGACCAGAACAGCACACAATACTGCAAGTGTAGTTTCACCAACAACTTGTAGAGCTGCATAATGAGACAACATTTGTACCCAATACCCTTCCCAATGAATGTAAACGCTTTCTTCACCACACTGTGCACCTAAATCACAACTTTCAAGGAACCATGCACGTGCACTCGCAGACCTCTCTGTTCTGCAACACTTGCCTTGGTTAAACATACCAAAGTGCAACGTCTGACACTTGTCAAAGTTCAATTCCACAGGATAACCTTCCTCACTGGATACTATGCCACTTATTTTGGTGTCATCCGTACAATATGTTAACTGCATTGTCATCCAAATCGTTAATGTATGTAACCAACAGTGGAGGACAAAAGCCAATTCCCTCAGCAATTCACAGGTCACAGTCATTCAATTAGAAAACCCATCCTCCACAACAATCTTTTGAGTTCTTCCCACAAGCCAATTATGAATCTAATTATCTAGCTTGTCTATGATTCCATGTGATCTAACCCTCCAGCCAAGTCTACCATATGGGACCTTACCAAAGGCCTTAAGGACAAAAAAGACGATGTCCATGTAGGGAATGTTTATTGCCCCACTCTCATCAATCTTCTTGAGGACCTCTTCAAAAACTCTTATCAGATTTGTGAGAGGTGATTCACCACATGGAAGGTGTCTGCCGCCACGGACATTTCCACTGACTTCTGCGCACAGAGAATGAGATATGTAAATGGACCATAGATATACAAGTGGACTTTTGCATGTCATTTGATGTTCTGCATGGTAGGCTGCCTGGAAGATTAGATTGCAAGAGATCCATGGAAAACTAGCTTACTGGAAGGAGAATTGGCTTCATGGAAAGAAGCAGAGGGTGATTGCAGAAGGTTGTTTCTCAGACTGGAGGCATGTGACTAGTGGTGGGTCTCAGGGATCAGTGCTGGGCCATTTGTTATTTGTGGTTTATATCAAGGATTTGGATGAGAACTACAAGGCATGATTAATAAGTTTGTAGTTGACACTAAAGTGGGTGGTATCAGAGAAAGCGAAGATGGTTATGAAAAATTACAGCAGGATCTTAATCAGTTGGGAAAGTGGGCTGTGGAATAGTTAATGGAGTTTAATGCAGATAAGTGTGAGATGTCCATTTTTGGAAGTCTTCAGTTTAGATTTAGTTTAGTTTAGTTTAGTTTACTGTCACCTGTACCAAGGAACAGTGTAAAGCTTTTTGTTGCATGCTATCCCGTCAGCGAGAAGACTAAATAATTACAATCAAGCCATCCACAATGTACAGGTACAGGATAAAGGGAATAAAGTTTAGTGCAACATAAAGTCCAATAAAGTCCTATTAACGATCCCTGAGGGTCTCCGATGAAATAGATGGTTGCTCAGGACTACTCTCTACTTGGTGATAGAATGGGTCAGTTGCCTGATAACAAAATGGGAAGAAACAGTTCTTGAATACAAAAGTATGCAGTTTCACACTTCTGTACCTCTTGCCTGATGGGAGAGGGGAAAGGAAGGAGTGTCCGGGGTGAGACTCCTCCTTGAGATGCCGCGAGAGGGGAAAGGCTTAATAGGAATCTGAGCGGCAACTTTTTTCACACAGATGGGGGTGGGTTCCTGTAACGAGCTACCAGTGGAGATAGTTGAGACAGGTACTATAACAATATTTAAAAGACATTTAGATGGGTAGATGGATAGGAAGGGTTTAGAGGGATATGGACCAAATGTGGGCAAGTGGGACTAGCGTAGATGGGGCATCTTTGTCAACATGGGCAAATTGTGCCGAATGTTTCCTTGTAGAATGACTGACTATCACAACTCGTATGTCCCAATTCTGTTGCATCCGTAATCGTCTCCACAGTAAAACCAGATGAGAAGTATTAATTTAACATCACCCCTTCTTTTGTGTTTCTACCAATAAATGGTCATGCAGTCTTTAAGGTATTCTTTTACTTGATGCATTCTTTCCCGTGTAGAATCTCGGGATTTTCCTTTCCTTTAGAATAAATGTTAAAAACGGTCGGACGAGCTGGATCATTATTTGCTGATCACTCCAAAGCGAAGGATGGATTTAACCATAACTTTAGGAGTGGACTCTATTACTCTCCCTCTGTACTTCAAGATTTAATATCATACAGGCAATTGCATAATTATAATGTCAGCTTGTCTCCATAGCAGACACCCAAAGTTTGGACATGTTTGTTATATGTAGTTTTCTCTTTAAAGGAATGAAGCTTGATTCTATTAAAATAAGGTTTATAACAAGATGTGCATGTACATATGAACCAACATACCAGAGTGGGAGCCACCGTATAGACATTTCTTGGCATTTGGCATTATTGTTTTCTATGGGCACCACAATCAACTAACTGTGATGAAGAGTGAAAAGTGGACAACCTGTGTACTTTGTAAAGAGAATAATACAAGGTGTTGGATTGTGTTCTTGTGTGATGTTACACCACAGCCAATGAAGTGCTATTGAGTTATCAAGTGAAATACAGCAGAGAAGTTAGCACATGTAAATAGCTTTTTTTATTGTCAAGCAAATCACCTTATCAGCTCATCCTAGATGTGGTAGAGATCAAGTAATTTTAGTTCTCTTAGTGAAGCTTCTCTATTAGCGACTTAGATTGAAAGTTATGAGTGCAATTATCAATGTAACACTTACCTCTGGAGGTCCCCCAAAGCAACGTCTACAAAATGCTGCTCTTCTGATTCTATGCCTTGCAAGCCAGAGTTTCATCCGATCTATGCTCAACGGGAACCATTAGACATGGCATCTTCTGGCAGAAGATACTTGAGATGCATGAACCATATCATGGAATGAGCTCAACATAAAAATTCATATAAGCCAACATAAGAGTTATGTGTCCCATGTCTAAGAATTTTATTTAATACTACACTGTAGGACTCGTTGGGTCCCAGCATCACATGGCAGGGCTGGTCCCCCAACGCAAAATTCCACCTCTCCACCAATTCCAATATTGGTGGCCGGTGGGAGGGGCGGCATTCTGGAGAGCTAGTATGGGTGTTGTGGGCTGCAGGGACTGGTTTCCAGAGGGCTAGTATGGACATTGTGGGCCGAATGGATTCTTGGGCTGGCGGCTCAGTCACTCAAGCCTGTTGTGTTGGCAGCTCGCTCACTCACGGCTGGTGGGCTGGCAATTGACTAATGGCTATTCCTTGAAATTCCATTTCAAGCAGAGTGCAAGGCCACCAAAGTCAAGTGCAATTTCTTACCACTTCAAGCAGGGTGCAAGGCCACCAAATTCAAGTGCTGTTTCATACCATTTCAAGCAGGGTACAAAGGCCACTAAAGACAGCGAGTCGTGACCTCTCCCTCCTCCATCTTGCAGAGACTGAGCCATGCCCACACTTCTGGGTTTTCTAGTCCTTCCCCCTCTCACCAGAAGGGGCGTGGCCTTCATGGTGTGATTGACAGGAGGGAGAATCTCAACATTTTTTAACCACTAATAACTTTTATTTTTCATCGATGGGAAAAATCCACGGCACCTGATGAGCAGAGGGGGGACTGAGTAAGATGGGCAAAAATCACAGCCGTATGTGGCAGCATTTTTAAAAAAAAATCAATATAAAGAGCAAACAGGAAGTGATCAAGATTAGACTTTTAATTATATAAGAAGGCAAGGCAACTTTAATTAGGCAAGGCAACTTTAATTAGGCAACACAGTTTTAGCATTTCCAAACCAATGGCAACACAGCTTTAACATTTCCAAACCAAAGGCAACACAGCTTTAGCATTTCCAATCTATATTTTCAAGCCACATTAAGAGCACTGACAGGTCAGTAAAACCACTCACAGTTTAGTTCACATGTGTTCAGTGTTATTCACAGCTCAGACTGAGAGACATGACCCTGTCGCTCCCCCATCTTGCAGAGACTGATTGAAGCACTCAACACTTCCAGGTTTTATAGTCCCTCCGGAAGGGGTGTGGCCTTCAGGAGAGAATCTCAACATTTTTCAAACGCTAATAACTCATTTATTTTTCATCAATGGGATAAATCCTCTTGTCCTGCGCAGCGGAGGGGGACTCTGAGTAAGGCGGCTGAAAATCACAGCCGTAAGTGGCAGCGGTTTTTCTAAAATCAATATACAGAACAACAGGAAGTGGTCAAGATCAGACTTTTAGTAATATAGATGGTGTTAAACTAAAAGTGGTGTTTCAAGTCTGTGAACATAATATCTAATATTCAGTTGTCCTAACTATTGGTACCTATTCTGCATACAAGGGGACCAAATACCTAGGATTTATTTTATAAATGGACATTTTGTGCACTTGAAAACTAAGCCCTTCTGAAAAGTTGCCATTTTACAGCACTAATGTCATTTATTTGCTTTAAATATGTGATGGACAAAGTTATGTGTTCCATGACTAAGATTTGTATTTAATATGGTATTAAACTGAAATGGTGTTTCTGACATTGTTTTGCAATCAGCTCACATAGCACAGATTCAACTATCCAACAGGAATATACAAAAATAGCAAAGTGTTGGAGTGCAATAGAAATGAGCTATTCCATTTACAGACATCAAAGACAAAAGAATATCAATGATTGTTTAATTACCCTAGGGGGGAAATGATACAAGACACATCATAAGTATTTAATTAGTCTTAATCCCTATGCAGAACAGATCCAAATTGTTTCCAATTACATAAGCCATTGAAAGGCAAGTCTGCAGGTCATAACAGATGGCAGAAAACTCTTACTTTGTCTTGGAAATAATGATACGAGTCATGTTTTGTAATTAAAATAATGTATTTTGCTTTCTTTTTCTTTATAATTGTAGATCAGTAGATTTCACGTCGGGGGAAGAAGTGTGCCTGACCAAATTAATGGACAGGGATATTTGGTAAGGAAAAAACATAGAAACATAGAAAATAGGTGCAGGAGTAGGCCATTCAGCCCTTCGAGCCTGCACCGCCATTCAATATGATCATGGCTGATCATCCAACTCAGTAACCCGTACCTGCCTTCTCTCCATACCCCCCTGATCCCTTTAGCCACAAGGGCCACATCTAACTCCCTCTTAAATATAGCCAATGAACTGGCCTCAACTACCTTCTGTGGCAGAGAGTTCCAGAGACTCACCACTCTCTGTGTGAAAAATGTTTTTCTCATCTCGGTCCTAAAGGATTTCCCCTTTATCCTTAAACTGTGACCCCTTGTCCTGGACTTCCCCAACATCGGGAACAATCTTCCTGCATCTAGCCTGTCCAACCCCCTAAGAATTTTGTAAGTTTCTATAAGATCCCCCTTCAATCTTCTAAATTCTAGCGTGTACAAGCCGAGTCTATCCAGCCTTTCTTCATATAAAGTCCTGACATCCCAGGAACATAATGGTGAAACCGTGCTCCATTCCAACAAATGGGAATGAATTGAGGCCATTAAAGTTTCCAGTCTGAATAGTCTGAATAAAGATCACTGAGTTAAGTTGCCACATTTGGAACTTGAATGACAAACTGTAATTTCAAACACATGATCAGAGGAAGTGCCATTTCAGTTTGGAGAAAAATAGCAATGCAAAGATGTTGCCTCCT
Organism: Leucoraja erinaceus; assembly: GCF_028641065.1. Lineage (NCBI taxonomy): Eukaryota > Metazoa > Chordata > Chondrichthyes > Rajiformes > Rajidae > Leucoraja > Leucoraja erinaceus. The sequence goes on along the minus strand of NC_073381.1, from coordinate 65,610,592 downwards.
TGAGGCATTAATCCAAATTCTGATCGCCTTTCACAGGGGAAGGTAAAAGATTCCAAGATATAATCTCCAACATGTCTGAAGGATGTACCTCCAGCTTTCTGAATGATTTTTACCCTTCAATCAACATTTCAGAAAAAAAATGCACAAAATAACTGTTCCATGTCCTGTGTTAAAACAGTGATCATTTTTTAATAAGTACTAGACTAAGTGGGACCTGTCACACGGGAGCCCTGGTCCCCCAACGCAACCCGTTCCTCAACACAATATTCCTCCACTCACCTGTTTCCCCAACGCAACCCGTTCCCCAATGCAATATTCCACCACTCACCTGTTCCCCCAACGCAACCCGCTCCCAATGCAATATTCCACCACTGACCCATAGACCCCAACTGTGCAGCGTGGCCCGTTTCCCCTCATCCCCCAGCATTCCCTCCCTCTCCTCTTCATTCTCTTTTTTTCCCCTCTCCTCCTCCCCTCCCCCAATCCCTCCCTCTCCTTTCCCCTACCCTCAGTCACCCTCCCTCCCTCCATAACTCCTCTCCCCTCCATACCCCCTTCCCCTACTCCTCACCTCCCCCTCCCACTATCCCAACTGACCTCCCCCCTGCCCACTTCTCCCTCTATTCCCCACTCCACCCTCCTCTCCCTCTATTTCCCCTCCTCCCCCACTCTCCCACCTCACCTCCCCCACTTTCCCCCCTACCCCCCTACCCCCATCCTCAATCCCCCACTCTGAAGTAATGAGATGACATTCAGTCTTAAGAAGGGTCACCTACCTATTTATTTTCTCCAGAGATGCTGTCTGACCCGCTGAGTTGCTCAAACGTTTTGTGTCTATCTTCCAACCTAGAACATCGTCTGTCCATTTCCCTCCAGTGATGCTGCCTGACCAGCTGAGTTCCTCCAACAGTTCATAGTTTATTATTCATTCTGGGACATCTGGCTAGAAGATTGAGAGATAACTACTGAATGGGTTATCAACAAGAAACATCTCAGCTTATCAATGGAAATAACACCGAGAGAGCTACAATTTGGGATGCCTATTCATGAGCAAATGATAATCACATAATTCAAAATCAAGAAACTATGTTCTTTTGAACCAGTAAAGGATCATAGGAAATGTAGTTTCGACCCTTGTCTTAATTCAGCCGATGTTTGTGTGTGTTTGAAGTAAAGCACAGGTGTTTCCTGTGCACGCGGATCCATTACAACATATCCTGTGCAGGCATGGACGAATAGATGTTTTGAATTTAAGGTCAAAAGAAACTGTTGGAGATCAAGGGAAACTGAATGATCTGAAGATCAATTGAACATAAAAAATATTTTAAAATGTATTAGTGGTGCCGAGTCTTAACTATGAATGGATCAAGATTCTAATTACCCCCTAAAGTTTAATTTGAGTATTATCTAATTGATACATGAGGTGGGGTTTCCTGCCTCTGAGTTTTTCAGGTATAAGTTTCTCTAACTTGTCTAAAAAGATAGAGAAATTATAGTTTAGTGAGCATTAAAATCAATATCCACCAGCCTTTAGAAAAAATGAAGCTCTCATGTAGAACAGATGGGGATATCCTATGGGCCAAAGACAATTGTCAAATGTGTGCTGTTTAAAACTAAGTAACATGAGAGAACAACAAAAGCAATGTAACTGGCGAGGCATGGAAACATATGCCAATCTTGGCAAGCTCCTGGCACCATGCAACACAAAAGATATCTCATTTGTAAAGGTTAAAGATTAATTACTTTCTCTGCAAAGCATCTTTGCAAGTACTAGAAAGTTACAAGAGTGAGTCTGAAGAAGGATCTCGACCCGAAACGTCACCCATTCCTTCTCTCTATAGATGCTGCCTGTCCCGCTGAGTTACTCCAGCATTTTGTGTCTACCTAGAAAGTTACAAATTTACCAAAGGTCAGGCAAGACCACACAGTTGTGTTGAACAATGCGTCTCAAAGATGTAAAGTTGCCACCTTCCTGAACTGAGTGCTTCAAAACAAATATGTGGGTGGAGAACAAACAGTGGAGCAGCTGGTAGCTGGTTGGCTCACAGCACCAGAGATCCATATTCAATCCTGAGCTCGGGTGCTGTCTATGTGGAGTTTGCATGTTCTCCCTGTGATCGCCTGGGTTTCCTCCGGGTGCTCCAGTTTCCTCCCACATCCCATAGATGGTTTGTCGGTTAATTAGCCACTGGAAATTGTCTTTAGTATGTAGGGAGTGGATGCAAAAGTGGAATAACATAGAACCAGTGTGAACGGGTTGATGGTTGGCATGGACTCGCTGGGCTAAAGGGCCTGTTTCCATGCTGTATCTGTAAAAGTTAAAAAGTTAAAATTTAAATGTTTGAGTGCACATGCAAAATTGTCTTATTGATGGAGATGGCTTCTAAATATGTTCATGAATTGTAGCCTGTGCATAATATTAGTATTTAATGCAGCAACAAGCAAAAGGCAGTGCAAAGGCAGGAGCTCTTATACTAGGCTTACATCACACGAGGAAGCTCAGCATAAAGGGCAGGGTGGCAGGAAAAATTGATACTGACATAATGGCGATCATTTATAACAAGTGTAGAGCAGTGAAACGCGACAAATACAAAATAAAATGCATGTAGCCTCAGTGTTGAAGGATAGACTCAAGATTGACAACTAGAGTAATATCAGTAAAGTAAGTTCTCAATTAAAGACTTCCATTTATAACAGAAAGCCATCAATAAGAGCTTTGTATAATTTTGATGATGATCAACTGTATAGGGATCAAAAATTAAACAACATATGTGCCAATGGCAGTGGCATTAATAGAAACCATAGCAATTGTAAAATCATAGTCAAAGCTTATTCCCAAAAAGAGGCACCACATGTAGATAGAGTTGTAAGAAGACCTTTGGCACATTGACCTTCATCTGTCAGGGAATCGAATATACATTTTGGGGATGTTATGTTGCAATTGTACAAGACATTGGTGAGACTGCACTTGGAGTATTGTGTTCAGTTTTGGTCACCCTGCGATAGGAAGAATGCTATTCAGCTGGAAAGGGACAAGGGAAGATTTACTAGGATGTTGCCATGACTTGAATCCCTGACCCATAGGGAGGAATTTATTCCTTGGAGCACAAGAGGCTGAAGGGTGATCTTATAGAGATATATAAAATCATAAAAGGGAAATAGATTGGCTGAATGCACAGTCTTTTTCCCAAGGCAGGGGAATCGAGAACTAAAGGGCATAGATTTAAATTGAAAGGGGAAAGGTTTAAGAGAAACCTGAGGGACAATGTTTTCACACAGAAGGTGGTGAGTGTATGGAACAAGCTGCTAGTACAGTACAATACAAATATGGACAGTGAACAATATCCATTGCCTGCAATCTTTTTGCTTGATCCATAGACATGAAAGTGGTCACCAAGTTGAACCTGCCACATGCATATGTACAATAAAGCACAGATAAAGATGCTAGCATTATTGAATAATACACACATGTTAAAGAACTTTATTAAGCAGCCATATGCTAGCTCAAAATATTGGAAATCAAAATAGGCTCCATGCCCAAGATTTTATTGGGAGTCCAACTCTATTTATGGAATCGAAATGACATTATAACCGCATTTACCACAGAGGAGGATAATCTCTGCATTCTTGATGAAATATTTAGATGGTTTCATGAGCAATGTGTTGAGCTCCAGAACGGTGAATGTGTCTGGGTCCTTGTGCACAAAAAAGTTGATTATTTCGTTTTGGGGGTGATGCAACCAGTCTACAGCTCATCTGTGAAAAGCTCAAGGCCATTGGCAAGGTAAAAAAATCCTAAAATCTCAATCTTTCCTGGACATGTACAATATCATGTAAGATATCTGCTGGAACACACAATGTTAATGTATTAACACTAACCACTGAAAATGGATCAACTGTACTGTGGGTGGAAGCAATAAGAGATAGTATGTGAAAAGAACGTAAAGGCCACTGATGTACAGTGCATTCAAAGTATTCAGACCCCTTCACTTTTTCCGCATTTTGTTAAGTTACAGCTCATTCTAAAATGGATTAAAATACTTTTTTTTTATCATCAATCTACACACAATACGCCATAATGAAACAAAAACAGTTGTTTAGAAATATTTGCAAAGTAATTAAAAAGAAATAACTGAAATATCACATTTACATAAGTATTCAGACCCTTTGCTATGACACTCAAAATTGAGCTTAGGTTCATCCTGTTTCCATTGATTATCCTTGAGATGTTTCTACAACTTGATTGGAGTCCACCAATGGTAAATTAAATTGATTGGAAATGATTTGGAAAGGCACACACCTGTCAGTACAAGGTCCCACAGTTGATGTCATGTCAGAGCAGAAACCAAGCCATGAAGATGAAGGAATTATCTGTAGACCTCCGAGACAGGATTGGGTCAAGACACAGATCTGGGAAAGGGTATAAAACAATTTTATACCCTGGCCAAACTGAGCAATCGGGGGAGAAGGGCCTTGGTCAGGGAGGTGACCAAGAACCTGATGGCCACTCTGACAGAGCTCCAGAGTTCCTCTATGGAGATGGGAGAACCTTCTAGTAGAGAAGTAGATGGGAGAACCTTTTATAGTAGAGTGACCAGACAGAAGCCACTCCTCAGTAAAAGGCACATGACAGCCCGCTTGGAGTTTGCCAAAAGGCATGAGAAACAAGATTCTCTGGTCTGATGAAACCAAGATTGAACTCTTTGGCCTGAATGCCAAGCGTCTGGAGGAAACCAAGCGCCGCTCATCATCTGGCCAATACCATACCTACGGTGAAGCATTGTGATGGCAGCATCATGCTGTGGGTATATTTTTCAGTGGCAGGAACTGGGAGACTAGTCAGGATCAAGGGAAAGATGAATGGAGCAAAGTACAGAGAGATTCTTGATGAAAACCTGCTCCAGAGCGTTCTGGACAGACTGGGGCAGAGGTTCACCTTCCAACAGGACAACGACCCTAAGCACACAGGCAAGACAATGCAGGAGTGGCTTTGTGACAAGTCTGTGAATGTCCTTCACTGGCCCAGCCAGAGCCCGGACCTGAACATGATTGAACATCTCTGGAGGGACCTGAAAATAGCTGTGCATCGATGCTCCCCATCCAACCTGACAGAGCTTGCGAGGATCTGCAGAGAAGAATGGGAGAAATTACCCAAATACAGGTGTGCCAAGCTTGTAGCGTCACACCCAAGACGACTTGAGGCTGTAATCGCTGCCAAAGGTGCCTCAACAAAGTAGTGAGTAAAGGGTCAGAATACTTATGTAAATGTGATATTTCAGTTATTTATTTTTAATTACTTTGCAAAAATGTCTAAACACCTGTTTTTGCTTTTTTATTATGGGGTATTATGTGTAGATTGATGATTAAAAAAAATGAATTTAATCAATTTTAGAATAAGGCTGTAATGTAACAAAATGTGGAAAAAGTGAAGGGGGCTGAATGCACTGTCGCTTAGAGATACAGCGTGGAAACAAGCCCTTTGTCCCCCCTTGAGTCTGCACCGACCACTTCTTCACACTAGTTCTATGTTTTCCCCACTTCCACATCCCACACAAAAGGGGTAATTTCCCAAGGCCAATTAACCTACAAAGCCATACGTCTGTGGAATGTGGGAGGTAGTTGGTGCACCTAAGAAAACCACGTGGTCACAGGGAGAATGTAGACTCCGCACAGACAGGACCCATAGTCAAGATTGAACCCGAGTCTCCGGCACTGTGAGGCAGCAGCTCTACTACTGTGCCATTGTGTCGCCCAGGTGCCAGAATCTAGAAAAAAACAAGAAATGCTGGAAGAACCAAGCAGGTCAAGCAGCATCTATGGAGGTAAAAGGTGTATGTTCATGGTTTGGGTTGAGTCTCTGCATTAGGACAGAGAGGGAACAGGAAAGATTGCGAACATATGGGGCCTGGAAAATGAAAGCTTGTATGTGATGGGTCGATAGACACAAAAAGCTGGAGCAACTCAGCAGGTCAGATAAGGAATGGGTGATGTTTCAGGAAAGACCCTTCTTCAGTCAGTCTGGCCCAAAACATCACCTATTCCTTTTCTCCAGAGATGATGTCTGACCCGCTGAGTTAATCTAGCTTTTTGTGTCTATCTTTGGTTTAAACCTGCATCCACTGTTCCTTCCTGCACATGTGATGGGTGGAACTGGATGGGTGTGTATAATGGGCAGATGTAACCATGCGGGTGGAGAGGATGGGAAAGGTGAACAACGGGAGCAGCAAACTGGGTCGACAGGTGACAAGACCTTCTGAATAAGGTTTTGGGAGTTAGCTTTTCTCAGTGCAGTAATAACACCACTTGTTAAAGTTCACTTGTAATGCCTCCAGATATGAAGTGGGGACTGTGCTGAGCCTCATAGTATACAATGGCCCGGAAATCCCACGGTCTTTACTCCACACACATCAACAAACAGTGAGGGGAACTAGGATCACATGGAAATGGAGGCATCGGCAATCATATTTGAAATCAGTGTTCCACCAGTTCTTATTCAACAGACTTTTAAGAGTCGCCAGAAACATTTTAAGAGTATTTTTAGAATTCTATTATCCACTTTTCTCATAAAGACAGTGTCAAAAATTGGAGGCCACTTTCCTGCCAAAAATGATTATGGCAGAAAATATTAATCATTAAAAAAATGAATTACAGTTCACTCCTGAATGATTACAGTTCACTCCTGACCTCTAGTGCTGTTTGCGTGGAGTTTCTCCCTGTAACCTCATGGATTTCCTTCAGCTGCTCTGGTTTCCTCCCACGTCCCAAAAGAGATCCAGCTTGGTTGGTTACTTGGCCACTGTAAATTGTCTTGAGTGTGTATGTAAGTGGTAGAATCTGTGGGGAGTTAACATGAATGTGGATAAAGTAAAAACTGAGTAATGTACAGTAAATAGAGTCTGAAGAAGGGTTTCGGCCCGAAACGTTGCCTATTTCCTTCGCTCCATAGATGCTGCTGCACCCGCTGAGTTTCTCCAGCTTTTTTGTGTAACCTTCGATTCTCCAGCATCTGCAGTTCCCTCTTAAATACAGTAAATAGATACTTGATAGTCAGTGGAGACGTGGTGAAGTGAAGGGATGTACTGTATAACTCAATAAAGTACTCGCGTGTGCTCTTGTCAAATCTGAGAAGAACCACCAACGAATTAAAGATGCCTTTTATAACTTTGAGTGTTTCCTCTGTATTAATGCACACTCTGCTCTTTATTCCACCAGAGACAAGGAGCCTATGGCGGCATCAGTAGAACAACCAAAAACTATCCACCCTATCTATCATATTGAGTCTCTAATGCAGAGACTCCACTTGGGGAAACTCCTCAGAATTGTTCCCACTCCACTGATATTAAGTGAGGTTTCACAGCAGATTTATCAAACTAACATGAACACAGTTGGTGATCATCTGAAAGATTTCCCAGACTGTGTATTAGACTCTGCCTCCTCTTTGTAACAGAACATTCCACATTAATAATCCCTAAACAGTATCACAATTTCCTTTCAGGAATGAGAAGGATAGTTTTATTATAACTACCAACATGTGACTATTCCAAATCTATAGCTGTGTCCTGAGAATATCATGTTGCAACAGAGCCAGAATTTTTGCTGCAGTTATTAAAGTGAAAGTTTACATCATTGCCATGCTCATTTCTTTTTTAATGGAAGGATTGTTATTTTTCATTCCATTATTGCTCTCTCTCCTGATCAACATGAGTTTTTGATTAATTTTGTAACTTGTCAACAGTGACACTCCTTGGTCATTACGAAAACTGCAGAGCAATGTTCCGGGCTCACTTCTCAAGAAGTGATTCTGGTTGCCTTTAGAATTTACGAGACGAAAGGGGCTGGGCAACCTAATCTGCGAGTTTAGAAGAGTGTCTTCGACCATCAAACTCGCAGCATGTGGTCGACACGAAGTCCTAGGAGGACCTATGAGGTCACTGGAACTCTCCTTCATGCTCGAGGGAAGTTCCTGAATACTCGCGGTCTCAGCTAGGTCATACAAAATATATAGGTACAAAATTTTGTCGGCATGGTTCTTTTTGACTCGTAGTGCAGTGGAGTGGGGTCGCTATTTAGTTACAGGCAGTCGAGGGCAGCCGTCAGCAATCTCCTTTGCTGATCGGGCATTTTTATTGGCTCATTGGTTTTCAGGACCAAGGAATACCGACCGGTAAGTAAAATGCCCGTAAGCTTTATTATACTTCTTAAAAATGTCTCCACTCGTTCTACCCCCCCCCCCCCACTTCTTCCCCCCGCGCTCTCTAAAGGACTTACCATACACTGTAGCAGCCGTTTACCTTCCTCTTCATCACACAGACAGCACTCCCGCACTTTCCCTGGCCCCCTCCTTTGCGACATGTTTGTGTGTGTGTGCACGGTCGGTCAATCCAGCTTGCGGTTTCATCGCTGACGGTCGCTCCAGGCGCTCAAGGCTTGCCAGGCGAGTGCCCTCGAGCTTGAAGGTCGAAGACACTCTTCTTAACTCGTGGATTAGGCTGCCCAAGTGGATCAGCCCCTTAAGTGGTACCCGTTGGGACCTCAGCCGGTGATTGCATTTAATGGCAAATTTACCCGACTGCATTTCCGCTCTCTCCTCCCTTCCCACCCCAGTCATCCTGCGGGTTTGCTTCCATATATCCCTTTGTTACCACCTCTTCCACCGCCAACAATGGACCATTTTAGACTACTTTTCCCTGGTCATCGGTGCTGGCTCCATTGTGTTTTCTGAACCTTTTCACTGGAGGAAGGGTGGGTGAGGGGGGCAGAGGGGGGGTAGTGTGGGGCAGTGTGGAGGGGGTGGTGTTGGGGGGAGGGGGTGGTGTTGGGGGGACTGTGGGGGGTGGGGTGGAGGGGGTGGGGTGGGGGTGGTGTTGGGGGGAGTGGTGTGGGGGGGAGGAGTGGGAGGGTTGGTGTGGGGTGGGGGGGGGGGGGAGGGGGTTGTGTGGGCTCAGTGGCTCCCGGCCCCGACCGCACTCACTGGCTCCAGGACTCCGCACCGGACTCACTCAGCGGCTGCGTCCCCAGCTGCACACATTTGCTTCCCGATCGTCATGGTGGTCGCCGCCCCCGCTCGCAGAACACAATCCCCGCTTGCAGAACACAGACCCCGTACTCAGAACACAGACCCAACCCGCACTCTGCTCACTACGCTCCTTCAGCTTTATTCTTGCGGCCGGTGATTGACAGCGGGTGCCGGAAGGGGCATCGCCATCCTGGTGAATAACAGGCCAATAACATTTGTAATATTTCACCGAACGGAACAAAACTTGGGGCGCTTGGAGCAGAGGAGAACGGTGAGTAAGGTGGCGAAGAAATCCTAGCGATATAGCGTACCGCTTTTGCGCAAATTAAAAAAAAAAATCGGAAGAGGACAAGATGAGGGTTTTAGTAATAGAAAGAATAGAATAGAAGTAATAGATAATAGAAGATAGATAGATAGATGCTTTGGCTATCTCATTGCTGAAGTTATTTTTCCAAACCTTTCTCAGATGCTGGTTTATAGCAAAGATAGACACAAAATGCTGGATTAACTCAACGATTTAGGCAGTATTTCGGGACAAAATGGATAGATGGATGACGTTTGGGGTTGGGATCCTTCAAACTGATTTTAGTAGAGAGAGCGGGGGAAAAAAATCTGGAAGTAAAAAAAACAGAATGTTGGCATAGTGGTAGAGCGCTAGGGACCCGGGTTCGATCCTGACCACGGGTACTTGTCTGTACAAAGTTTGCAAGTGCTTCCCCCGTGACCTGCGTGGGTTCTCTCCAAGATCCTTGGTTTCCTCCCTCACTCCAAAGACATACAGATTTGTAGGTTAATTGGCTTCATATAATTGCATAAATTTAAAATTGTCCCTAATGTGTGTAGGGTAGTGTTAATGTGCGGGGATCGCTGGTTGGTGCCGAATCGGTGGGCCGAAGGGCCTGTTTCCACGCTATATCTCTAAAAAACTAAAGGCACAAAGTGCAGACTGCTGAAGAAGGGTCCCGACCCGAAATGTCACCCATCCTTTTTCATCAAAGATTCTGCCTGACCTGTTGAGTTACTCCAGCACTTTGTGTCTATCGTCGGAAAACACCAGCATCTGCAGTGACTTTCTACACACTGTAATTAAAATAACTTTATTCTTAAAAGAGAATAAAAAGTATCTACATTAACAATTTAGGGCAATTGAAAACAGCATAATTTCACTTGCCAATTGGTGAATTCAAGACAATTTTTACTTATCCTGTTCCATCATACTTTTTCAGCATTGACAATGATACATCATTTTACTGTGGTCCTCTCCTTTCTATCTGCAAATAATGTTATTGTCCCTGACTTCACCCTAAGCCTTGACTTAGCCAGCCTTCAGTCATACTACTTAATTCATTAAAATGGAACAGGAATTGCAATAGTGTGCACACAGATCCTCTTTACTTCAAGAACTTCAATGAATCTAGAACTAATTTTCAATTTAGAGATATCACCTAATGTTCAGTTGTGTAAATGCCTTCGAAAATGTATTTATATAATAGAATATACCTTCCTTTCAATCAATCTAGTAACCATTTTTCTATCACATCACCCCCATTATTGTTACATAACTTTTTTCATTTGTTGAAAAACTAATTACCTTCCTGTTAAGACACTTATTCTATCCATTCTTCTCTGGATCTTGGAGCCCAGCTGTAAAAATTAAACTGTCTACATCTATACAATTCTATTTGATTTTGTGCCTGGTGATATATTGTATCTCCCATTCAAAATGTCATAGCTAACCTTAAAAGAACCGGTACAAAGTTGTTTTTCACCAGATTAATCAAGGAGCCGACTGACTGTATGGTCAATAGTAACAGCTCATTGCGCTGACTCAAAAACAAGGTTAACTATAGAAAACTGGAAGGAGTTCACACATATATTTCCATGATCAGTATATAAAGCTTCAAAACAAGCTCTGGCCTTCTCATTTTCAACAGCAATATTTTCTCAATTAATATATCGTCTATGTATCAATTTCTTAATTTTGGATAACATGCCAGGAGTAGGAAATGATTCTTGGAATTTATGAGCTGTGTACTGACCATATATATATAGTTTTAAATGAAACTGGTTAATTTTGTCAGATTTTATTTTGACATCTCTTATTGTCAAGCTCTTCAAACAATTTGTTACTCCTTCATCGTTAAGACCTATAAAATAGATTTTGCTGAACAGAGTTAAAGACTAGAACATGGTATGAGTCTTATAAGATATTACATACATTAAACACTGAAAGGAAATTTCCAATATTAAGTGATTACCATAAAAGCATTTATGGCTCAGTATTTGCATATCTTTTCCACTGCTTCTGTTTGTAACCTTGTATTCTGAAGGTCATTTGATCACATATAAATTACAGCATTTTCTTTTTGTGATGAATCACCTCACTTTTTTATGATGGAAGACATTTTTAACAGTATGCCATACAGTTCTAACAGCATACCAATATACAAATCAGTACCCCGTTCCTGCCTTCTCCCCATATCCCTTGACTCCACAATCTTTAAGAGCTCTATCTAACACTCTCTTGACAACAACCAGAGAATTGGCCTCCATTGCCATCTGAGGCAGAGAATACCACAAATTCACAACTCTCTGGGTGAAAAAGTTTTTCCTCATCCTCGTTCAAAATGGCCTACCCCTTATTCTTAAACAGTGGTCACTGGTTCTGGGCTCCCCCGATATCGGGAGCATGTTTCCTGCCTCTAGCGTGTCCAATCCCTTAATAATCTTATGTTTCAATAAGATCCCCTCTCATACTTCTAAATTCCAGTGTATACAAGCTCAGACGCTCCATTCTTTCAACATATGACAGTCCCACCATCCTGGGAATTAACCTCATGAACCCACACTGCACTTCCTCAATAGCAAGAATGTTCTTCCACAAATTTGGAGACCAAAACTGCTCACAATACTCCAGGTGTGGTCTCACTAGGGCCCTGTACAATTGCAGAAGGACCTCTTTGCTCCTGCACTCAACTCCTCTTGTTATGAAGGCCAACTATTTTCACTGCCTGCTGTACCTGCATGCTTACTTTCAGTGACTGATGAACAAGGACACCCAGATCTTGTTGTACTTCCTCTTTTCCTAATTTGACACCATTCAGATAATAATCTGCCTTCCTGTTTTTGCCACCAAAGTGGATAACCTCACATTTATCCACATTAAACTGCAACTGCCATGCATCTACCCACTCACCCAACCTATCCAAGTCACCTTGCATCCTCATAGCATCCTCCCCACAGTTCACACTGCCACCCAGCTTTGTGTCATCTGCAAATTTGTTAATGTTACTTTTAATCCCTTCATCTAAATCATTAATGTATATTGTAAACAGCTGCGGTCCCAGCACCGAGCCTTGCGGTACACCACTAGTCATTGCCTGCCATTCTGAATGGGACCCGATAATCCCTACTCTTTGTTTCCTGTCTGCCAACAAATTTTCTATCCATGTCAGTACCCTACCCCAATACTATGTGCTCTAATTTTGCCCACTATTCTCATTTGTGTGATCTTATCAAACGCTTTCTGAAAGTCCAGGTACACTTTATCCACTGGTTCTCCCTTATCCATTTCTCTAGTTACATCCTCAAAAAATTCCAGAAGATTAGTCAAGCATGATTTACCCTTCGTAAATCCATGCTGATTCAGACCAATCCTGATACTGCTATCCTAAAGTGCCGCTAATTCATCTTTTATTATTGACTCAGGCATCTTCCCCACCACCGGTCAGGCTAACTAGTCTATAATTCCCTGTTTTCTCTCACTCTCTCCTTTCTTAAAAAGTGAGATAACATTAGCTACTCTCCAATCCACAGGAACTGATCCTAAATCTATAGAACATTGAAAAATGATCACCAATGTGTCCACGATTTCTAAAGCCATTTCCTTAAGCACCCTGAGATGCAGACTATCAGGCCCTGGGGATTTATCAGCCGTTAATATAGATGCATAGTTCAACTATGGATCAGTTCTTGTGGAATGGAGGGTAGCCAATGTAACTCCACTTTTTAAGGAAGGAGGGAGAGAGAAAACGGGGAATTATAGACCAGTTACCCTTAGTAGTGGGGAAGATGCTTGAGTCAATTATTAAAGATGTTATAGCGCGCATTTGGGAGAGCTAGTGGATGTGGTGTATCTGGACTGTCAAAAAAAGCTTTGACAAGGTCCCACACAAGAGATTAGCGTGTAAAATTAGAGCACATGGTATTGGGGGTAGGGTATTGACATGGATAGAGAACTGGTTGGCAGACAGGAAGCAGATTAGGAATTAACGGGTCCTTTTCAGAATGGCAGGCAGCGACTAGTGGAGTGCCGCAAGGCTCAGTGCTGGGGCCCCAGTTATTTACAATATATATTAACAATTTAGATGAGAGAACTAAATGTTGTGTCATCCAAGTTTGCGGATGACACAAAGCTAGATGGCAGTGTGAGCTGCGATGAGGATGCTTTGAGGCTGCAGGGTGCCTTGGATATGTTGGGTGAGTAGGCAGATGCATGGCAGATGCAGTATAATGGGGATGAATGTGAGGTTATCCACTTTGGTGGCAAGAACTGGAAGGCAGATTAACTGAATGGTGTCAGATTAGGAAAAGGGGAGGTTTAGTTTAGTTTAAAGATACAGTACAGAACCAGGCACTTCGGCCCACCGAGTCCGTGCCAACCAGCTATCCCTGCACATTAACACCATCCTACACCCACTAGGGACATTTTTTACATTTACCAAGCCAATTAACCTACAAGCCTGTACGTCTTTGGAGTGTGGGAGGAAACCGAAGATATCGGAGAAAACCCACGCAGGCCGTGGGAAGAACGTACAAACTCCGTACAGACAGCACCCATAGTCAGGATCGAACCCGGGTTTCCGGTGCTGCATTCGCTGTAAGGTAGCTACTCTACCACTGCGCAATGAGACCTGGTTGTGCTTGTGCATCAATCACTGAAAGTAAGCATTCAGGTACTGAAGGCAGAGAAGAAAGCTAATGACGTGTTGGCCTTCATAGTGATTTGAGTTTAGGAGCAAGGAGGTCCTACTGCAGTTGTATAGGGCCCTGGTGAGACCACACCTGGAGTATTGGGTGCAATTTTGGTCTCCTAATTTGATGAAGGACATTATTGCTATCGAGGGAGTGAAGCATAGGTTCACCAGGTTAATTCTCAGGGTGGCAGGACTGACACATGACGAAAGAATGGGTCGACTGGGCTTGTATTCACTGGAATTTAGGATGAGAGGGGATCTTATAGAAACATATACAATTCTTACAAAGGATTGGACGGGTTAAATGCAGGAAAAATGTTCCCGATGTTGGGGAAGTCCAGAAACAGGGGTCACAGTTTAAGAATGGGTAGGCCATTTAGGACTGAGATGAGGAAAAAACTCTTCGCCCAGAGAGTTGTGAATCTGTAGAATTCTCTGCCACAGGAGTCTAATTCATTGGATGTTTTCTAGAGAGTTAGATTTAGCTCTTAGGGCTAAAGGAATCAATGGATAGGGGGGGAGGGAGGGGGGGGGGGGGGGGGGGGGGGGGGGGGGGGGGGGGGGGGGGGGGGGATAGCAGGAACGGGGTACTGATTTTAGATGATCAGCCATGATCATATTGAGTGGCGATGCTGGTTTAAAGGGCCTACTCCTGCACCTATTTTTCTATGTTTTCTATGGTTCCCTGAAAGTCGTGAGTCAGGTCGACAGGGTAGTGAAGAAGGCATTTGACATGCTTGCCTTCATGGGAAAGGTATTGTGTACCAATGTTGGAACATTGTGATGCAAGCTGTACAAGTCCTTGGAGTACTGGACATTGATCTGGAGTACTGTATGCAGTTCTGGTCACCCAGCCTAAAAGCCATATGAAGTTGGATTCACCAGGATGTTACCTGGGTTTGCAGGCTTGTGATACAGATAAATATCTATTGACCGACATCTACGTCAAACCCACTGACTCCCATGGCTATCTGGACTATATTTCTTCCCACCCTGCTTCCTGCAAGGACTCTATCCCCTATTCCCAATTCCTCTGTCTACGCCACATCTGCACCCAGGATGAGGTGTTCCATGCCAGGGCATCGAAATGTCCTAATTCTTTCGGAAACGGGGTTTTTCGTCAAATGTTATCTTGGGTTTCATACATAGAAATATTGAGAAAATATTGTGGCCGGCATGGTGGCGTTGTGGTAGTTACTGCCTTACAGTGCTCGCAGCGCCAAAGACCCTGGTTCGATCCCGACTGGGTGCTGTCTGTATGGAGTTTGTATGTTCCCCCAGTGAGCGCATGGGTTTCCTCCCACACTCCAAAGACATACGGTTTGTAGGTTAATTGGCTTGGGTTTGTATACTTGGTAGGTGTAAATTGTCCCTAGTGTGTGTAAGCGTGCGGGGATCACTGGTCAGCACGGACTCGGTGGGCCAAAGGGCCTGTTTCCGCACTGTATCTCTAAACTAAAAGCCTGGAAGTTATGCTAAATCTTTAAGAAGTTCATATAAGCAACTACCAGAGTATTGCTTCCAGTCCTCAGTCTCGACACATTAAGAACGATGTGAAGGTTATGTCACATTTTATGGTTCACATCATCCTGACCTGGGAGTATATTGCCATTCCTTAATGCTTGCTTAGTCTAAATTTTGGAACTCTCTCAGAAAGTCTGCAACGTTTTCAGTGGCAACTTAGGATGCCAGCAATATCCACATCAGGAAAAAAAAGTGAAAATCAGTAAGATTATTTTCCCATTATCTGACTGTATCAAAGTATTCTTCTATTCCTTTCTTCATTGTGCACGTTCTAGTTTTTACTTAAGTAGATTTCTGTGTTTAATGTTTGACCATTTGCAGCAAATTTCAGAATTATAGTTTGTTGATTAAAAAGTTGGTTGTTAATTGGCTGAAGATAGGCGCAAAAAGCTGGAGTATCTCAGCGGGACAGGCAGCATCTCTGGAGAGAAGGAATGGGTAATGTTTCGGGTTGAGACCCTTCTTCAGTTATTTGCTATTGGATTTATTATTGGATGACCCATATAATATAATAGCTATTTGATTTGAATTCCTCTCTAAGTGGAAAGACCTTTCTATATTTGCCACAATAAAATCTTTGATTTAAAGACATCTATCAAATCCTTTTTGCCCACCCTTTTCTAGATAAAAGAAATGCAGCTTCATAATTATTTTCCTATTAAATTGGCTTGTATAAATGTAAAATTGACACTAGTGTGTAGGATAGTACTAATGTGCAGGGACCATTGGTCAGTACAGACTGGGTGGACCGAAGGCCCTGTTTACGCGCTGTATCTCTAAACAAAACATAGAAAAGCAAACCAAATAGTTAATTCGCAGAGGAATAGAAAAGCAAAGATTTTTCCTATTAAATATGTTTTCTCCATTCTGGTATTCTTCTGATCCATTTTTCATTTTCTCTGGTGTCTTTATAGCTTTTTTTTATTAACTGGGGAACTGAACTGTGCATAATATCTTCAAAGATTTTTCAAATCTTTGCTTTTCTATTCCTCTGCGAATTAACTATTTGGTTTGCTTTTCTATGTTTTGTTTAGAGATACAGCGTGTAAATAGGGCCTTCGGCCCACCCAGTCTGTACTGACCAATGGTCCCTGCACATTAATACTATCCTACACACTAGTGTCAGTTTTACATTTATACAAGCCAATTAACTTACAATTAACTGTACATCTTTGGAGTGTGGGAGAATACCAAAGATCTCAGAGAAAACCCACACGGTCATGGGGAGAAATTATAAACCCTGTACAGACAGTACCCATATAACCATATAACAATTACAGCACGGAAACAGGCCAACTCGGCCTTTCTAGACCGTGCCGAACACTTATTCTCCCCTAGTCCCATCTACCTGCACTCAGACCATAACCCTCCATTTCTTTCCCGTCCATATACCTATCCAATTTATTTTTAAATGATAAAATCGAACCTGCCTCCACCACTTCCACTGGAAGCTCATTCCACACAGCTACCACTCTGAGTAAAGAAGTTCCCCCTCATGTTACCGCAAAACTTCTGTCCCTTAATTCTCATCATGTCCTCTTGTTTGAATCTTCCCTACTTTCAATGGGAAAAGCTTATCCACGTCAACTCTGTCTATCCCTCTCATCATTTTAAAGACCTATATCAAGTCCTCCCTTAACCTTCTGCGCTCCAAAGAATAAAGACCTAACTTGTTCAACCTTTCTCTGTAACTTAGTTGCTGAAACCCAGGCAACATTCTCGTAAATCTCCTCTGTACTCTCTCTATTTTGTTGACATCCTTCCTATAATTAGGCGACCAAAATTTTACACCATACTCCAGAATTGGCCTCACCAATGCCTTGTACAATTTTAACATTACATCCCAACTTCTATACTCAATGCTCTGATTTATAAAGGCCAGCACACCAAAAGCTTTCTTTACCTCCTATCTACATGAGATTCCACCTTCAGGGAACTGTGCACAGTTATTCCTAGATCCCTCTGTTCAACTGCATTCCTCAATTCACTACCATTTACCATGTACGTCCTATTTTGATTTGTCCTGCCAAGATGTAGCACCTCACACTTATCAGCATTAAACCCCATCTTCCATCATTCAGCCCACTCTTCCAAATGGCCTAAATCTCGCTGTAGACTTTGAAAATCTACTTCATTATCCACTACACCACCTATCGTAGTATCATCTGCATACTTACTAATCCAATTTACCACACCATCATCCAGATCATTGATGTACATGACAAACAACAGTGGACCTAACACAGATCCATGTGGCACCCCACTAGTCACCGGCCTCCAACCTGACAGCCATCCACCATTATTCTCTGGCATCTCCCATTCAGCCACTGTTGAATCCATCTTGCTACTCCACCATTAATACCCAACATTGAACCTTCTTAACCAACCTTCCATGAGGAACCTTGTCAAAGGCCGTACTGAAGTCCATATTGACAACATCCACTGCTTTACCCTCATCAATATCCCAAGTAACCTCTTTAAAAGTCCTCTTTAAAAAATTTAAGAAGATTAGTCAAATATGACCTTCCAGGCACAAATCCATGTTGACTGTTCCTAATCAGACCCTGTTTATCCAGATGCTTATATATATTATCTCTAAATATCCTTTCCATTAATTTGCCCACCACTGACGTCAAACTAACAGGTCTATAATTACTAGGTTTACTCTTAGAACCTTTTTTATACAATTGAACAACATGCGCAGTACGCCAATCCTCCGGCACTTTTCCCGTTTCTAATGACAATTGAAATATTTCTGTCAAAGCCCCTGCTATTTCTACACTAATTTCCCTCAATGTCCTAGGTAATATCCTGTCAGGACCTGGAGACTTATCCACTTTTATATTTGTCAAAAGTGTCTGTACTTCCACTTGTTTGAAATCTCATAGTTTCCATAGCTACTCTACTTGTTTCCCTTACCTCACATAATTCAATATCCTTCTCCTTGGTGAATACCGAAGAAAAAAAAAATTGTTCAATATCTCCCCCATCTCTTTTGGCTCTGCAGATAGCTGTCCACGCTGACTCTCTAATGGACCAATTTTATCCCTCGTTATCCTTTTGCTATTAACATAGCTGTAGAAACCCTTTGGATTTACTTTCACCTTACTTGCCAAAGCAACCTCATATCTTCTTTTAGCTTTTCTAATTTCTTTCTTAAGATTCTTTTTACATTCTTTATACTCCTCAAGCACCGCATTTACTCCATGCTGCCTATAATTATTGTAGATCTCTCTCTTTTTTCCGAACCGTGTCCAATTTCCCTTGAAAACCTAGGCTCTTTCCAATTTTTACTATTTCCTTTCAACCGAACAGGGACATAAAGATTCTGTACTCTTAAAATTTCATCTTTAAATGTCCTCCATTTCTCTTCCACATCCTTCCCATCAAACAAAATGTCCCAATTCATTCCTTTTAAATCCTTTCGCATCTCCTCAAAGTTAGCCTTTCTCCAATCAAAAATCTCAACCCTATGTCCAGTTCTGACCCTCTCCATAATTATATTGAAACTAATGGTAGTGTGATCACTGGACCCGAAGTGTTCCCCAACACATACCTGTGCCACCTGACCTGTCTCATTTCCTAACAGGAGGTCCAGCACTGCCCCTTCTCTAGTAGGTACCTCTATGTATTGCTGCAAAAAACTATCCTGCACACATTTTACAAACTCCAAACCATCCAGCCCATTTACAGAATGTGTTTCCCAGTCTATGTGTGGAAAATTGAAATCTCCCACAATCGCTACCTTGTGCTTACTACTAATATCTGCGATCTCCTTACATGTTTGCTCTTCCAATTCTCGCTCCCCATTAGGCGGTCTATAATACACCCCTATAAGTGTTGCTACACCTTTCCCATTTCTCAGTTCCACCCAAATAGCCTCCCTAGACGAGCCCTCTAATCTATCCTGCCAAAGCACTGCTGTAATATCTTCCCTGACAAGCAATACAACGCCTCCACCTCTTGCCCCTCCAATTCTATCACACCTGAAGCAACAAAATCCTGGAATATTTAGTTTCCAATCACAGCCCTCCTGCAACCATGTTTCACTGATCGCCACATCATACTTCCAGGTGTCAATCCAGGCTCTAAGCTCATCCACCTTTCTTACAATGCTCCTAGCATTAAAATATACACATTTAAGAAACCCACCACCTCTTATTTTCTGTTTATTATCTTTTTCTTCTTTCTCCCCTACATTTTGTGTCTGAGTGCTACCCTTCTCTGCCTCCTGCCTCACACACTGACTACTAGCTTTCCCTATTTGAGTCCCTCCCCCCAACCGTTCTAGTTTAAAGTCTCCGCAGTAGCTTTTGCAAATCTCCCCGCCAGGATATTGGTCCCCCTCGGGTTCAAGTGCAACCCATCCTTTTTGTACAGGTCGCACCTTCCACAAAAGAGGTCCCAATGATCCAGAAACTTGAATCCCTGTCCTCTGCACCAGTCCTTCAGCCACACATTTATCCTCCACCTCGCTCCGTTCCTACTCTCACTGTCGCGTGGCACAGGCAGTATTCCCGAGATTGTTACCTTTGCGGTCCTTCTCTTTAACTCTCCTCCTAACTCCCTAAATTCTCCTTTCAGGACCTCTTCTCTTTTTCTACCTATGTCATTGGTACCTATATGTACCATGACCTCGGGCTCCTCTCCCTCCCATTTCAGGATATCTTGGACACGTTCAGACACATCCCAGACCCTGGCACCAGGGAGGCAAACTACCATCCGGGTCTCCCGACTGCGTCCACAGAATCGTCTGTCTGACCCCCTAACTATAGAGTCCCCTATTACTAATGCCCTCCTCTTCTTTTCCTTACCCTTCTGAGCAACAGGACCGGTCTCTGTACCGGAGGCCCGGCCGCTGTTGCTACCCCCAGGTAGGCTGTCCCCCCCAACAGTACTCAAACAGGAGTACTTATTGTCAAGTTGTACAGCCACCGGGGTACTCTCTAGACCCTGCCTGTGCCCCTTGTCCCTCCTAACCGTGACCCACTTGCCTGCCTCCTGTGGTCTTGGAGTGACCACCTCTCTGTAACTACTCTCAATGACTTCCTCGCTCTCCCTGACCAGACGGAGGTCATCAAGCTGCTGCTCCAGGTTCCTAATACGGTCCCTTAGGAGCCCCATCTCGATGCACCTGGCGCAGATGTGGACGTTTGGAAGGCTATCAGATTCCTTGACCTCCCACACCTGACATCCAGAACAGTAAACTGCCCTGGCACTCATACTCCCCTCTTACCTAGGATACAATACAAAATACAATACAATACAAACTGCTGGAAGAAGTTTCCCAAATCCCAACTCCCAATCAGCTGCTCCCTCTTGTCTGCTTCCACCAATCAGCGGCTTCCTCAAGCCCACTTGTTTTGAAATGCGAATGGAACGTTGCAGATTTTGGTTCTTCTCCCTCTGTGACCGCTCCGACGGCTTTCGGGCCTCTGTAAGCAACAAGCCCCGCGCTCGGGTTTTATCCCTACCGCTCGGGTGTAACTCCTCCCTCTACGGCTGCTCCGCGACCTACCCAGTCGGGATCAAACCCAGATCTTTAGCTATAAGCGCTGTAAGGCAGCAACTCTCCTGCTGCGCCACCTTGCTGCCCTGTTTGGAGATTCTTCTTTTTGCGTATAGCGTGCACAGCTTAAAGTTGTAGGTTAACTTGTTCTATTTGATCTATTTGTTTGTGCACGTCGGGTCGATTGCATTAGTCGAAACAGGGTGGACCACGTGAAGGTTGCAATCTCACACCCCTGTGTGGTGCTGAAAACTCAATGTAATGCAACTGACACAGATCATTATGAGTGAAAGCAGGAAGTAAAGATAATAAATGGTGGGAAATCAAATATGGATCATAGTGGTTTGCACAATTCATCCATTCATTTTCTCAAGGTATTGCAAATCAGTATGCCAAATGCTGAAACTGGAAAATCTAGTTCATGTTCTTTTCAGAAATACGAATTATTACCATTGTTTGGATGCTGGATTTGCCTACATTTTATCAACCACACCATTCAATTGATAATTCATTAAAGACAACCTATTAATTTATTGATATTCTAAAATAATCAACCCAATAGTTATTAACTGTACTGATAACAAAAAAACAACTCTTTTTCAGTATTATGTATGTCGTTTGAAGTGTACGCTTGTAGTATGTCTAAGTCTTTTTTTTCTGGGAATGCCTTGCATATTTTTAATCCGTTTGAGTTACAGTATCTGATTTGCATCAGTGGAAGCACGTAAAAAGATGTGTTTGGTTGACAGTAAATCATCTAAATATCTGTTCCTCGTCATTGTTTAGCCTGTTTTTAGCCACAGTTCTGAGTACAGTGTGTTTCTTTGGTGTCAGCAGCAATTACTCAACTTAGGCACCCGAACAAAATTAGCATCACTTTCACTTATTGACCTAGAACAATTTTGAAATAATGAAAGATTCCCATCACCTCTGCAATGAAAAGACAGGCGTCATGTCTTTAACATTTCATTAAACATAAATAAGAATGAGTTGCACTCATTGGAAAATTTATAACATTAAATGTTTGTGCCTAATTCTCTCATTCCCAATTGAATGCCTTGCTGAATCAATTCATTATTCAAACATGTGCTGCACCAATATTAAATGGGATGCTTGAATAATTTAAATGTAGAAAATATCTGTTCAGGTTTTGCATCTTCCACTCTTATTTGGTGTTTTTCATTCACGGAACCGGATGGTGAAAGCTCTATAAATAAAAAAAAAAGAGATGTACACACATCATCCTTGCTTGAATTATATCATAGACAACCTTGATTAACTTCAATTGTACCAGAACTTCTGTTGTTCATTATTAGTCATGCCAAGATATCAGGAAGACACAGTAATCCAACCTCTGTAATATATTTAATTTGACCATATTTCTGTAGCCAACTTTTTGGAATCAAAATTGAGCGTAGTCATCTTAGCAAATAGTTGAAAATGCTTCCAAAATCTCCAATTGCGTCTTTTTGCAGGGAGCCCATCCCACCCTGCAATTGTCTGCCACTATTCCTAACTGATAGAACCCAACAGAATGGAAGAGCTTTGGTTGGATTCAATGGTGATGGGAATGCATGGCTCTTCACCAGCAAGTTGCTTCTATTGCAAACATTGCTCCTGAAATCAGGATCTGTTTCTAAACAAATCCATTCAATACAATGGGAAATATCTTTGCTCTGGAGATAGGACATACATTTTGCATTGGTCACACTTTACAATGCTGTTTAGAACAGATGTACCTGTGGGAGATAGAGAGGTGACCATGTATGAATTAGTTCCCTTATGCTTGTTCTCTCAGTACCTGCAGTGCGTTTAGTCTTGCAGTTATAGAGTCATAGAGTCATACAGCGTGGAAACAAGCCCTTTTGCCCAACTTGCCTACACCGACCTACACTAGTCCCACCTGACTGCATTTGGCATACAGGTATATCTTCTATAGCTATCCTATCCATGTAACTGTCAAAATGTATTTTAAATGTTATGGTAGTACCTGGCTCAACTACCTTCTCTGGCAGATTGTTCCATATACCCACCTTCTTTGGTGTAAAAAAGTTGCCTTTCAGGTTCCTATTAAATCTTTCCCTTACCTTAAACCTATGACATCTAGTTCTAGATTCCCCTACTCTGGGGAAAAAACGCTGCATTTACTCAATCAAATCACCTCATGATCTTATACACCTTTATAAAATTACCCCTCATCCTCCTATAATCCAAGGAATAAAGTCCTCTCCCCATAGCTCAGGCCCTTGAGTCCTGACAACATCCTCATAAATCTTCTCTGTACCCTTTCTAGCTTAACAATATCTTTCCAAAAGACACAAAATATTGGAGCAAGTCAGTGGGACAGGCAGCATCTCTGGAGAGAAGGAATGGGTGACGTTTCAGGTCGAGACACTTCTTCAGACATCTTTCCTATAACAGGGTGACCAAAACTGAACACAATATTCCAAATGTGGCTTCAGCACCAGGGTGGCACATTGGTAGAGTTGTTACCGTACACTACCAGAGACCCAGTTTGATCCCCACCACGGGTGCTGACTGTACAGAGTTTGTACTTTCTCCCGGAGACCGCGTGGGTTTTCTACGAGATCTTCAGTTTCGTCCCACTCTCCAAAGACGTATAGGTTTGCAGGTTAATTGACTTGGTATAAGTTTAAATTGTCCCTAGAGTGTGTAGGATAGTGTTAATGTGTGGGGATCACTGAACGGTGAGGACTTTGTGGGCCCTAGGGCCTGTTTCCGCACTGTATCTCTAATCTAATCTAAATGTAACTAAACCGATGTCTTGTACAACTTTAACATTTCCTCCCAACTTCTATACTCAATAGGTTACACAGAAAAGCTGGAGAAACTCAGCGGGTGCAGCAGCATCTATGGAGCGAAGGAAATAGGCAACGTTTCGGGCCGAAACCCTTCTTCAGACTGATCAGGGGTGGGGGTGGGTGGGGACAAGAAAGGGAAAAGGAGGAGTAGCCGGAAGGCTGGAGGGTGGGAGGAGACAGCAGGGGAGCTGAGGAAGGGGAGGAGACAGCAAGGACTAACAGAATTGGGAGAAGTCGATGTTCATGCCCCCGGGGTGCAGACTCCCCAAACGGAATATGAGGTGCTGTTCCTCCAATTTCCGGTGCTGCTCGCTGTGGCCATGGAGGAGACCCAGGACAGAGAGGTCAGAGGCGGAGTGGGAGGGGGAGTTGAAGTGCTGAGCCACCGGGAGGTCAGCTAGGTTATTGCGGACCGAGCGGAGGTGTTCGGCGAAACGATCGCCCAACCTCCGCTTGGTCTCACCGATATAGATCTGCTGACATCTAGAGCAGCGGACGCAATAGATGAGGTTGGAAGAGATGCAGGTAAACCTCTGTCGCACCTGGAACGATTGCTTGGGTCCCTGAAAGGAGTTGAGGGGGGAGGTAAAGGGACAAGTGTTGCATCTGCTGCGGCCGCAAGGGAAAGTGCCCGGGGAGGGGGTGGACCGAGAGGGAAGGGAAGAGTTGACAAGGGAGTTATGGAGGGAGCGGTCTTTGCGGAAGGCAGATATGGGGGGAGATGGGAAGATGTGGCCAGTAGTGGGGTCACGTTGGAGGTGGCGAAACTGACGGAGGATTATTTTTTGTATGTGATGGCTGGTGGGGTGAAAGGTGAGGACTAGGGGGACTCGGCCCTTGTTGTGAGTGCGGGGATGGGGAGAGAGAGCAGTGTTGCGGGGTATGGAAGAGACCCTGGTGCGAGCCTCATTTATGGTGGAGGAGGGGAACCCCCGTTCCCTGAATAGTGAGGACATTTCAGATGTCCTGGTGTGGAACGCCTCATCCGTGGAGCAGATACGGCGTAGACGGAGGAATTGGGAGTAGGGGATGGAGTCCTTACAGGAAGCAGGGTGGGAAGAAGTGTAGTCCAGATAGCCATGGGAGTCAGTGGGTTTATAGTGTATGTCGGTTAGAAGTCTATCACCTGCAATGGAGATAGTGAGGTCAAGGAATGGTAGGGAAGTGTCGGAGATGGTCCAGGTGTATTTCAGTGCCGGGTGGAAATTAGTGGTGAAGTGGATGAAGTCAGTCAGTTGTGTGCGGGTGCAGGAGGTGGCACCAAAGCAGTCGTCGATGTAGCGGAGGTAGAGGTTGGGGATGGGGCCCTGGTATGTATTGAACAAGGATTGTTCGACGTAACCTACAAATAGGCAGGCATAGCTGGGGCCCATGCGTGTGCCCATAGCTACGCCTTGTATTTGGAGGAAGTGGGAGGAGTCGAACTCGAAGTTATTGAGGGTAAGGACCAGCTCCGCTAGGCGGAGGCGAGTGTCAGTGGCTGGGTATGGGTTGCTTCTCTGGTCGAGGAAGAACCGGAGGGCTGTGAGACCATCGTGGTGGGGGATGGAGGTGTATAGTGATTGGACGTCCATGGTGAAGATGAGGGGGTGAGGGCCTAGAGAATTGAATGCGCGGAGACGACG
The DNA here is from genome assembly GCF_028641065.1 of Leucoraja erinaceus. Lineage (NCBI taxonomy): Eukaryota > Metazoa > Chordata > Chondrichthyes > Rajiformes > Rajidae > Leucoraja > Leucoraja erinaceus. The sequence goes on along the minus strand of NC_073381.1, from coordinate 65,585,120 downwards.
GAGAGTGTCTGAGGTGTCTTGGACATAGGTAGGGAGGGATTTAACCAAGGGTGATAGGATGGAGTCAAGGTATTTGGAAATGAGTTCGGTGGGGCACGAACAGGCGGAGACAATGGGTCTTCCGGGACAATCTGGTTTGTGGATTTTTATATACTCAATACTCTGACTGATGAAGGCTAATATAGTAATTGTTACTAATATTCTAGCTGTGGAGATATGTGGGGCATATTTTTTATTTACACATTGAGAAGCGGGTGCTGGGAATACACTGCGAGGTGTGGCAGTGAAAGCCTACAATATTGGCATATAAAAAGCTTTCAGAAAGCCACATGGATATGCAGGGCATGGAGGGATATGGATCACATGCAGAGGAGATTTGTTTAACTTGGCATCATGTTCCGCATAGACATTGTGGGCCAATGGGCTCATTCATGTGCTATACTGTTCCATGCTCTTTATTCTATTTTTGCCCAGGTTATGATCATATGACACCTTCATCTTGGAGGATTTAACTGAGATCTCAAAAGAATAATCCCGGATAATGGGATGGTCTGAGTTCAAACTCCTGAATGAGAGTATTTTGTTTACAGTAAAATTAATGATTACATATTTAAGACATGGACTGCAGTTAAAGGGCAATTAAGAATGAACAATAAATAGTAGCCTAGTCAGAAATGCCTACATCTCTTGAGTAATATGTTGAATAAACTAGATATTTGCAGTGCAAGTAATAAACAGACTAGTTATTAAACAGTGAATGAAATATTTAATCTGATCATAAAATATTTAAAAAGTGCTTGAAGGAAAAGCAGAAATGCTGACCTCAAGAGAACATGGTACAGGCTTCTTAACTGTTTATTTGAATTATTTTTTTTAGATAACTTTAACTACTACTCAAAGATGATGTATGTCAGCTGAAGGCAAAAATCTTCCTAATTAACAATGGCAAGCGGCAAAGGCAAGCTGGAAAGTGCAGAGAATATCTACGAGGATGTTGCCAGGACTCGAGGGCCTGTGCTATAGGGAGAGCTTGGACAGGCTAGGACTTTATTCAGCAGGGAGCAGGATGCTAAGAGGTGATTTAATAGAGGTGTATACAATCATGAAGGGAATGGATAGGATGAATGCACAATCTTTGACCTAGAGTAGGGGAATCAAAAACTAGTAGACATAAGTTTAAGATGGGCGGAAAAAGATTTAATAGGAACCCGAGTTAACTTTGTCCACAGAGGGTGGTGTATATATGGAACGAGCTACCAGACACGGTAGTTGAGTCAGGTATTATAATAACATTTAAAAGACATTTGGACAGGTACACGGGTGGGAAGGGTATGGGCCAAGCTCGGGCAAGTGGGACTAGTGCAGCTAGGAAATCTTGTCAGCATTGACAAGTTGGGCTATTGAGCATCTTTCTGTGCTGTATAACTCAATGACTCTAAATGGAATACTAAACAGACCAGTGATTTGTTCCCCATCCTCATTCAGCTAGAAGTAGCAGAAAAAAAATATCCATAGTCCATTTCTGAGGAAGGAAAGGAAATTTTCCTTGCTTTTTCAGGCAATATCCTCTTAACTAAAGCCACCTTAGAGTTCACTTAATGGCAATAAATTCTGTCTAAAAACAAACAGTATATAGAATTCAAAAGTAAACCATCAAATTATGAGTTTGGGAAAGAACTCCGTTCTTTACAAGTTCTTTTATAACACCCAAATATTAACACTAATCTTTCAAGTTTTTCAGCTTAACTTGGAAGGATTGGAGCCATTTAAGAATTGCGACCTCCTTGGAACAAGGGAATAGAAATTCTACTGTGATTCCGCTAGCCATGGGTTATTGTATAATTATATATTAGTACTAGCCAAATGAAATTTCAGCCTCATGATAGGTTTCCAATATATCAAACTAAGCAGCCACCAAATGAAATCGTGTTTCAGCAGTTAGTATATCAAATTAATCTTTCATTTTGCTTAGTGAACAAATTTAATGCAATTCAAACAAATAACTTCTTGTCCGTTAATTCTATCATAAAAGGTACGTATCAAAGTGCTGTTTTATACATACTTACCTTTTCATCAAATTAACAGAGAATAAACGATCATTTATTATTTCTGAAGTACATACAAATACTGTGTACTTGATTTCGAATTGCAATATTTTTCTTTGAACTAAATTAATTTCAGTAACTTACTTTTGAAAGTCAGGTAATCTGCTAACTACACTTTCAAATTCTGAAAATGACAACATGCCGTCATTATTTAAATCTCCTTCATTTAAGATCTGTTAGGGATTTAAAGAAATGAAAAATACCATTATAAATTATGGCTAACTGAAATATGTGGGTTGTAGACATAATATTTTCATCTTTAAAAGTCTGGTGATTAAGTAATTTAGAAACAGAAAATAGGTGCAGGAGTAGGCCATTTGGCCCTTCGAGCCAGCTATAGGGAGAGCTTGTGATGACAGGCTAGCAGTAGGCCATTTGGCCATTCAATATGATCATCCAAAATCAGTACCCTGTTCCTGCTTTCTCCCCATATGCCTCGATCCTGTTAGTCCTAAGAACTATATGTAACTCTTGAATACATCCGGTGCATTGGCCTTCTGTGGCAGAGAATTCCACAGATTCACAACTCTCTGGGTGAAAACGCTTTTCCTCATCTCAGTCCTAAATGGCCTAATCCTTATTCTTACACTGTGACCCCTGGTTCTGGACTCCCCCAACATCAGGAACATTTTTCCTGCATCTAGCCTGTTGAATCCCTTAAGAATGTTATATGCTATATAAGATATCCTCTCATCCTTCTAAATTCCAGTGAATATAAGCCTAGTTGATCCATTCTTTCATGTCAGTCCTGCCATCCCGGGAATTAACCTAATGAACCTATGCTGCAAGAATGTCCTTCCTCAAATTAGGAGACCAAAATTTCACACAATACTCCAGGTGCGGTCTCACCAGGGTACTGTACAACTGCAGTAGGACCGCTTTGCTCCTATACTCAAATCCTCTTGTGTGAAGGCCAACATGCCATTTGCTTTCTTCGCGGTCTGCTTTCTTGTTCTTGCCACCAAAGTGGATAACGTCACATATATCCACATTATACTGCATCTGCCATGCATCTGCCCACTCAGCCAGGTTACCCTGCAGCCGTATAGCATCCTCCTCGCAGCTCACCCTGCCACCCAGCTTTGTGTCATCTGCAAACCTATAAGATACCAAACCAAGTGCAGACCTGTTGGGTCTGCTCCTCCAATGCACCCGTTCCCTACAAGCAGCCCCCACGGGAGGCATTGTCCTCCAACTCAAGCCGTTCCCGAACGTAAGATTCCAGCAATCCCCTTGCCTTCCTCTGCGGTGATCTTTAAAAAAACTTCCAATTGCACTTGCCCTGCATGTTGCAATAGCTATTCGCCCTCCCCCTGATAGTTGAGCCATTGTGACGTCAAAAAATTCCAATTGCACTTGCCCTGTGTGTTGCAATAGCAATTTGCCCTACCCCTGCTAGTTGAGCCATTGTGACGTCATCAGCTGAAGCTGGTCGGTTTGAAATTGAAGGTATTTTGATCTTTTTGCACTTTAATCAGTAATAAGTTGAGAAATAAAGCATAACATTGTGAGTTCAGTGAAATATAAAAATATGATGAGAAGTGATTTGTGGAAGATTGAGACTCTAAAAATGCATATACCACAGGAGATTGAGACATTGTGAATTTGTGAATACACATAAACCTTTGAGGTAAATGTTTAGATATTTAGGGTAGAGCGTGAAAGGGCAATGGTTAATTTTAAAAGAAAGATGGAAGTAAAACACAGTCAGATGCTCGAAGGATAAATGTTAAAAGACTACTGGGTCTTCTATAAAAAGATTGTGCTCCCAAATTGATTAATTGGGTAAATTTAGATGGAACAGAAGACAAAACAGTTAGTTAGGTTAGGTCTTTAGTTAGGTCTTTATTCTCTGGAGCGCAGAAGGTTAAGGGGGGACCTGATAGAGGTCTTTAAAATGATGAGAGGGATAGACAGAGTTGATGTGGACGAGCTTTTCCCTTTGAGAATAGGGAAGATTCAAACAAGAGGACATGACTTCAGAATTAAGGGACAGAAGTTTAGGGGTAATATGAGGGGGAACTTCTTTACTCAGAAAGTGGTAGCGGTGTGGAATGAGCTTCCAGTGGAAGTGGTGGAGGCAGGTTCATTGGTATCATTTAAAAATAAATTGGATAGGCATATGGATGAGAAGGGAATGGAGGGTTATGGTATGAGTGCAGGCAGGTGGGACTAAGGGGGAAAAAAATTTGTTCGGCACGGACTTGTAGGGCCGAGATGGCCTGTTTCTGTGCTGTAATTGTTATATGGTTATATGGTTAAAACAAAGATGAAAAAAATGCCATACACATTTCTAGGATTTAGCAAAGAAACATGAAAATTTACTTAAAACAGTGCCACTTTAATGTAGATTTTGTGGCTTTAAAAGTAGACTACTGCATTAAATTATGACATATTAGATTAGGTACCTACATTGAGAGTCAAGGTTAATATGTTTGCTTCATCCATCACCCCATTAGTTAAACGAAGGATGATGTTCCTTATGTCTTCTTGATCAATGTAGTTATTGTCATTTAAATCTAGATGAAAAATAAAGGATATTATTAAAATACAATCCAAGAAACAAAGAGAGCAACAAATATTTAGATTAAACTACAATAAATGCAGCTGCAAAATTAGTACACAAAGAATACCAATAATGTAACATAAACATATAAATATAAATTTTGGTATGATTAAATTTGCATTCCTGTAGTTATTGATGAAAGAGTTTAATTTTTAAAAAAATATATTTTTATTAGTAGTGTACAACAATATAAGACATGAATAACATATTGCATTTTGTGTACAACTTCTTATTTTTAATTTAATAGTAAAAAAAAAGAGTAAGAAAAGCAAGAAATAGAGAGAAAGAGAATATTATATAAAGTAGTGATATTATTAGTTCGAGAAGAAATAGAAAAGAAAGAGCCCATGGGGCTGTATAGCCCGAAGGAGAGAACAAAGAATTGGTGAGATTTAAAAAAAAAAAAACGAATAAAGAAGAAAAAAAAGAGAAATTGAAAGGGATATACCTACTTCGTATATCTTTACCCACCCCTCACCCGGTTCTGAAACAGTTAATTTCTAAGTTTGCGTTGCACCATATGCTTGTAATAAGTCGATAAAGGGAGACCAAATCTTTAAGAATTGGTCTGCTTTGCCTGATAAGACAAATCTCATATCTTCAAGATGTAGCATTTCCGACATATTAAGCGTTGGTGTGGGTGCATTTTTCCAGAATTTAAGTATTCGTTTTTTTGCCGTTATTAAGCCATAATTAAGGAAACATTTTTGAAACGAAGTCAGTTTACATCCGTCTTCCATTGATCCGAAAATAATCAGTTCTGTATTGGGGTTCAATATTATTTTAAATAATTTTGTGAAAATTCCAAAAATTTCATTCCAAAATTTTTGAGGTTTTATGCAAGAGACAAAAGAGTGTACTAGAGGAGCATTTTGAGATAAAAATTTATCACAGATGGCAGGAACATTAGGAACAATTTTATTCAGTTTAGTTTTCGAGTAATATAATCTATGTAAAATTTTTAATTGAATTAAGTTATGTCTTACATTAATCGAGCATTTATGTACATATAGCAAGTATTTTTCCCATCTGTCTTTCAGAATTATTATAGATAATTCTTGTCCCCAATCCATTCTATGCCTCTGTTGATGGTATTTCTATATTTAAAATATTATACAAATATGACATTAAATTAATTGATTCCGCCTTTCTGTTCATTTCTTCATCTAATAGATCTGGGGTTAAGGTTTGATATTCTTGAGTGTGTTTTTTCAAGTAATCTCGGATTTGAAGGTATTTGAAATATTGATTATTTTTCAGGTTATATTTTAACTGTAATTGTTGGAATGATAAAAGGTTTCCCATTTGATACATGTCTCCAAGCGTTTTAATTCCTATTCTTTCCCAATGGGTAAACGTTTTATCAATAGTAGATGGTTTAAATGATGGATTATTAACTATTGGAGAGAAAAGCGATAGGTTTCTTAATTTGAGAGTTAATTTTATTTGTTTCCAGATTCGTATTTTACTATGAATAATTGGATTCTTTGTATATATTATATTATTCCGTTTTATCGGGGAGAAAAGGATTGCTCCTATATTGAAAGGAGAACAATCCTCTTTCTCCATTATTATCCAGTCTACTTGTTGGGCAGACTTGTCCAACCAGTGAGTTACATTTTTGATGTTCACTGCCCAATAATAGTACAAAAAATTAGGGAGTGTCAGTCCACCAAATTCTTTAGGTTTACACAGGTGTTTTCTTTGGATACTATGTGATTTATAGTCCCATATGAAATTTATAATATTAGTCAAGTTTTTTAAATAATTTTTTATGTAGGTATATTGGTATTGATGGAATTAAATACAAAATTTGTGGTAGAAAAATCATTTTTATAGCATTTATTCCGCCTATTAAGGACATCGGAAGTGTTTTCCAAAATTTAATCAACGCGTTTAATTTGGTTAGTAAGGGCATATAGTTTGCATTAAATAAAGATTTATATTTTCTGGTAATTTGGATACCCAAATATTTAAATTTTTATGTTACGACTCTAAAGGGGAATTATAAAAGGTGTGTCGGCTCTTGAGGTTTTATCGTCATAATTTCATTTTTATTCCTATTTATTCTTTTTTTTTTTTTTTTTTTTTGAAAATATTTTTTATTGGAGATAGGTACATAACCTATTACATCATTACAGTCTTACATTTTTAAATTGATAATATTGTCAGTTATTATTACATTGTCTCCAATACTTTTTGCCTTTTTCTTCCTTTTTTTTTAAAACTAGATAGAACTAAAGAGCTAGATGAAGTAAAGAAAGAAAAGAAAGAGAAAAAAAACAAAAAAAAAAAAAAAAAAAAAAAAAAAAAAAAAAAAAAAAGAAAGAGATAGTTAAAGAAGAATGGAAAAATTTATTAAAATAAAAAACTTCGTTCGAGATATGTTCGTACATTTCAGAGTATAGCATTTCATCCATTCTTTAGCCCGAGTGCTAGTCAGGTTCCTGTGCTGAACTATTCTGACCCTTTAAGTAATCAATAAAAGGAGACCATATTCCAACGAATAATTCCTGTTTGTCCAACAGGGAAAATCTGATTCTTTCCACGTTTAAGGTCTCCGTCATTTCTATAATCCACATTTTGATTGTGGGGGCCGTAGGGCCTTTCCAAAATTTTAGAATTAATTTTTTTCCTGTTATTAAACTATAATCAATAAAGTTTCTTTGTGTTATTCTAAATGTTTGATTTAATTCTAATATTCCGAGTATTATTAATTTTGGATCTGGGTCCAATTGTGTGTTGGTTACTTTAGATATTATACTGAAAATATTTACCCAGAATTTTTTAATTTTTATACAGTTTGCAAACATATGAGATAATGTAGCTTCTAAATGTTGACATTTATCACATATAGGTGAGATATGTTGAAAAATTTTATGTAGTTTTGTTTTTGAATAATGTAACCTATGTATTACTTTAAATTGTATTAGAGAATGTCTGGCGTTTAGTGAACACTGATGTATGTGTTGCAAACTTTCTTCCCAAGTATCTTTCGTTATTACTTGATTTAATTCTTTTTCCCATGTTTGTCTGTGTAAGTCCGTCGAAGGAATGTCACTGTCTAATAAGATATTATATATATAAGATATTAATTTTTCTGTATTAGGATGTTTGTTCCAACATTCATCAAGAATTTCTGAGTTTCTAATTCGAAAATTTTGAGAGTTCGATTTTACATAATCTCTAAGTTGAAGATATCTGAAATAATCATTTCCTCGAAGTCCATAAGTCTGTTGCAACTCCTGAAATGTCAGAAAAGTGCCTTCCTTGTAAAGTTGTCCCATATTTTTAATTCCGTAATTCTTCCATTGTGTAAAACCCCCGTCCAACCATGAAGGCTTAAACAAAGGATTATTCACAATTGGAAGAAAAAGTGATAAATTATCTAATTTTAATGTCTTTTTTAATTGTTTCCAAATTCGTATAGCACTAAATATTATAGGGTTTTCCCTATAAATTTTTTTGTTTAATTTAGACGTAGCAAATAATATCGAACCGATATCAAAAGGTAAACAATCTTCCTTTTCCATTTTTAACCAGTCTGGTTGATGATCTATTTCTTCCAACCAGAAATTCATATTTTTAATATTAACTGCCCAGAAATAAAACAAAAAATTAGGTAAAACCAAGCCTCCATTTATTTTTGATTTACACAAGTGTCTTTTGTTTATCCTATGATTCTTATAATCCCAGATAAAATCATTAACAATAGAGTCCAATTTAAAAAAAAAGTTTTTTGCCAGATATATCGGAATTGTCTGAAAAAGGTATAATATTTGCGGTAAAAAAATCATTTTTATGGCATTAATTTTGCCAACCATTGAGATAGGAAGTGTTTTCCAGTATTGAATATTCTTATGTAGTTTGTTCAGTAATGGGGGGAAATTTGCTTTAAATAATGATGTATATATCTTAGTTACATAAATACCTAGATATTTAAATTTTTCATTTACTATTTTAAATGGAAATTGTTGTATTATCTGTTTGTTATGTTCCCTTATTGGCATAATTTCACTTTTATTCCAATTTATTCTGTATCCTGAAAGTGAACCAAATTGGGTTATTAGCTTTAATAAGTTTGGGATACTAATTTCTGGTTTTGTAATGTAAATTAATACATCATCTGCGTATAGAGAAATTTTATTCATTGTGTCCTTTGTGTTATACCCATGTATTTCCGGATGCCCCCTAACTCTTTCTGCCAGTGGCTCAATAGCAAGCGCAAATAATAATGGAGATAACGGGCATCCTTGTCTACAACCTCTAGATAAGCTAAATTTAGATGACAACCTTTGGTTTGTAAATATTCTAGCCGTGGGATTTGTATATAACAGTTTTATCCATGTACAGAATTTCTCCCCTAGCTGCATCTTTTCCATCACCGAAAATAAATAAGACCATTCGACCTGATCAAATGCTTTTTCAGCGTCAAGTGAGATTATTGCTAGATCTTCATTAATAATTCTCTTGGAATATATAATATTAAATAATCTTCTTAGATTATAATATGAGTACCGTTTCTGAATAAAGCCTGTTTGGTCAGGGTGTATTAATTTATTCATCACTGTACTTAATCTATGCGCTAGTATTTTGGTTAATATTTTCTGATCTGTATTTAAAAGTGCAATTGCTCTGTATGATCCGGGGTCTTCCGGATCTTTATCAGCTTTAGGAATAAGTGTTATTATAGATTCATTTAAAGTGTCTGGAAGTTTCTGTTGAGTATAGATATACTCATACAGTCTTTGTAAACGTGGGCAAAGCAAATCATAAAAGTTTTTGTAAAATTCGGAGCCTAAACCATCTGGTCCTACTGCTTTACCATTTTTTAAAGAGCCAATAGACTCCTCAATATCCTTTATCGTAATCTCCCTTTCTAATAATTCTCTATCGTTTGAATCTAAACCTTTTAAATTACATTTTATTAAAAAATCTGCTATTCCTTCTGATTGTGCTACGGTTTTAGTTGAATAAAGGTTATGATAGTATTGGAGAAATCTATCATTTATGTCCTTGGGCATTTTTAATAATTGTCCTGTCTCTGTTCTAATTTTATGAATTATTTTTCCCCTTCCATTTTTCGTAACTGGCGTGCTAATAGTTTTTGTGGTTTGTCTCCAAATTCAAAATGTAATTGTTTAGTTTTTTGATAAAGTTTTATTACTTGTTCTGAATACATTTTATTTAATTTATATTACATAATTTTTGTTCGGCATGGACTTGTAGGGCCGAGATGGCCTGTTTCCGTGCTGTAATTGTTATATTTCAATACAGCAATTTTATTATGTTTTAACGTAGATGGCATTCTCGCATTTTCTATATCTAGTTGCTTGATTTCACTTTCCAATGTTTGTTGCTTAATCCTGTTCTCTTTATTATAAAATGCTTGAGCAGAAATTAATGTACCTCGAACATACGCTTTGAACGTTTCCCACATAAGAGAAGTAGGTGTGTCAGGGTTGTCATTTACCTAAAAAAATATTTGAATCTGTTTAATAATATATTCCTGGCATGATCTTTCGTTCAAAATTTGTGGGTTAAATCTCCAATATGCTTGTTTCTCGGACATTCCATTTAATTTAATCATGAATGTTACAGGTGCGTGATCTGAGATTATAATGTTATGGTATTTTGAATTATAAGTAAATGGGATAAACGTAGAGTCAACTAAAAAATAATCTATTCTTGAGTATGTTTTGTGTACTGGTGAGTAAAATGAATATTCCCGTCCAGTTGGGTTTTCTATTCTCCAGACATCCTTAATATTAGTGGTATTAATAAATGAATTTAAAAATACACTTGATTGAGATTTTGCTTTTTTTTGCCTTGATGATCTATCTAAGTATGAATCTAATGTACAATTGAAGTCTCCTCCAATTATTAATTTATATTGTGTAAATTCAGGAATTTTATTAAATGTTTTATTAAAAAACGTGGGGTTATCAAAATTAGGCCCATAAACATTAAGAAGGATCACTTTTTCTCCATTTAACTCTCCAACTAATATAATATATCTACCATCAATATCCACTATTGTTGAAGAGTTCGTAAAAGGTATTCCTTTACGAATTACTATTGCAACTCCTCTGGACTTGTGGGAAAAGGAGGAATGATATGATTCAGCGATCCACTTAGCTTTAAGTCTATGTTGAGATTCCTTTTTAGGGTGTGTTTCTTGAAGAAATATTATATCTGTTTTGATTAAATTTAGATGTGCCAAAACTTTACTTCTCTTAATTGGTCCATTCATTCCCTTGACATTCCAACTACAAAATGTTATTCCCTGACCCCCTCTTGTCATGTTAACATCTTGCATATTGTTTCTAAGGTGGTCTATAACCGAGCAGAAGGTACAACACATAGAACCTGACCCTGCTCCCGAACCTCAAATAGATGAATTTAAAATCATATACATCGCTCTTCCGAACACATCTCCTTGTATTAGTCTTATTTTTCCATTCAAACATTAAGTTATAAAAATATTTAAAGTGAAAAAAGTGATAGAGTTGATTAATGTAGAGTGAAAGAAAAGGAACTACATCTACAATTAGTGTAGTTAGTGATAGCCACACTAACGTGGCTAGAATTCTAAAGACTTCCGTAGCCTTTGTAAAAAAAAAAAAAATTCCCAGCTCCGTGCCCGAAGAAAAAAAAAAAGATTATTTCTAACATTCAAATAACTTCTTTGGGAGTAACAAACTTATTTACATACCCATACATACACACACACAATATATATATATATATATATATATATATATATATACCCATATGTATACATATATAAGCACGTAACCCTGCAGAAAAGTTCAAGAATAGCAAAAATTCACAATGTTATTATTCTCTACATATCATATTAATTTTTTCGCTGAATCTATAAATTTAATTTTAAATTGAAAAATAAAGAAAAAAACCGTCAAACTTTATTATGATGTAGGCTAATTTACCTCTTACTAATTTACCTATTTATTCTATATCCTGAAAAGGAACCAAATTCCTCTATTAAATTTAATATATTTGGTAAGCTGATTTGCGATTTTGTAATGTATAATAATACGTTATCTGCATATAATGACATTTTATTATTTGAGTGTTTGGTATTATAACCATGGATATTCAGATGCATTCTTATACTTTCTGCTAGAGGCTCTATCACAAGAGCAAATAGCAGGGGTGATAATGCACATCCCTGCCTATTGCCCCTGGATAGTTGAAATTTCTAAGATAGTATATTATTGGTCAGTATTCTAGCAGTCGGCTTGTCATATAATAATTTTACCCATGAGATAAAATTCTCTCCCATTTGAAATTTTTGCCATACTTTAAAAAGGTATTGGTTATATGGTTATATTGCCATTCCACTTGGTCAAATGCTTTTTCTGCGTCCATGAAATAATTGATAAATCTTCTTCTTCAGTTTTATGTGAGTGCATTATATTAAACAAACGTCTCAAATTGTTAAATGAATATCTCTTGGGTATAAACCCCGTTTGATCCGCATTTATTAATTTACTAACATATTTACCCAATCTTCTCGCCAGGGTCTTCGCTAATATTTTGTGATCTGTATTTAACAGTGCTATGGCTCTATATGAACCAGGTTCTTCTAGATCTTTATCTTTTTTAGGTATAAGTGTAATAGTTGATTCGGCTAGTGTTTCTGGTAGTGTCTGTTCTTTAAAAGCGTGTGTGTATAATTTTTGTAAGCGCGGTGAGATTATCTCGTAAGATCTTTTATAGCATTCATTACTAAAGCCATCCGGTCCTGGCGTTTTGCCGTTCTTCAACGAGTTTATTGTTTCCTTTATTTCTTTAACTGAAACTTGAGCTCCTAATTCCTCTTGTTCCAACAGATTGAGTTTTGGGAGATTACAATTGTCTACAAAATTTACGATTTTAGTGTTATCTGCTGAAGTTTTAGATGTATATAAGTTTTGATAAAATTGAGCAAATCTTTTATTAATGTCTTTAGGTAATGTTAACAATTCGCCTTTATCTGATTTAATTTTGGTAATCGTATTTTCCTTTTCCCATTTTTTCAGTAGACGTGCTAGAAGTTTATGTGGTTTATCACCGAATTAAAAAATGTCCTGTTTTGTAATTTGAAATAGTCTTATTACTCTTGCAGGTAAAATTTTGTTTAGTTTGAATTTCAATATTGTTATCTTATTATGTTTGTCTATGGTTGGGTCTTTAGCATTATCTAGATCCAATTGTCTAATTTGTTCTTCTAGCTGCAATTGTATTATTCTTTTTATTTTGAAAAGCTTGATATTAAATTATAACTCCTTTGATAAATGCCTTAAAAGCTTCCCATAATAAAGAGGGTGAAATACCTGGAGTGTCGTTAGTCTCTAAAAAAAAATCCATCTGTTGTTTTAAATATGTACAACTTTGTGGATTGTTTAGAATTTGGGGGTTAAACCTCCAAAACGATTTTTTATCAGACATTCCTTCTAGTTTTAAGAAAAAAGTTAGCGAGGAATGATCAGAAATTATGCTATTATGATATTTGGGATTAATTGTATACGGAATTAATTTTGTATCCACTAGAAAATAGTCGATACGTGAATAAGTTTTATGTACCGTTGAGTAAAAGAGTATTCCCTTCCAACTAGATTAGCAATCCTCCATACATCTGTTATGTTTGTGTTTTTTATATATGTATTTAGGAGTTCACTGGTTTTAGATTTTATATTAATCCTCTTTTGCTTTGCAGATTTATCCAGATATGGATCTAAAACGCAATTGAAAACTCCCCCAATTATCACATTTTGATAATTAAACTGAAATTATATCCAGAATTTCATTAAAGAATTGATGATTCTCAAAGTTAGGAGCATAAATATGTATCATAGTAAGTGGGGTAGAATGAATCTCTCCCGTGACTATAACATACCTCCCTCCCCTCTTTATCTGTTATAATATTCTGATTTAAATGGTATACCTTTACGAATAATAATTGTCTTGCCTCTAGATTTAGAAATAAATTAAGAGTAATATGTTTGCCCGATCCAATTTTCCTTCAATCTAGTCTGAGCTTGACGTTTCAAATGTGTTTCCTGTAGGTAAATTAAGTCAGAGTTGAGTGATTTTAGTTGAGCGAAAATCTCACCCCTTTTAATTGGCTCGTTTGCGCCCCTTATATTCCAGCTACAAAACGTGATTCCTCCAGTTTTCTTTTGTTTATCGTCTTGCATTGTGAATCATTTTGATACCTTTAAGTCATATGGTGCAACACAATACCTCAGACCTCTAGGTGTTGGGTGATCATCCCCGACTATTAGATTTTGTTGGCATATCCCTTTCAAAATAAACCTTAAAAACGACAGAAAAGTGTAATGTGATATAGAAATTAAAAAAAAGTGATATTATAGTATCTAAAAATAAGGATACTATAAAAAAAATAACAAGTTCTTAAGAACTTCCGTAGATGTTAATTTACATTTAGCTCCGCGCCCTTGACCAAATATTGTAAGAAGGAAGAAAGGCCAGTTCAAAACTGAGTGATATATATATTTAAAAAAAACTTTGAATCTGTATATCTAAATGCATCTTCAAATAATCTAGCATTAAATATATATCAATATACCAATATATACTAACAATTATTACATTTTACTTCCCAGTTAGGTCCCAGTCTCTTATATTAGACAACAGCAGGTTGAAAGGGGTTAACCAGAATCAGGCTCTGGGCTATCTGCCAAGTGTCTGAGTCTCCTCCCCTCCACTTACGCACAACTGGAGCTGAATCTGTAATATGTGTTTTCGTTTGTTAGTATGATAGTAATATATATCGATACATTTAGCTCATTATCCTAAATCTAGAGATTAATTAACACTATGAAATAACCCCCGCCTCCCTCCCCCCCCGGAGGAGTTAGTCATTATTACATTGTACTAATTCATATTAGATTGCTATTGCTAAGTTAATTCAATTACTTAATTACTTATATGTTAGTATAAGATTATGAGATTTTTTAATTCATAAATTTTTGTTTTCAAGTCCATTTGTATTAATTTTCCATGTTCCACTGCTCCGCTTTGTTTTTAAATGAAACATAAAGTTCGACCTTGGATTAACATTCCAGGGAGATAAAATGTCTAGCCATCGCCTCGTGTAAAATTCCGCCATCTTAACGAGAGCATTTTCTTTTATTAAAAAGTCATATCTTCACCGCTTCCCCTCTGCCGATATTATAAAGGACCAACTCCTGATAATCGTGCTGTTTACTTATGTGTCGGTCTCCTTTACAATTTCTTGTGCATATTTAAATGCCTCTTCTGGGTCAGTGAAGGCACGTTCCACACTCTTATAAGTAATCCTCATTTTTGCAGGGTACATTACTCCGTATCTTACACTTTGGATTCCTTTCATAATGTGTCTTGTCTTTGTGAACATGTCCTTTTTTTTTGGCTATTTCTGCTGGGTAGTCTCGAAAGAATCTCAAATTGTCCTCTTCAAACATCAAATTTGTTCCGAATGGAATTTGTTTCATATCTTCCAGAGCTGAAATGTCGTGAAATTTCACTATGATCTGTCTTGGAGGGGCTCCTAGCCTTGATTGAGCTCGACGAACCCGATGAGCCACATCTATTCTCGGATTGTCAGACAGCTTAAATACTTGTTTAAGTAAGTTGGCAGCGAACTCCCGTCATACTTTATGATGTAGTCACCCATAGTTTATAATTTTATAATTATAACTAAAGTTCTAAGTGCTTCATACAACAGAGTCAAAGCAGTGTTTTGGTTATAGAACTAACTCAAGCCATGACCCACAACTTATTTTTGGTATGCTAAACCAACTTGTTATCCAGCTGAGATTTGAATAAAAATGGGAATTTTCTCCACCATGCATTAAGCTTGACCACATTCTTCTTTGTTAAATAACATACATTGTAGTGATTTCCTATCCAGTATTAACATGAAAGTTAATCACTTTTGATTATCGTTTAGGCTCAAATTAAGAAAAAAAAGTGAAAACATACCAAAGATTTGAAATGCATAGTCAATTTTTACAGAAAGTGATGCAGTTTCACTAAAGGCCGAGAACAGATCCAGGAAGTCTTCAAATGAAAATAATCCATTTTCATGTGTACTAAACACCTTGCAGATTTTGTCTCGAAATGGATTCACCTGTTTAAAATAATCATGGG
The DNA here is from genome assembly GCF_028641065.1 of Leucoraja erinaceus. Classification (NCBI taxonomy): domain Eukaryota; kingdom Metazoa; phylum Chordata; class Chondrichthyes; order Rajiformes; family Rajidae; genus Leucoraja; species Leucoraja erinaceus. Next base: position 65,569,289 of record NC_073381.1, on the reverse strand, counting down.
TGATTTCGACCATATCTTAATAGGTGAACATTAAATTTTTAACCATTTCTAATAAGATTATTAATGCTTACATTTGCTTTTCTTTCTGCTGAGAACAAAATAAATTCTGCTTCTTTTCCATCTGGTGAGAAAGTGCTTGTGGAGCCAGAGCTTGGGGCTGGAAACATGGTTAGAGATATGGCCTGAGCTGGGGTTTGGGACCATGATAAAGCATAATGGCCAATAGATGTGTAAAAGGCTTGCATTTTAAGAAATCCAGCAACTGAACAGAGCAGAGGTAATGCCGATTCTTGCTGACCTTAATGTACTTATATGCATGGTGCAAAACCTTTTTCATGACACTCTAATTTAGTAGTGAATGTTTAATATTTGACATGCTATCTCCTTTGACGCGTGAAGAGTTTCTGCAATTTAGAAGTATAAGGAAAGGGATCTTTAATCATAAAACATCGTAAAATGTTTAACTGCACGTGTTTCATAGGTGTACAGCAAATGATTCAATTGATTGTGGCTGCATCTCAATAGGCATTGCTTCTCTGTGAGGTCAAAGTACATCTAGCAAAATAGATTTATGTTATCAAGTAGTTTAAAATCTCAGATTATACTTCAATAAAGTCTGAGCTGCTCGTTGCTTCCATCGGTGATACACAGAAAAACAGCCTAAAGGCAGCCATTGGCCCATTTTCTCAGTCTATAAATTACTCTGCCCAATACCTCCTGTCCACTATTAATTTAAATGTGGCTGTAAAGATGAGCGAGTCATTAATTGTAACCATTTTGTCTCATGCTGTACAATAACATTAAAATGCTGATTGGCAATTAAACACTGGTATAATGCATATGCAATTTTTGTTAATGAAATTAAATTTAATTATGAGGAAAGCCTGATTTGATCTTCTACTGCCTGTGGAAATCCTGCTGAAGAACATACAAGGTGGAGACATCTGACCTCTTCTTTGCTGTGCTGATATGACCAACAATAATTTTATACTGCATGTAACAAGAATACCAAGTATATCAAGTAAAAAATGCAAATCAGCTTACAATAATGTCACTGGAGTATGCTTTTTAACTCCACTTCTACTCTTAGGTGGCCTGTACACAACTCCCACTAGCGTTTTCTGCCCCTTAGTGTTTCGCAGCTCTACCCATATCGATTCCACATCCTCCAAGCTAATGTCCTTCCTTTCAATTGCGTTCATCTCCATTCTAACCAGCAACGCTACCCCACCTCCTTTTGCTTTCTGTCTATCCCTCCTGAATATTGAATATCCCTGGATGTTCAGCTCCCAGCCTTGGTCACCCTGGAGCCATGTCTCCGTGATCCCAACTATATCATATTCATTAATAACTATCTGCACATTCAATTTGTCCACCTTATTATGAATGCTCCTTGCATTGAGACACAAAGCCTTCAGGCTTGTTTTTACAACACTCTTACCCCTTATACAATTATGTTGAAAAATGGCCCTTTTTGATTTTTGCCCTGGTTTTGTCTGCCTGCCACTTTTACTTTTCACCTTGCTACCTATTGCTTCTACCCTCATTTTACACCCCTGTCTCTCTGCTCATGCACCCACCCCTCTGCCACATTAGTTTAAATCGTTCCCAACAGCACTAGCAAACACTCCCCCAAGGACATTGGTTCCATTCCAGCCCAGGTGCAGACCGTCCTGTTTGTTCTGGTCCCATCTCCCCAGAACTGGTTCGAATGCCCTAGAAATTTGAATCCCTCCCCCTTGCAACATTTTTCAAGCCACGTGTTCATCTGCAATATCTTCCTATTTCTACTCTGATTAGCACGTGGCACTGGTAGTAATCCAGAGATTATTACCTTTGAGGTCTTACTTTTAAGTTTCTCCTAGCTCCCTAAATTCACCTTGTAGGACCTCATCCCGTTTTTTACCTATATCGTTGGTGCCAATGTGCACCACGACAACTGGCTGTTCACTCTCCCCTTCCAGAATGTTCAGCAGCCGTTCAGTGACATCCTTGACCCTTGCACCAGGGAGACAACATACCATTTTGGAGTCTCGTTTGTGGCCGCAGAAATGCCTATCTATTCCCCTTACAATTGAATCCCCTATTACTATAGCCCTTCCACTCTTTTTCCTCACCTCCTGTGCCGCAGAGCCACCCATGGTGCCATGAACTAGGCTGCTGCTGCCTTCTCCTGATGAGCCATCTCCCCCAACAGTGTCCAAAATGGTATATCTGTTTAGGAGGGAAGTGACGTCAGGGGACTCCAGCACTACCTGCCTACTGCTACGTTGGCTAATGGCCACCCGCTCCCTCTCTATCCGCTTAACTTTTACCTGCGGTGTGACCAACTCACTGTACGTGCTATTCACGACTTTCTCAGCATCGTGGATGCTCCAGTATAAATCCAACCACAGCTCCAATCGTTCAATGCGGTCTGTTTAGGAGCTGCAGCTGGACACACTTCCTACACACGTAGTCACCAGGGACACCAACCATATCCCTGATCTCCCACATGTTGCAGGATGAGCAAACCATGGGGCCGATCTCAACTGACATGGCTTGCCCCCAAATTAAATCAACTCACTCCATAAAAATCTTAATCCTTCACACTGTACCTTTACTAAAAAGCACTGTACCCTTAACTCACTGTACCCATAACTCACTGTACCCTTAACTCACTGTATCCTTAACTCACTGTCCCCTTAACTCACTGTACCCATAACTCACTGTGCCCTTAACTCACTGTACCCTTAACTCACTGTACCCTTAACCAGAAATGCAAACCTGGGGTTGTTCCCAATCAACTGTTTCCTCTAGTCCGCTTCCACCAATCAGCGGCTTCCACCAGACCACTTCCTTTGAAGTGTGATGGAACGTTACAGATTGGATACTCTTCTTGCTCCAACGGCTCATGGCCCTCTGTGAAAGCAAGCCCCGCACTCGATTTTTAAACTCACCGCCCGGAAACTCCTCCTCTTGCTCCAACGGCTCCTGGCCCTCAGTTGATGGCTGTGTGGGTGAGTGGTGGAATATTGCGGTGGGGGAACGGGCCCAATGGGTTCGCACTTGGTCTAGTCTTCTATCTATCTTTCTATATCTCTATCTCTATAGCACTAAAACTCTCATCTTGTTTGTTTGTCCGTTTGTTTTCCTGGTTTGTATTTGCGCAAAAACGGTACATGGTAGCACTACAATTATTGGCCCACCTTACTCACCATTGTCCTGTGATGTAAATTAAACAACTTTTTTTTTAAAAGTGCCCCCACTTGTCATGCCCCCACTAGCCGTCTTTACTTGACAGGCATCACAAAGGATACCCCACGGGTTCTCAGTGCGGCATTTGCACAATTTCAGACCGCCACCTTTGTTTCCCATCACAATGGCGACCCAACGGCTCCACGGGTACGTTTCCTTCTATTTTAATTTCTGCCCCCCCCCCCCGGTCCTGGGTTGGGGTTGGAGCCGGAGCGGGGGCCGGGAGAGGCTGCACCGGGTACCCTCAGCCTCTCCCTCCCCGATTCCAGGACCCGCACCCCACCCCCCCCCCCCCCCCCCCAACAGCCCCCGCCTCAAGCCCTCCCCCTCCCTGGCTCCAACAGGTCCCACTTGGTCTAGTATAACTATATAACTAAAACTCTCATCTGTTTGTTAGTTTGTTTGTACCTATATTTGTGGGCGAAACTCCACAAAAACGGTACACGATATCGCTACCATTTTAGGCGCACCTTACTCACCAATGTCCCGTGATGTGTTGTAGCAAGTTTCATTCAGATTGATGTAATGTTTTACAAGTTATTGACATTTCAAACTTTACAAAAATCACTTTTCCACTTGCCCTCCCCGTCAGCCGCATTTGATGTCACAATGGTACGCCGAATTTCCTTTTTTTTTTAAATCGTGATTTTCATTGACGTTGATTTTATTCTAAAAATATATCTGTTTTAATCAAATTCTTCCGTTTTCATTAACAGCTAACTGTGATTAGGTTATTTTAAAGGAAAAAAAAGGTGATTTTCATTCAGAAGTTCATTTAAAATAACCGCGATTTTCTGGGGGGGGGGGGGGGGGAGGGGGGAATAGAGGGGAGGTGAGTGGGGGGGGGGAGCAGGGGGATAGAGGGGGGTAGGGACGATGTGGGAGGGGAAAGGGGGGAGGAGGGGGATAGAGGAAGAGGAGGGGGGTGGGGAAGGTAGGGAGCGGGGGATAGAGGGAGAGGAGGGCAGTGGCAGAGGTGAGGAGGGAGGTGGGATGGGGGGAGGTGAGGAATTGGGGAGCAGGGGGATAGAGGGAGAGGTGGGGTGTAAGGAGGGGAGAGGTGTTATGGAGGAGGAGAAGAATGACTGAGGGTAGGGGATAGGAGAGGGGGAAGAAGGGGAGGGTGAAGAGGAGGGGGAGGGAGTGTTGAGGGATGATGGGGAATGGAGGAGGATAAAGGTAGGAAGAGCGATGGTGAGGTAATAGAGGGGAGGGGAGGGAGGGGGTGAGGGGAGGAAGCAGGGGAGGGTTGGTGGAGGGTGGGGAGGAGGATAATGGAGGACTGAAGAGGGAGAGTGACATGCATTCGCATTGATCTTATATTTTACAGGTTATTACCATTTTGAACATTAAAAACGTCGCAGTCGCTCTCCCACTTGCCAGCCGCACGTGCGCAGTTGGGGGAGGGTTGCTGTGACTCGCGTCACAACGGGGATCTCTGGCATCACAACAGGAATCCGTCAGTCGCGCCTGCGCAGTTGGGGGCTATGGGTCAGTGGTGGAATATTGCCTTGGGGGACCGGGCCCAACGGGTCCGCACTTGGTCTAGTTTTAATTAAAAACGAAATAAATGCTTTCTTGTGGATCAGGATGGGGCAAGGGTGTAAATCTATTTCACAGGTGTTACTGAAGCACACAAGCTAATCATGGAACAAAGGGGAAAGAAATACCTAAAGATTGGAGGCAATGCACTTACGCCTGTAGATGATGAAGGTCCTCGATGTGATGTGCTGGGAATGCTATTAATTATTCAAAGCTGCATAAAGACCACCTGTTCCATGGGAACATATCATTGCCATTATGGTTGCGTTCCTGGATCTCACCACAGCGTTCCCATGTTGCTCTCTTAAAGCAACTATAATAGTTCAGTGATATAGTGAGGAAACTGGCCCTTCAGTCCACCGATTCTGTGTCGACCAGCGATCCTCGTACACTAGCACTATCCTACACACTAGGGTCAATTTACAAATTTTTACTGAAACCTATTAATTTACAAACCTGTACGTCTTTGGAATGTGGGAAGAAACAGGAGCACCCGGAGAAAACCCACACGGTCACAGGGAGAACTTACAAACTTGGTACAGACAGCACCAAGAGTCAGGATCAAACCTGGGTCTCTGGTAATGTAAGGCAGCAACTCTACCATTGTACTACCATGCCATTAGTTAATCAAGAGTCATGAGTGTATTATTGTCATATGTCCCAAAACTGAACAATGAAATTCATTCACAGAACAACAGATATGTAAACGTAGAACAGGTCTACCACCAATTTTCTGGCAACACGTGGTCCGCACCTCCTTTAATCCAGACAAAATTATGAGAGCCCACTTCAAATTTTTCCCTAAAGTCCCGCCTCGGCCGGGTCAGATGGCCGATCTCAACCGCATTTGTTAAAATTTGAATTACTTCCTCCAAGAATTTGTTGGAATTCTTTGAGGAAGTAACATACAGAATAGACAAAGGAGAGTCAGTAGCTGTTGTTTACTTGGATCAGAAGGCCTTTGATAAGGTGCTGCAAGTGAGGCTGCTAAACAAAATAGGAGCCAATGGTGTTAAAACCAAAGTACTAGCATGGATGGAAGATTCGCTGACTGGCATATGGCAACGAGTGGGAATAAAGGGGCTTCTATTAGTTGGTTGCTGACGACTAGTGGTGTTATGTAGGGTCGTTGTTGGGTCATCTACTTTTCACGTTATATGCTAATGATCTGGATGATGAAATTGGTGGCTTTATGGCTAAGTTTGCAGATGATACGAAGATAAGTGGAGGAGCAGTTGGTGTTGAAAAACCAGGGAGTCTGCAGAAGGATTTGAGTAGGCAAAGAAGTGGAAAATGATTTAAAGGTAGCAAAGTGTACAGTCATGCAATTTGGTAGAAGAATAAAGGCATGGACTATTTTCTAAATCGGGAGAGCATTTAGAAATCAGAGGTGTTTGTGCAGGATTCCCAAAAGATTAATTTGTAGGTTGAGACAGTAGTAAGAAAGGCAAATGCAATGTTAGCATTCGTTTCAAGAGGACAAGAATATTAAAACAGGGACATAATGCTGAGGCTTTCAGGCAATGTTTAAACCTCATTGGAATATCGTGAGCACTTTTGGGCCCCTTATCTGAGGAAGAATGTCGAGAGCATCGAGAGGTTTACAGGAATGATCCCAGGGATGATTGGGTTAATGTATGAAGAATGTTTGATCGCTCTGGGCCTGTACTCACTGGTGTTCAGAAGAATGAGGGGGGGGATGTCTCATTGAAACCTACTGAATAATGAAAGGCCTAGAAAGTGTAAGGATGTTTCCAGTGGGAGAGTTTAGGACAAGAGGGCACAACCTCAGAATAAAAGAATGTACCTTTAGAAAGGAGACAAGGAGGAATGTCTTTAGTTGGAGGTGGAGGTGGTGAACCTGTGCAATTCAGTGGTACAAACGGCTGTGGAGGCCAAGTCATTGTTTTTTTTTAAAGCAGCGATTGATAGGCTTCTTGATTAGTAAGGCCATCAAAGGTTACCAAGGGAAAGCAGGGGATTGGGGTTGAGAGGGAAAAATAGATCAGCCACGATTGAACGGTGGAGCAGACTTGATGGGCCAAATGGCCTAATTCTGACCTAATTCTGCTCCCATGTCCTATAATCTTATGTATTGCATGGTGATTGTGAACTGGCCAGGTTAAAATATTTTTATGTATGTTCAACTGGTCATTACTGAGTTAGTTGATCAAAAGTAAATCTTAGAAGGTGATTGGTGCAAATGATCTCAATAGTCAATGGGGTAGCACAGTGGCGCAGCGGTTAAGTTGCTGCCTTACAGTGCCAGAGACCCAAGTTTGAGCCTGATTATGGGTGTTGTCTGTAAGGGGTTTGTACTTTCTCCCTATGGATTTTCTGCGGGTGCTCTGGTTTCTTCCCACATTCCAAAGACATGACAGTTTGTAGGTTGATTGACTTCAGTAAAAAAATCATAAATTGTCCCAAGTGAGTAGGATAATGCTAGTGTATAGGGTGATCACAGGTTGGCGCTGACTCGTTGGGCCGAAGAGCCTGTTTCCTCGCTATATTTCTAAAGTCTAAAGTCACTTACCTGTGAGTTTACTACAGGTGCACAACCTGCGGCCATTTTTTCAGTCCTTGAAGAAAGGTCCTTGAAGACGTTCACCGAGGGTGGCCAGCAGAGGTGACAGCGGAACCTCCAGTCGGTCCTCGAAGAAAGGGGAACTAAATCCCCATTCATAAAAGAGAGGTGAGGGTATATTGCGCGGGAGGGTTAATCATTGACAATCTGCTGCTGCCTGCCCGCTGAGTTAAAAAGTTCCCACGGTAGACTAACGATACAGTGTATCATGAGTCTTGCGTGGGAACGTTTTAACTCAGCTGGCAGGCAGCAGCAGATTGTCGCTCCCTTCAGTTTCACCCCACCTACACCCCTCTGCTTCCTGGCCGTGTAGGTGACCCCTTCCCTCCCCTCTCCAGTTCCCCGCCCATTGCACCGGCGCGGGGGCTTTGCACTGTCTTCACGTCGGCGATGCCAGCATACAATGCCAGTCACCAGAGACGTCAGGACCAACGGGTCACCGACCCCCAGGCCCACTGCAAGCACGGAGATCCCAGAGACCCACAGCCAGCAGCAGCCCAGCCCCGTTCCAACTCCAGAGGAACACGTTTCCCGTAGGGACAGAAGCTGATGGCGTGCAAGGTACGTTTTGTTCTTGGGGTTGCAGATGAGGGGGCGCAGCTCGGGCTGTGACGCCTCCGGCCACCCCCCTGTACAGGAGCTGAGACTGGGAACTGTATCGCCCTTGCAGGTGAGCAGGAGAGTGGGGTTGTTTGCAGTTGCAGAGGGAGGGGGCAAGGGCGGTACAGTTCAGTCTCAGCTCCTGTCCAGGGGGGTGGCCGGAGACGTCAGGACCAACGGGACACCGACTGCAAGCACGGAGCTCCCGGAGACTGACAGCCAGCAGCAACTCTAGCCCAGCCCCGTTCCAACTCCAGAGGAACCCGGGTTGCGGATGAGGGGGCGCAGCTCGGGCTGTGGGCGAACTGCCACTTGTTGCCGTAGCGGCCCATCGGGGAGCGGGTTCTGTTGGTCCTGACGTCTCCGGCCACCCCCCTGTACAGGAGCTGAGACTGGGAACTGTACCGCCCTTGCCCCCTCCCTCTGCAACTGCAAACAACCCCACTCTCCTGCTCACCTGCAAGGGCGGTACAGTTCCCAGTCTCAGCTCCTGTACAGGGGGGTGGCCGAAGACGTCAGGACCACCAGAAGCCGCTCCCCGATGGGCCGCTACGGCAACAAGTGGCAGTTCGCCTACAGCCCGAGCTGCGCCCCCTCATCGGGACACCGACCCCCAGGCCCACTGCAAGCACGGAGATCCCAGATCAGCAACTCCAGCCCAGCCCCGCTCCAACTCCAGAGGAACACGCTCCCCGTAGGGGCAGAAGCTGATGGTGTGCAAGGTACGTCTTGTTCTTGGGGTGGCGCAGCTCGAGCTGTGGGCGAACTGCCACTTATCGCCGTAGCAGCCCATCGGGGAGCGGATTCCTCTGGAGTTGGAGGGACAGGGAGACACAGCGGCTTTTGAGAATGGTGGGCAATCACTTCCAAAGTTCTGCCCACACAGTCAGTACACCTCTCCTATACTTGCCTCCCGCACTAAGATTATCTCGCAGAGAATGATCCCAGCCTAACCCTCCCTATTCTCTCCTATTCTGCAAGAAAAAACTACATTGAAGACTCAAACTCGCGATCGAGTAACTGCCGGGATCGAGGCGCAAATTCGTGACCTTGCGGATATGAGCCGAGCACTCTACCACTGAGCCAGCCGTTAAAATCTACGCTAAAAATCTTCCAATCCGAAAGCCGAAAAATTCCGAATTACGAAAAGTGTCTGGTCCCAAGGTTTTCGGATAAAAGGTTGTGCACCTGTACTTACATTTATCTATTAATTGATAGTGGAAACTGTTCACGAATGTAATTATACAATGCAAATTACTTATTAAAAAGCAGATTATATGAATGATCATCACTATAATCCTCTGTAATTAAGCAGTTTAATAAAATCAAAGTCTAGCTCAAGACAGGAAAATTACTAATGGCCACTATCAAAATAGCCTAGAATGCGAGAAATAAATGAATGTGCTGTTCATAAAATTATCTATGCAATTAAAATCCTCAAAAATTAAAAACACCAACATGCAGCAAATCCAAAATAAAAACAGAAAATATTGGAAAAATATTCAGCAAGCAAGCCACGTTTGTGGGAAGTTAAAACAGGGGTGATTCTTCAGATTGCAAACCCTTTCAAATTGAAAAGGAGATAAATGAAGCTTGTAAAGCTGCAGGGAGGGTGGGTGAGGTTAACGTCTCTGATAGGGTACAACTAAGGTAAAATCAAGGGGATGAGCTGTAAATTAGGTTAAAATTAGGTGGCAGCTCCCAAGGGTCGGGCCATTCCACTATCGAAACCCTCGGCACGGGAACGGACTAGTCCAGTGGCGACCCTTAGCTGCAGGGATAAAGGGCAGGGGTTTAGGACCGATTGTTCTCTTGCAGACCCGACTGGACAAGAGTACAACAGCTAATAAAATTTCTCACGAAATACCTGGCTCTTTGCCTTCATTTCGGGCTTATCGCCGCTCCATTGTTGTCGTAATGGAGTCAAAAGACAGAGCCGCCCAGCCGTCCGCTTCACAGGCCGACCGGGCCCTGTCTCTCGACGCGGTCTCCGTTAAAATACCTACGTTCTGGACCGCCCTGCCTCGCATCTGGTTTCAGTAGGCGGAGGCCCAATTCCAGTTGCGGGACCTTACGGCGGACGACACCCACTACTTCTACCTGGTGGGGGCCCTCGACCAGAACACGGCCGGAGAAGTCTGGATGAGCCGATTGCACGTCCCCTGTCGTCCGTGGATTCCTGTTTTGCTCGGGACTTGGCTGTGTTTCCGGACATCCTGACCCCACAGTTCCGGTCGTCGACCCCCAAGCACGAGGTGGTGCGTTTCATATCAACTACCGGCCCACCCCTCCATGCACGAGCACGCCGCCTGATAAGCTACGTCTGGCACGGCAGGAGTTCTGCACGATGGAGTCCTTGGGGATCGTCCGCCCTTCAAACAACCCATGTGCGTCCCCACTCCACATGGTCCCCAAGGCAAGCGGGGGCTAGCGACCTTGCGGTGTTATCGGAAGCTGAATGCCGCTCTCACCGCAGACCGATACCCCGTGCCCCACATCCTGGACTTCAACACCGATTTGGCCGGGGCTACTATCTTCTCAAAAGTGGATTTGATGCTGGGCTATAACCAGATCCCGGTCCACCTGAAGGATGTGCCCAAGACAGCAATCATTACGCCATTTGGAATGTACGAGGTCGTGCGGATGCCGTTCGACCTTAAGAATGCCGCGCATCAACGGTTAATGGACGGGGTGTGTCACGGTCTCGAGTTTGTGTTTGTCTACCTCGACTGTAGATTGATGATGCATGTCAACCAATCACACACAAGCCAACATCACTAACTCTACCCCACTGTAACACTTATACTAACACTTGCTTCCAGCACGGTTCAGTTCGAGTAGCTAGGATGTACTGACAACCAACCATCCTTTATGTTGTTAAAGTCTCAGTGCTGATTAAAGATTAACTTGAATCACATGTCTGTCTGGTGTATGTCTACATGGCGTCAGAAGTGGTTTGATCCACTCCTGTATATTGGGTTTCTTTTATCTTTTTTGTGAGTTTTTCTTTTGCTTTATGATGGCCTCTTCTTGTCGAAAGCCTGACCCACTTGGCTTTGATGCGGATATCGGTGAACGTTGGCCTATGTTTGAAATTGATTACCGACACTACATGAACATTGCACACTGAAATGAACGAAACGCTGTCAAGGCCTCCCTCTTACTTAACCTTGCGGGTTAAGATGCCATTCAACGATCCAGAACATTCCTCTATGCTCCGGCTGCCCTTGGTGCCAACGGCCAGGTAATAACCCCATCTGAATCTCCCGACGACCCCAATATCCTGCTACGTAAACTAAGCCAGATCTGTGACCTGCCCTCAAATCACATTTTGGACAGGGCAAGGTTTTTCTCTCGTCGTCAGCTCCCTTGACTCGTTTATCTCAGATTTGATGTATATAGCCCAGCGAAGCCGATTCCAAGATATGCCAGTTGACCAGCTAACTGTTCAGTTAACAAGGGACATTCTAATGAATGGCATGAGCGACCAAAAGCTCAGATCAGCTTCTGAGAAAGCCAGATTTGACACTAGATGAGGCAGCGCATGCAGAACAGCAGAATTTATAGACCCTCTAGACAGTCCGCACGAAACCAAATCCATCAATCTGATGGGCCTCACTAGGCAGCGAGCTAACACAGATAACAGGCGATTTATGACCCAAGCAAGCCAGGCGGCTCACAGCGATCCTCAGAAGAGATGTCCTAACTGTAATTACTTACACAGTAGACAATCAGCATGTCCTGCATTTGGAAAATCATGCAATTATTGTAAAAAGTTAAACCACTTTGCATCTGCATGTCGGGCAGCAAGTCGGGCCCGTGGGAAGATTTTGCCCAGCTCCAAGTTTAATCTAAATTTTTTGCAAAGAGACAATAATAGTCTCACTCCTCAATACCAGCTAGAATCCGCCCCCGAACATAGCCCAATTAACTCGCAAGAGGATCCGACTGTTTACTCGTTACAGCATGCTACAGCTAAGAATTCTGATCCTACAGTGACGGTATCTGTAAACAATGTCGTCTTTGGAGCGAAATTGGATACGGGTGCAAAGGTCAATACAATGTCAATCAACCTCTTCAACAAGATTAAAATTAACGAGCCACTGATCAAGGACAGCTCCACTCTACATGCTTACGGAAGGGAGGTACTGGTTCCTCTGGGTAAAATCACCTTGGAATGTGTACTGGAAAAAACCACAAGGAATTTGACCATCTATGTTTTGAACTTTACTTCTATGACTCTGCTAGGCAATCGTGCCTGTCAGGAACTGCATATGTCGATGGACCCACTGAAAGAATTCCCTGATCTGTTTGATAACAAACTAGGCAAGCTGCCTGTGACCTACAAGATTATTACCAACCCTGATGTGACACCCGTCATCCGACCCCCCCACCGGTTGTCATTTGCCATGACTGACAGGGTTCATTCCAAGCTGAAGGACTTGGTCTCCATAGGCGTAATTGAAGCAGTCAGCGACCCCACCGACTGGGTCTCAACCATGATTGTCACAGTCAAGAAGGGAAAAAATGAAATCCATTAACCCGAAAGACCTGAACACTGCCATTAAGCGCCCATACCATCCCATGAAGACCGTCGAGGATGTTGCGGCAAAGATCGGAATGGCCACCCTATTTTCTGTCCTTGATGCAAAGAACTCTTTCTGGCATATACCGCTGGACAAGAAGTCGTCAAACCTCACCACATTTGCCACCCCATTTGGCAGATACAAGTTTCTGAGAATGCCATTCGGAATCACCTCCGCCAGTGAAGTATTCCAAAAAAACATGGAGCAGCTGTCTCTAAGCAGTCACTAACTCTACCCCACTGTAACACTTATACTAACACTTGCTTCCAGCACGGTTCAGTTCGAGTAGCTAGGATGTACTGACAACCAACCATCCTTTATGTTGTTAAAGTCTCAGTGCTGATTAAAGATGAACTTGAATCACATGCTGTGTCTGGTGTATGTCTACATCGACGATATCTTGGTGGACAGCCGCTCGGCAGGATCACTGTGCCCACCTCCGGCAGGTCTGCCAGCGGCTCAGTGAGCATTGTTTGGCTGTGAACCCCGCGAAGTGCCGGTTTGGGGTGAGCACCATTGACTTCCTCGGCCACTGCGCGACTTCACAAGGCGCGGTTCCACTGCCGGACAGGGTCGACACCATCCGCCGGTTTCCATACACTGTGCACAGCCTGCAGGAGTTCGTCAGCATGGTGGCCTTTTATCACCATTTTGTGCCATCCGCCGTCCACATCATGCTGTATCATCTTCTGGCGGGTAGGCGTAAGGACGTCGAGTGGACTGACAAGGTGGTGGCGGCATTTGACGGCGCAAAAGGGGCCCTTGCTGTGCTGCTGGTTCACCCGCGGAGGATGCCCCCACCGCCCTTAAGGTGGACGTCTCAGAGTCGGCGGTTGGTGTGTCCTGGAACTGACGGACAAGGATTGGCGGCCCCTGGCCTTCTTCAGCCGGCAGGTCACCAATGCCCAGAGGAGGTACAGCGCATTTGACTGCGAGCTCCTGGCTCTGTACCTGGCGGTGCACAACTTCCACTACTTCTTGGAGGGCCGCCCATTCACCGCTTCCACGGACCACAAGCCGTTCACCTTTGCCTTGGCAAAGGTTTCCGACCCCTGGTCTGCACGGCAGCAGCGGCAGTTGGCGTACATCTAGGAGTACACCACCTCCATCCGATTTAAAGAACGGATGGAGAACCGGGTGGCCGACGCGTTGTCCTGCCCCGCCGTCTACACCATTTTCGAGATGACGCCCGGCGTTGATTATTCTGCCATGGTGGAGGCTCAGCTCACGGACGGTGAGATGCCCGCCTACCGGACTCCCATCTCCAGCCTTCGCCTTAAGGATGTCCCTCTCGGCCCTAGCGGAGCAACAATACTTTGCGATGTGACGTCCAGTCAGCCGCGCCACATCATCCCTGCCGCCTGGCGCTGGAGGGTTTTCGACGTGATCCACGGGCTGGCTCACCCATCCTTCCAGGCGACGACGGCACTTGTGGTTGCTCAGTTCATGTGGCACGGTCTGCGCAAGCAGGTTAGCCACTGGGCCCGCACCTGCATTCCATGCCAGATGACAAAAATCCAGCGCCACATCCAGGCGCTCCTCCAGGAGTTCGGTCTACCACGACGGCGGTTCGACCACCTCCACGTGGACATTGTGGGGCTTCTCATGCTGTCCCGCGGCATCACCCACCTCCTCACGGTGGTGGACCGCTTCACGCGGTGGCCGGAGGCCATTCCGCCGGCCGATACTTCGACAGCTACATGCACTCATGCATTGTCCGTGCACTGGATTGCTCGCTTTGGGGTGCTGGTGGACATCTCCTCGGACTGGTAGCCACAGTTCACCTCTGAGCTATGATCGGCCAAGGCTCACCTGTTGGGTGTGCGGCTGCACCACATCACGGCCTATCACCCGCAGGCAAACGGCCTTGTAGAGAGGTTCAACCAGCAGCTCAAGGCAGCGCTGAAGGCGCGACTCTCTGACCCGGACTGGATGGACGCACAGCCGTGGGTCTTGCTGGGCATCCGAATTACGCCTAAGGAGGACTAGGCCTCATCTTCAGAGGAGCGCGTGTACGGGTTGCCGCTCACGGTGCCCGGGTAGTTCGTGCCGTTTGCACCGGGGCAGCAGGAACCGCACTCATCCACCCTACAGCGCCTTGGAAGCGGGTTGGCAGGCTCGCTCCTGTGCCGATGTCCCATCATGGGACATTCCGCCCGCATGTGCCATCAGCCCTCCGGGACTGCCCCTACGTTTTCCTGCGCCTTGACGCCCACCGGACGCCACTCCAGAGGCCGTATGAAGGCCCGTTCCGGGTGCTGGAGCACGGGCAGACGACCTTTGTGTTGGACATGGGGGGCCGGCCGGAGGCCGTGTCGATTGACTGGTTAAAGTCGGCACATTTGGACATTGACCAGCCGGTGCTGGTAGCCCAACCTCGGCAGCGAGTCGCCCCCCTTCGCGGCTCCCTCCACCTGTGCCTCCGCCTGCCGACCTCCATACGCGTTCCGGTCGCGTTGTATGCCCGCCGGTGTGTTTCGTGCCTCCTGATCTGGGGGTTGGGGAGTCCTGTGGCGGCTCCCAAGGGTTGGGCCATTCCATCATCGAACCCCTCGGCACAGGAATGGACTAGTCCGAAAGGCGGCCCTTAGCTACAGGGATAGAGGGCAGGGGTAGGCGCGATTGTTCTCTTGCAGACTCGACTGGACAAGAGAACAACAGCTAATAAAATTCCTCCCGAAATACTTGGCTCTTCGCCATCATTTCGGGCTTATCACCGCGCCACGTTTTATAACTGGTCTTCAAAAACTGCGTAGAATAAATTATCATTGTGCAATTGTGAGTGCAAATCTCCTGCTGCTACCTCATTTTTTGTTTTCTTTCTCCTATCTTCCTTTCACCTATTAGCTTTTTTTACTCTCAGTAACACCTACAACTTATGAATGAAGTATATTCCAAAAAACAAAACAACATGCAGAGCACTTCTGTGTAGATTAATTCATAATATTTAAAAACACCTAAGTTTAATATATCTAGCTACAACTGTATTCCTTGACAACAAATGCTGGTAATATTTCTGCTTTTGGTCAATTGGGAATATCCTATTGGTTACACTAAAGGGAATTTTCAATGTTTACATTTTTCGGCGACCTATGACGGGTGCCGCAGTAGCCGAAAAGGCCGCGTAAGTGGGACAGGCCAATATCATGGGTCCTGCAATATAATGCCCAGTCACAGATTGATTAGGTTGATTTCTGTCATGTTTACCAAGCTATATTAAAAATCTTTGTTTTGTATGCTGGATGCTTTCACCTTTCTCCTATTACACTAGCAAGGCTAACAGAAATGTTTTTGTATGCTGTCCAAAACCATCAGATAATACTAAACGTAAAATCAAACATGTACAATAGCTAGACCAAAGGGGAAAATACAGAGTGCAATTTTCCTCCTGGGATAAATAAAGTTCTATCGTAACGTATCGTATATTGTTACAGGCACGTTATTGTAAGTGAAAATTGACCCCTCTAGCAGTGGTCGATAACAACAGGAGATTCATCCCTGACTTGCAAAAGAAACAATACTGTTGTAAGGTCTTGGCAAATCACTTGACTAAACATATATAAAAATATTTTGTCACTTACCGTATTTCCCGGCAATGAACAATACTGTTGTAAGGTCTTGGCAAATCACTTGACTAAACATATATAAAAATATTTTGTCACTTACCGTATTTCCCGGCAATGAAGACGCTATTTTTAACTCAAAAATAAGGCACGGAAATTTACCTGCGTCTTGGATGCCAAAGGTTAGGTTGTTAGCCAAGAATGATAGACTTGGCTATCCCTCAGTAGAGCAACATCAAGAACGATGTTGCTGTACTGATGAGAAAGTTTAAAGATTTAAAAGTTATAAAATGGATTCAGCTGTAGATTTAGAAGCAATAAAATGGATGCTTTCACCTTTCTCCTATTACACTAGCAAGGCTAACAGAAATGTTTTTGCCCTTCTTCCATAGCATTAGCGAGATAACAGCACATATACATTAATGTTTATAACATAGAGAAAAACAATCAAGGGAATGTTCAGACTCTTGGCTCCTACTCTTTACTCTATAAGATTATAATGTGCGCCAATTAGGTTAAAAAAACCAAATGCTTGATCTGCAGAAAAATAGCTTCTTCAGCATGACCATATATGGGCTAACCCTTCCTCTCTCGGAAGAACCTGCCAATCTTAACAGGCAAGAGGCTGTACAATGCTCTGTAAGATAAAGTATTGCTGAATCGCTGATTATTGGGGTATAAATTGAACATTACCCTGTGTGTGGGGATAGACTGACTCTGCAGTCTGTATTTTACATACTATAAGAATGACGGCCACACCCGCCTGGGTGAAAAAGATTTTACTACTTGACTAATTTTATTGCGTTTTGGTCTCTTTGAAGTGAAATGAACCTTAACATTTTTTTATTTTTTTTTGTTTATGAACCTTAACATTGGCATTGTCGGCAGGACCTTGCTGGAAACTATCTCTGAAGACTGAGTAAGAGGCTACAGTTTGGCCGGGATCTCAAAGGGAGTAGAATGTGCACTATCGGACCCGTTGAGTCTGAACTCCTGAGAGTGCCTGGAAACACTGTGGTCCTTCCCTGTGATCTTTCAGAACAGCCAACGCAAGGTAAGACAAGTTGGTTGTCTGAAGTATTAAGCCAATATTGGGCTGAGTAATGGGCTCTGGACAAGAGTAATGTGGGAGCAATACTCGGTACAGCATATGTGTTATTTGGATCCATATGTGTTAGTTGGATCCAGGAAAACGTAAAGATAACATAATGAATAGTTTTTAAAAAAAGAGAATATGGTTGGCCAAAATAATATTAAACAATTGGTATGTAAAAATTGAAACCTAAGCAAAATATCCACGTGGACCCCTTGTCTGGTATGGCGACCCTGTTTACAGAGAGAGGGGGGATGAGGAACAAATTCGGGGAGAGAAACAAAATTGGAAATTTCCCCCAATCTCCCCCATCCTGGCCACCAGTCACTAACAGCAGGAGCTATCCCACTAAGATTCCGTGAAGGGTGCTCCGGTACTCCTACAGGAAAGGGCTTAAGGCAGAAGAAGATAGAACTGATAAGGAAGATGAGGAAGAAGGGAGAGGGCTTGAGGAAGAAGAAGGGAGAGGGCTTAAGGCTGAAAAGGAAGAGCAGTAATGAATCCAGCAGTGTGAGAGTTAAACAACACAGAACACCAGAGTAAGAGAAACAGCAGATAAATTAAAGAAGTCTGAAAAGGGAAAAAGCTGTTGGCTTTCGAGGCACAGCACCTTAACCACCCCGCAAGAATCGAGGCTGCTCACTTTTGCCCCAAGAACTTTAACATTTTGCAGCCAACAGTGGGTACAGTTTAAAGCAAACTTGAAACAAAATACTCTGATCTGTTAGCAAATACAGGGCTCGTCTCCCTGATAGAGGGAGAGGGGAAAGTATGTGAGTAATCGGACAAGACCCTGAATGACAGGGAATTGGACCAAACCCATTTCTGGGCTTGGTTAATTTCTACCGTCAGTGGATACATTAAACTACTCATTGCTGGTGTCTCTGCCAAAGCACCGCAGCAATTTTCTTCTAACTCTCTCACTCCAACAAGAAGAAGACTTTCACAACTTAAAAACAGCGCTGGCTACTGCAACAGCTACTGCACGCCTTAGCCCTCACAGTCCAACTGGCCATTATCAAGTGCAATCCCCATACAAGTGGCCACAACAAAGTCTCCCGGGGGAATGCCCTAGCTGACATTACTGCCCGCACAGCAAATTACAAATTCTGCACATTGGTCCCCACAGAACCAAACATTCTAGTGGACAGAACGGCTCTGTCAGGCAAGGGAATATGAAGTTAATTAATGTAAAATTCTGCCATGTAAAAAGATCTTAGGTAGCGAGGGGGCTGCGCCGTTGACCCTTTGACGGGCCTCTGGCTCACCCCTCTCGGACAAATTTGTGTACCTGAGGTTTTTCTTTTACACTATATACACTTCCTAACGCTTGCTGATAAGGAGTGAATGGAATGTGGAATGTAGCTTACACTTTGAAGCTTTAATGAAATGACCTGTGTCTAAGGGAGGAGCAATAACAACAGCAACAGAGAATGAGGGTGTAGAGTGAGTGAGTTTAAAGACTGTTACTTGTTTGTGGAACCGGTTCTTGATGAATGTTGAATTAATCCTATAATTCAGATGAAATAGGATGTAATTGAATGAGCTTGCTCATTTACGTGATAAATCTTTGTAGAGTCTCATGTGTTTTAAAAGGTAGTGTCTCTTTAAGAAGTTGCAGTTGTGTGGGCGTTGAGGCGGACACTGTTATTTTCTTTTCCTTTGCTCTTTGGAAATGCATTGGCTATCTATGTGGAAATTATTCACCGTCTTCTCAACTTTTATTTAACAGCGGATGTGGCTCAGCAAAAAGACTGTTCATTTTCTTCGCCGCATAACCTGGCATAAGGATTGGTGACCTTGTCGGTATTTTAAGTTTGATTTCTTCCTATTTCTTACCTTATTTCTTATGCTGGCAACTGATGGGAAGCGGCTGTAAAATGGGAAGCGGCCATAAAAGGACAATGGGGGGGGGGGGGAAAGAGTTCCTTTCACAGCATGTGGGGAGTCTGGCCAGGGTCAGCATGGCCTGGGCTGCACAAATTGGCTTGGCCGTCAGGGGCAAAGTTGCGTGGAGGGCAGGAGCATTGACGAGAGGGTGGGGGATCATGCCAGCACCACACTCACCGCTGCCACCGCACTGCGGGCGTGGAGCCACTGCATTGTGGCCGGGGAGGGAATTAGCTTGTGTGGCTGTGAGCGGCCGCCGGGATTGGACAGCGGAAGTGGCGGCCACCAGCGCCTTCTGCCTGCCAGCCATGGTGTCCTTCGACCATCTCTCTCCCTCTCCCTCTCTCTCCCCCTCCCCCCCCCCCCCTCCCGGAACTGCAGCTAGTCCTGCGTCATGGGGCAAGCGAGCCAACGTGGCAACTGCAGCTGACCTGGGTGTCACAGCCAGACCTGGGGCAAGGGAGCCGACCAGGGACCTACAGCCATTCACAGGGCACGCAGCCGACCTGGGTGTCACAGCCAGACCTAGGGCAAGTGAGCCGACCTGGGAACTGCAGCAATTCGCGGGGCATGCAGCCGACCTGGGTGTCACAGCCAGACCTGGGGCAAGCGAGCCGACCTGGGTGCTACAGCCAGTCCCGGGACGCGAGAGATCTGGGAACTGCAGTCAGTCCCGGGGCACGCAGGCGATCTTGCCAACCCCTGGACTAAACCAAACCCTTGATCATGTCCCGCCATCCTTTTTTCAAAATGTAGCAACCTAAATTGGGGGTGCGTCTTCGACATAGGTGCACCTTCATTGCCGGGAAGTACGGGTAATTGAAATAACTTTAAGAACACATATTTGCTATTATAGGCCCAATGTAACAAATCTCCGTTTCCATACAAAATAATAGAAATACAGGGTTGAACGCAATTAACAGAGGCTTCCATACTCACCCTTAAAGCTGGAATATTGCTGACCTGTTCTGATTTAAGAAATTGTGCCTCACCTTCAGTTGCTCCACGAGTCAATTTAAGAAATGCCTCGTGAATACTGAAATATAAAATATATTGTTGACTAATTTGTTGACTGGAGCTCAAGAATATTATTATTATTCTTTTACTCCCATGTTTGCTCTCTAAGATACCTTTCTTTACTTTACTGTAGCTGTTCTGAAAATCACTTTGTGAAAACACGATGGCCCAAGTGTGAATGCAATACATCGGGGCAAATATCTTGTATATTTCTGTTTCAACTTCAAGAACACCACTAGTTCTTTGTAGTCTCATTTAGAAGAGTTATCCTTCAAAAAAAAAAAGTGAAGATAACTGCCATATTTTGGTTATTCTTTTCTGGCAATTTCATGGGAAAACTGTTGGCATTTAACTGGGTAAATGCAGGCAAGTTTAGGACTCTCCTCACCTGTGTTCAGGTCTTTTTTTAGGCAGAGATAAATAGATCATTGATTATTGGGTGTCAGAGGATATGGTGAGAAGGCAGGAGAATGGGGTTAGGAGGATAGATCAGCAATGATTGAATGGCATAGTAGTCTTGATGGGGCAACTGGCCAAATTCTGCTCCTATCACATATGACCTTTTGACTTTTGGTGTTCAAAAATGGAAGTCTTAAATTTTGGCTTGTTACCATACTCCTCGGATAGATTGCACAAGAATGCTAGCTATAGAACACGAATGATCAAAGTCTCCAGAGTTACATTGGGAAATCTAATTGTGGATCCTCCAAAAGGTTGGACCTGATGTGATAGAATTGGAGGGGCAAGAGGTGGAGGTGTTACATTGCTTATCAGGGAAGATATTACAGCAGTGCTTTGGCCGGATAGATTAGAGGGCTCGTCTAGGGAGGCTATTTGGGTGGAACTGAGAAATGGGAAAGGGGTAGCAACACTTATAGGGGTGTGTTATAGACCGCCAAATGGGGAGCGAGAATTGGAAGAGCATATATGTAAGGAGATTGCAGATATTAGTAGTAAGCACGAGGTAGTGATTGTGGGAGATTTCAATTTTCCACACATGGGAAACACATTCTGTAAATGGGCTGGATGGGTTGGAGTTTGTAAAATGTGTGCAGGATAGTTTTTTGCAGCAATACATAGAAGTACCTACTAGAGAAGGGGCGGTGCTGGACCTCCTGTTAGGAAATGAGACGGGTCAGGTGGCAGAGGTATGCGTTGGGGAACAGTTCGGGACCAGTGATCACAATACCATAAGTTTCAATATAATTATGGAGAGGGTCAGAACGGGACCTAGGATTGAGATTTTTGATTGGAGAAAGGCTAACTTTGAGGAGATGCGAAAGGATTTAAAAGGAGTAAATTGGGACAGTTTGTTGTATGGGAAAGATGTGGAAGAGAAATCGAGGACATTTAAAGGTGAAATTTTAAGAGTATAGAATCTTTATGTCCCTGTTCGGTTGAAAGGAAATAGTAAAAATTGGAAAGAGCCATGGTTTTCAAGGGAAATTGGACACTTGGTTCGGAAAAAGAGAGAGATCTACAATAATTATAGGTAGCATGGAGTAAATTAGGTGCTTGAGGAGTATAAAGAATGTAAAAAGAATCTTAAGAAAGAAATTAGAAAAGCTAAAAGATATGAGGTTGCTTTGGCAAGTAAGGTGAAAGTAAGTCCAAAGGGTTTCTACAGCTATATCAATAGCAAAAGGATAACGAGGGATAAAATTGGTCTATTAGAGAGTCAGAGTGGACAGCTATCTGCAGAACCAAAAGAGATGGGGGAGATATTGAACAATTTATTGTCTTCGGTATTCAACAAGGAGAAGGATATTGAATTATGTGAGGTAAGGGAAACAAGTAGAGTAGCTATGGAAACTATGAGATTCAAAGAAGAGGAAGTACTGACACTTTTGAGAAATATAAAAGTGGATAAGTCTCCAGGTCCGGACAGGATATTCCCTAGGACATTGAGGGAAGTTAGTGTAGAAATAGCAGGGGCTATGACAGAAATATTTCAAATGTCATTAGAAATGGGAATAGTGCCGGAGGATTGGCGTACTGCGCATGTTGTTCCATTGTTTAAAAAGGGGTCTAAGAGTAAACCTAGCAATTATAGACCTGTTAGTTTGACGTCAGTGGTGGGCAAATTAATGGAAAGGATACTTAGAGATAATATATATAAGCATCTGGATAAACAGGGTCTGATTAGGAACAGTCAACATGGATTTGTGCCTGGAAAGTCATGTTTGACTAATCTTCTTGAATTTTTTGAAGAGGTTACTCGAGAAATTGATGAGGGTAAAGCAATGGATGTTGTATATATGGACTTCAGTAAGGCTTTTGACAAGGTTCCTCATGGAAGGTTGGTTAAGAAGGTTCAATTGTTCAGTATTAATGGTGGAGTAGCAAGATGGATTCAACAGTGGCTGAATGGGAGATGCCAGAGAGTAATGCTGCATAGTTGTTTGTCAGGTTGGAGGCCAGTGACGAGTGGGGTGCCACAGGGATCTGTGTTGGGTCCACTGTTGTTTGTCATGTACATCAATGATCTGGATGATGGTGTGGTAAATTGGATTAGTAAGTATGCAGATGATACTAAGGTAGGTGGGGTTGTGGGTAATGAAGTAGATTTTCAAAGTCTATAGAGAGATTTATGCCAGTTGGAAGAGTGGGCTGAAAGATGGCAGATGGAGTTTAATACTGATAAGTGTGAGGTGCTACATCTTGGCAGGACAAATCAAAATAGGACGTACATGGTAAATGGTAGGGAATTGAAGAATGGGATCTGGAAATAACTGTGCACAGTTCCCTGAAAGTGGAATCTCATGTAGATAGGGTGGTAAAGCAAGCTTTTGGTGTGCTGGCCTTTATAAATCAGAGCATTGAGTATAGAAGTTGGGATGTAATGTTAAAATTGTACAAGGCATTGGTGAGGCCAATTCTGGAGTATGGTGTACAATTTTGGTCACCTACTTATAGGAAGGATGTCAACAAAATAGAGAGAGTACAGAGGAGATTTACTAGAATGTTTCCTGGGTTTCAGCAACTAAGTTACAGAGAAAGGTTGAACAATATAGGGCTTTATTCTTTGGAGCGCAGAAGGTTAAGGGGGGACTTGATAGAGGTCTTTAAAATGATGAGAGGGATAGACAGAGTTGACGTGGATAAGCTTTTCCCACTGAGAGTAGGGAAGATTCAAACAAGGGGACATGACTTGAGAATTAAGGGACAAAGTTTAGGGGTAACATGAGGGGGAACTTCTTTACTCAGAGAGTGGGGGCTGTGTGGAATGAGCTTCCAGTGAAGGTGGTGGAGGCAGGTTCGTTTTTATCATTTAAAAATAAATTGGACAGTTATATGGACGGGAAAGGAATGGAGGGTTATGGTCTAAGCGCAAGTATATGGGACTAGGGGGGGAATACGTGTTCGGCACGGACTAGAAGGGTCGAGATGGCCTGTTTCCGTGCTGTAATTAATATGGTTACATGGTTATATGATGCAGAAAATGTGAGCCCAATCATTTCAATGGAGAGTTTATAGCCATGAAGAAGAAAAAGAACATTTTGATAACATGGATCTTATTTAAATTAAATAATATTTAAAAGCATTTTGTGAAATTTAAAGAAAACATGTAAAAAATTCTCAATATTCATGCAATATTTATATTCATTCAAATATGTGAAAAGTTACACCTCAGATCCCTTTAAAATGTTTCCCCTCTCTCCTGTAACCTATGCTCTGTACTTTTACACTTCCCTACCCTGGGAAAAGATTGTGGGTATTCGCCTATCTATGCTCTTTATAATTTTATAAACTTCTATAATGTCGCCCTCAGCCTCCTGCGCTCCGGGGAACAAAGACTCCAACTGTCAAGCCTCTCCTGATAACTCAAACCTTCCCGTAAGATCCTCCTAAATCTTTTTTGCATTTTAATGACTGAATGTACACATTACTCCAAAATTGGCTTTCCCAACTTCTAGTACAGCTCTAACATATCCCAATTTCTGTGCTTAATTCCCTGATCAATGAAGAAAAAGAAGTTGGTAAAGCCATATTTGGAGTATTGTAGAACAACGAGAAGAAGTGTTGCAAGTGCATATTTCCTTGAAAGTGGCGACACAGACAGACAAGCTGGTGAAGAAGGCATATGGCATTCTTTCCTTCATCAGTCACAACAATGAGTAGAGGAATTGGTATACCATGTTACAACTGTACCAGACATTAGTGAGTAGAAGCAAGGAACTCACTTGGAGAGTCTGAAGAAGGGTCTCGACCCGAAACGTCACCCATTCATTCTCTTCAGAGATGCTGCCTGTCCCGCTGAGTTACTCCAGCAGTTTATGTCTAATCACGGATCAGTATTGCCCAAGGACCAAAATCAATTGGCAACACTCCATAATTTAAATATACAGTGCATTCATGAAGTATTCAGACCCCTTCACTTTTTCCACAATTGTTAAGTTACATCCTTATTCTAATATGGATTAAAAAAAATTTTTTTTTATCATCAACCCCATAATAAAAAAGCGCAAACAGGTTAGAATGTTTATTTATTTATTTATTTATTAAATATATTTTATTTTTATTAGAAGTACAGTAAATTACAGTAATACACATCACATATATCTAATTACATTTATTGTACCACTTCGTTTTTCGAGCTTTAAAAAAAGGTAGAAATAAAAGAAGTAAGGAAAGTGAGCAAGAATCGTGAAGGTGCAGGAAAGTGTTGAGAGAAGAAAGCCATTTAGGGAAGAAGTTAGAGAAGGAAGTAAAGAAAGAAAATAGACCCTAGAAAGAAAAGAAAAAACAGGAAAAACAATCGCTCTATTATAACACAAAACTCCGCAAAAAAGGATATACCAACCGTGTTTTTTATTTTTTTTTATTTTATACCCCCCGTTACCAGATCCTGGTACCATTTATATTTTAATATTTCCATAAATGCAGACCACGTCTTTTGGAAGTGGTCTGCTTTGCCTGCTAGGAGTCTCATCTCTTCCAGGTGTAGTGTTTTGAACATGTTTGAAATCCACATTTTTATTGTTGGTATTGGAGCATTTTTCCAAAATTTGACATTAAGCTTTTTTCCCATTATTAGCCCGTAATTAAGTAATTTATTTTGAAACGCGTTTAATTCGGGGTTACCTTCCGATATTCCAAAAATGATCCATTCTGCTTTTGGTACAAGTTTTATTTGAATTAATTTTGTGAAGATTTCCAATATTTAGTTCCAGAATTTGTGGATTTTTATACAAAAAACAAAAGAGTGCGCTATGGTAGCTTCGTGTGACTGACATTTATCACAAATGGGTGAGACATTGGGGAAACGTTTATTTATTTTAGTTTTTGAATAATATAGTCTATGTAATGTTTTAAATTGAATTAGAGTATGTCGTGCATTGATCGAGCATTTATGCACATATAGTAAGTGTTTATCCCAGCTCTCTTTTGAAATTTTTATAGCTAGTTCTTGTTCCCAGTCTCTTCTAATACCATTGGTTGTAGGTATTTCTATATTTAAAATAATGTTGTATAAGTATGATATTAGATTTGTCATGAAGCCACTCCTGCGTTGTCTTGGCTGTGTGCATAGGGTCGTTGTCCTGTTGGACGGTGAACCTCCTCCCCAGTTTGAGGTCCAGCATGCTCTGGCGTAGGTTTTCATCAAGGATCTCTCTGTACTTTGCTCCATTTATCTTTCCCTCGATCCTGACTAGTCTGCCAGTCTTTGCCGCTGAAAAACACCCCCACAGCATGATGCTGCCGCCACCATGCTTCACCATAGGTATGGTATTGGCCAGGTGATGAGCGGTGCCTGGTTTCCTCCAGACATGACACTTGACATTCAGGCCAGAG
Organism: Leucoraja erinaceus; assembly: GCF_028641065.1. NCBI lineage: Eukaryota > Metazoa > Chordata > Chondrichthyes > Rajiformes > Rajidae > Leucoraja > Leucoraja erinaceus. The sequence continues at coordinate 65,543,381 of NC_073381.1, read as the reverse complement.
TTCAATCTTGGTTTCATCAGACCAGAGAATCGTGTTTCTCGTGCCTTTTGGCAAACTCCAAGCGGGCTGTCATGTGCCTTTTACTGAGGAGTGGCTTCCATATAGCCACTCTATCATAAAGGTCTGATTGGTGGAGTGCTGCAGATATAGTTGTTCTTCTGGAAGGTTCTCCCATCTCCACAGAAGAACTCTGGAGCTCTGTCAGAGTGACCATCAGGTTCAAATCAATTCAATTCAATTCAACTTTATTGTCATTGCACAGATACAAGTATGGGTACAACGAAATGCAGTTTAGCGTCTGTTCGTAGTAATAGTGCAATATAGAAATAAAAATACAGAATAAGCAAACAATGTGGACGGAGAGACTGGAGAAATCTATCGGCAGGACTCCGAGTTCAGCAATGTGATAGTGTTGTTGAAGAAGCTGTTCCTCATCCTACTTGTACGAGACCTGAGGCTTCTGTACTGCCTCCCTGATGGGAGGAGGGCAAACAGTCCATGGTTAGGGTGGGAGGGGTCCTTGATGATCTTCCCGGCCCGTCTCAGACACCGTTTTCGGTGGAGGGCATCCATGGCAGGGAGCGGGGCACCGATGATGTACTGAGCGTTGTAGTGCCTTCCTGTCCGCTACGGGGCAACTGCTGTACCATACCGTGAAGCAGGTGGTCAGGATGCTTTCAATGGTACAGCGGTAAAAGTTGGTCAGGATCTGAGGGGACAGGTGAGCTTTCTTGAGCCTCCTCAGGAAGTAAAGGCGCTGCTGCGCTTTTTTGATCAGTTTGGAGGTATTGAGGGACCAGGACAAATCCTCCGAGATGTGTACCCCGAGGAATTTATAGTTGGAGACGCGCTCCACCTCAGTCCCATTTATATGGATGGGGGTATGTCTGCCCCCTCTGTTCTTCCTGAAGTCAACAATAATTTCCTTTGTCTTCTTGGAGTTGAGGACGAGATTATTGTTGGCAAACCAGGCTGCCAGGTGCTGGACCTCCTCCCTTTAGGCTGACTCGTCGTTGTCACTGATCAGTCCTACCACCGTGGTGTCGTCAGCAAATTTAATTATGGCGTTGGAGCCATTCTTAGGGATGCAGTCATGGGTGAAGAGGGAGTAGAGGAGAGGGCTGAGCACACAGCCCTGTGGCACGCCGGTGTTCAGTGTTATAGTGGAGGAGGTGAGGTTGTTGACCCTAACAGACTGTGGTCTGTTGGTGAGGAAATCCAGTGTCCAATTGCAGAGGGAGGGGGAGGTGGCTTGGCCACCTCCCTAACCAAGGCCCTTCTCCCCCGATTGCTCAGTTTGGCCGGGCGGCCAGCTCTATGAAAAATACTTAAGAAGGAACTGCAGATGCTGGAGAGTCTGAAGAAGGGTTTCGGCCCAAAACGTTGCCTATTTCCTTCGCTCCATAGATGCTGCTGCACCCGCTGAGTTTCTCCAGCTTTTTTGTGTACCTATGAAAAGTACTGGTGGTTCCAAAGTTCTTCCATTTAAGAATGACGGAGGCCACTGCGCTCTTCGGGACCTGGAATGCTGCGGACATTATTTTATACCCTTCCCCAGATCTGTGTCTCGGAGATCTGTGAACAATTCCTTCATCTTCATGGCTTGGTTTTTGCTGACATGCACTGTGGAACCTTATATAGACTGGTGTGTGCTTTTCCAAATCATGTCCAATCAATTTCATTTACCACTGGTGGATTCCAATCAAGTTGTAGAAACATCTCAAGGATAAATAATGGAAACAGGATGAAACCTAAGCTCAATGTTTAGTGTCATAGCAAAGGGTCTGAATACTTTGTAAATATGATATTTCAGTTGTTTCCTTTTAATTACTTTGCAAAAATTTCTAAACACCTGTTTTTGCTTCTTCATTCTGGATTGATGATAAAAAAAATAATTTAATCAATTTTAAAATAAGGCTGTAACGTAACAAAATGTGGAAAAAGTGAGGGGGTGTGAATACTTTCTGAATGCACTGTATGTGCACTTCATACAAGCTCTTGCCCTATCCAACGTGCCAATTGGTGCAATCTGTACAAATAAATGATTTTTATAATTCCACATCAAAATTGGAAGCAAATCAGCAACAGCAGCGCCAAGAAAAACGACTCAGTAACATAACTTTGCCGATTACTGAATTACTTGATGACTAAGCATCATTACCCCATCTCATCCTATCCTCAATTGACCTCCAGACCGAGGCAATTTTCAATAGGAAATTAGGAGACATTGATCGATAGCCTGATTTCCCTTTCCTAGCCCAGAGGCCTGAGGTTAATTATAGAATCTAAAGGGCCTGTTCCACTTGGCCGTCATTTGTGCGCCATTTATGCGACCTGGTAGCGTGTGGTTAGCGCGGGACGGGCGCATGGAGTGGCGTGGAGGAGTGTGGTGTTGCGAGCGGTATCGTGCAGCGCTCCAGGATTTCATTCTGAGCGAGATCTTTGCGCACAACCGGTCTGTCGCGTAAATGACGGCCAAGTGGGACACCCTGGGGTGGCGCAACGTCTCACCTCCAACAGCAGCAGAAACAGGCAAGTGATCGCCGAGCTCACCTGGGGCTCACGGCCGTTGCGGATCTGGATTCAGACTGAAGAAGAGTCTCAACCCGAAACATCACCCATTCCTTTTCTCCAGAGATGCTGCCGGTCCCGATGAGTTACTCCAGCTTTTTGTGTCTATCTTCAAATGACGTCACATGCTCCAGACGGTTGTGCAGACGCATGATGACGCGCGCCACCGTCGCGTGTCAGTCACTACCGGCCTGTCGCGTAAATGACGTCCAAGTGGGACAGGCCCTTAAGTGGTATCCTGGGTTTAGTTAACTCACAGATCCTGAATCAAACTAGATCTTCTGATGATTATATCATATTACAATAGTAATTGGTGGATTAGTAATTGTTTTGTCATTAAACAGTGTGATATAGGGATGAGGCTTCTCGCCGGGCCGCGGACTGCGAACATGGCCGGATGCCTTAATCAAGCCGCCGTGGTCTCGATGTCTCCAAGATGGCCGCGGAGAAGCCGGAGCATCACGGGTCAGTCCAGGCCGGAGCCTCGCGGGTCGGAGCCTGTGGCCGACGGAGCTCGGGTCAGCGGAATTCGCGACTGACAGAGCCTGGAATGGCGGAGCCCTCAGATGGGGCCTGGGTTTGTGCAACGGAGGCCCCAGGTTTAACATACCTGATCAAGATCACTGGAGATTGCAACAAATCTCATATCGACCAAAGACAGCACAAAGATACTCACATACACAACACTCCACTACACCACACTGGGGTGGCACAGTGGTGCAGTAGTTGAGTTGTTGCCTTACAGCACCAGAGATCCGTGTTCGATCCTGACTATGGGTTCTGTCTAAAGAGAGTTTGTACATTCTCCTGTGACCACGTGGGTTTTCTCCAGGTGTTCCAGTTTCCGCCCACATTCCGACCATGGGCAGGTTTGTAGGTTAATTGGCTTCTATAAATTGTCCCTAGTGTGTAGATAGAACAGGTTTAGTTTAGAGATACAGCGTGGAAACTCTAGGGACAATTTACAGAAACCACTTAACTTACAAACCTGCATGTCTTTGGATGTGGGAAGAAACCAGACCACCCGGAGAATATCCACACGGTTACAGGAAGAATGTACAAACTCCATACAGACACCACCCATAGTCAAGATCAAACCTGCGACTCTGATGCAGCAAGGCAGCAACTCTACTGCTGCATCGCTATGCTGCCCCAATGGTGTATGGATGATCGTTATTCAGCACAGACTCGTTGGGCCAAAGGGCCTGTTTCCATGCTGTATCTCTAAATTAAACTAAACACCACACTACACTTCACTAGATGCCACTGCACTACACACACCCTCATCTATCCTGGGATATGTGGCAAGCTGCAGAACTCAATGTTGAAATCTCCAAATAACTTGTTACTTTTTCAGTTTGTATCAAGACTGACCATTTTTTGTATGTTTAAGAAAGAACTGCAGATGCTGGAAAAAAAAACGTTGTCGACCATTTTTTGTATCATAATGTTGGCTGAGTTTCGCCATTTTTGTAGTTTGGCCTGGTGGGCGTGTTCTACCTCTAATTTTCTCAATTATGAGGAAGATTTTTGAATTTGAAGAATCCACTGTTCCTCTTTCTGCTGATGCCATACCTGCTGAGCATTCCCAGCATTTTCTATTTCAGATTTTGATCATCTGCATCATCTTTTTTAATCATAAGCACAGTTGGAGCAATATTCAGAGGTGGGTAGGTAGCGTTTTCAGTGAGTTGAGGCTACACTCACGGAGGCAATCATAGTAATTTCTTCAGCATTCTAAAAGATTGCCCATCTCAAATACTATGCCATCGATTTGGAGGGAATGGAGTTCAAAGTTTTGCATTCACTATACTTCATTTGCCATTGCAGCCCCAGTACAAAAGTAGCCAGTTGAGGGATATTTATCAGATTTATGGTTTTTGCAAAAATATTTGTTTTGTGGGAAATGAACAATGATGACACGAATGAATGCCAAGGAAAAATTATGTGTTTGTCGACGACGATTGCCAGACATAGTAATTCTAACTCGTTATACAAAAATCTGCCTGCGTAGCGGACAGTTGTTCTGGCTAGAGTCTGGACTGCCAAAACTGGGGAAGTAGGAATATGAAGAGAATCTTAATGCTATAAATCTCATTCTGACAGTATAGCTAGAGACCTCACTACATTTCCATACATCTGTCCTCAACCTCCTTCTTCTGTTGTTGATGTAGCTGATGGAGGTTGCACATTTTATGTTAGTCATGGTTATGTAGCGAGCAACAACGATAAAGCATCAGGCCCTCTGTGAACACTTCAAGCTTCTTCCTAAGCAGCCAAATAGTTGAATTTCGCCTTGAGAACCCTGAAGGAATTCTCAAAAGGATCTAAGTTGTCTCATGGTTGTGAATGTAATTTCAAACGACCAGGAATGGAGAATGTGTTGTGAGTGTCAGCATCCACCACGTTTATGGTAAATGATTACAGGTTCTCACTACCATTTAAGTGTAGTTTATTTTCCTTCAACTCCCTTTCTAATCTTAATATCTATTATTTTAAAGTCATGTCCATTTATTAATGATTTTTGTTCCAAAGGAAATCCATCCATATTAATAACATTATGTTCATAAAATCTATTAGCAGAATAAGGCCAGTCAGCCCATCAAGACTACTCCGCCAATCAATCATGGCTGATATATCATTCCCTCTCAACCCCATTCTCCTGCCTTCGCCCCATAATCCCTGACAGGTTCAAATTCAAGTTCACATTTATTGCCGCAAGCACCAATTCAGGTACAGTGAAATTTGATTTACCATGCAGCCACACAATCAAAAAGACCACAATACACAAGAGACTATAACATGAACAGCCATCACAGTGGAATCAACATTCTTCACTGTGGTGGAAGGCAATAACGTTCAGTCAGTCCTCCTCCTTTGTTCATCCGTGGTCGGGGCCATGAACCTTCCGCAGTTGCTACTACGGACGGCCCGATGAACAAGTCCTCTCGACGGGATGCTCGAAACTTTGACGTCGGGACAGACGGACACTCCGCGGCTTGGAGGTCCCGGATCGGCCGCTTCCTACCGGAGACCGCTGCTTCACGATGTTATAGGCCGCAGGCCGGCGGTCGGAGCTCTTCTTTGGCGATCTCCAGCGAGGGATCCCAGACTCTGCGATGGAAAGTCCACGCCGCACCTGCGGCTAGAAGTTCCGCAGACCGCGGCTTCAGGATGTTAATAGTCCGTGGGCCAGCGAACGGAGCACTTCTTCTGGCGATCCCCGGCAAAGGATCACCCGGCTCCGCGATGGAAAGTCCGCTCTGCACCCGCTGCTGAAGCTTTGGGCCCGACTCTGGGAGAGGTCACACCAATCCAAGCTGTTAGGCCGCGAGGGAGGGCGAAAATGCGACAAGGAGAAAAGTAACATTCCACCGAGGTAAGTGACTGACAAACAGTTTCCTCCTATTTCCCCCACACTAAAACATACTAAAACACACTTTTAGACACAGTAAAAACAAAAAAAAGTCGAAAAGAAGAACAGCTGTGAGGCGCCACCCAGTGGACTATTATATGGACTGTATATGGACTCCATTACAAATTAAAAATCTGTCAATCTCTGTCTTAAAATATCCATTTACGGCCTCCACAGCCATCTGTGGCAATGAATTCCACAGATTCGCCACCCTCTAACTAAAGAAATTAATTCTTATCTCCTTTTTAAAGGTACATCCTTGCTATGACCTCTGGTCCTAGACTCTCCCACTAGTGGAAACATCCTTACCACACTCACTCTATCCAGGCCTTTCATTATTCGGTAATTTTCAATGTCCCTCAAACTCCCTCACCTTCTAAATTCCAGCGAGTACAGGCCCAATGCCTACGCTCATCATATGTTATCCCAATCATTCCTGGGATCAATCTCGTATCTGCCCTATATATTCCTCAATTAGAACTGCCTGCAGTTTTATCTGTTCTATAGAAAATAATTTCAGGTTAACCAATATGTTCTCTTAGCTCTATCCCTTCTAACATCTTTGTAAACTTTCTGTGAACCCTTTTTGGTAGATATTATATCCATTCTGTAATGTGACAACCAGAACAGTATAGCGATTCCAAGTATGGCTGTATTACTTTATTTATACAATTCTCAGCTCTGTTATTTCATGCCTAAAACATAAAGCATTGTTGGTTCATTTCACTACCTAATCCAATTGTAGGAATCTGTGGATAACCACTGCAAAGTCACTCTGTCCTTTAAATTTCATCAATATCCACTTACTGTACTGCACTGTCTGGAGCCGGTCTTCCTCCGCATTGGTGATCCCGTATCACGCCCTGATGGCCCCGTCTTCTGTGGATGCGACTTTCGCACGCATCCTGCCAGATTTTTCCGGACATCCTTGAACCCCACTTCCGCTCCTCCATCCCCAAGCACAGGGTGAAGCACCATATCCCTACTACTGGCCTGCCTGTGCATGCCCGGGCGCGTCGTCTCGCGCCAGACATCCTTCGTCTGGCTCACGAGGAGTTCCGCCTGATAGAGGCGATGGGCATCGTGTGTCCCTCTGATAGCCCATGGGCGTCACCGCTCCACATGGTCCCCAAGGCGGGCGGGGGCTGGCGCCCGTGTGGGGATTACCGTCGCCTGAATGATGTGACCGTCGCCGACAGGTACCCAGTCCCGCACATTGAGGACCTCAATGCCCATCTGGCCGGAGCATCGGTATTCTCCAAGATGGACCTCGTGCGAGGGTACAACCAAATTCCGGTCCACCCCGACGATATCCCGAAGACGGCCATTATAGCGCTATTTGGAATATTCAAATTTGTACGGATGCCGTTTGGGTTGAAGAACGATGCGCAGGCCTTTCAGCAGCTTATGGACTGTGTGTGCCACGGCCTGGACTTCGGCTTTGTATACTTGGATGACATAATTGTGGCCAGTCGCTCACAGTGGCCAGTATCTCGCCGCATGCCATTTTCGCTACTTCCTGGAGGGGAGGCCTTTTACTGCATTTACGGCTCACAAGCCACTAACCTTCGCGTTCGCCAAGGTTTCAGACCCATGATCTGCCCGGCACCAGAGGCAGTTGGATAATGTGTCTGAGTACACCACCTCCATCCGTTCTGTTGTAGGCAAATTCAACAGGGTGGCCGACGCCTTATCGCGACCTGCAGTCCACGCGGTTCTCCAAGTCGCTGAGGGTATTAATTATTCCGCCCTGGCAGCCTCAGCTGGTCGATGAGGAGATGGTCGCCTATCGTACGGCAGTTTTGGGCCTGCAGTTGGAGGACATTGACTGTGGTCCTGGGGGCGCAACGTTGCTGTGCGATGTCTCCATTGGAGTTCCGCCGTCGCATCGTCCCCATCGCCTGGCGGTGCAGGGTGTTTGAGGTGTTCCATGGGCTTGCGCATCCCTCCATCAGGGCGACAACGGTCCTGGTAGCCTCGCGCTTCATGTGGCACGGGCTGCAGAAGGAGGTTGGACATTGGGGTGCACTTGCATCCTGTGCCAGACCACCAAGGTGCAACGACACGTGCGTGCGCCGTTGCAGGAGTTTCACCATCCCTCGGCAGCGGTTCGACCACATTCACGTGGACATCGTGGGGCCGCTGCCGCCATGCCAGGGCATGACCTATCTATTCACCATCGTGGACCGCTTCACGCAGTGGCCTGAAGCCATTCCGCTACCTGATTCTTCAACGGCCACTTGTGCTCGAGCCTTGGTGGCGCACTGGATCGCCCGGTTCGGGGTGCCACTGGACATAACATTCGACCGGGGGCCTTAGTTCACTATGGAACTGTGGTCTGCCATGGCACGCCTCCTGGGTGTTTGTCTACACCACACGATGGTGTATCATCCGCAGGCGAACGGCCTGGTGGAGCGGTTTCACCGTCAACTTAAGGATGCCCTGAAGGCATGGCTCAATGATCCAGACTGGGTGGACGCTCTGCCGTGGGTTTTGCTGGGGATCCGCACTGCACCAAAAGAGGAATTGGCCTCCTCCTCCGCTGAGTTGGTCTATGCCTCCCTGTTGACGGCGCCCGGGGAGTTCATCCCGCCGGCTCAGGGCCAGGTGGAGCAGCCTTCGGACGCTCTGCAATATCTTCGGCAGACGGTGGGCAAGTTGGCGCCGGTCTCGTCATGGGTTCTTCCGTCCGCACATACCCTCTGCTCTGGAGGACTGCCAGTTCATTTTCCTGCGCAGGGGTGCTCATCGGACACCTCTCCAGCGGCCGTACGAGGGTCCCTTCTGAGTCCTAGAGCATGGCTCTTCCACATTCGTCCTAGACATGGGGGGTCGGCATGAGTGTTTCGGTTGCGCGGCTGAAGCCAGCACATTTTGATATTGATCAGCCGGTGCTGATAGCGTGGCCCAGTAAGCGAGGGCGCCTACTGTATAGGGTACCTCCTTCTCTGGCTACTCCGTCCCCTGCACCTGTTGGTCAATTGCCTGTTCCTGTGCCGGGCATGGTCTGCACCCGGGCTGGCCGCCGTGTACGGCCTCCTGTCCGTTTCGTGCCTCGGGTACTTGGGGGGGGGGGGGGGGGTCCTGTGGCAGTCCCTGGGAGGTAGGCCACTCCTTGGATCATCCCCCTCGCCGATAGAGGGACGGGGGTGTTGGTCTGCCATGGGATTTCCCGACCTCCCTGGGTGTGTGCTCTTGCTGTGTATGGTGTGCTCTCGCTGTGTAGAGTAAAGACTACTGTTTGAACCTGCCTGGCGTCTGGCCTTTTCCTGACCTCGTCCAGGCCGCTACAACTTCATTAAGATCTTCTTGCAGTCCCAGAGGTTTCTTCCTTACGATCAACCAAATAACTAGCTTGTATCATTCACATTTTCTTAATCCCTATATTTATCAAAATGCTTTATTATACATCATTAAAAGGGTACAATCTTGCTGTTGGAATGGATAACAGATGTCAATTAAAGATAGTTAACAGATAGCAGATAGTTAATTAAAACACAAAGTGGTTGAAGAAATCAGTACATTAGGAAGCATCTGTGGGGGGAATGGACTGGCTATGTTTCGGGTCAAGAAGATGTGGACTATCAAAGAGCTGAACATTATTGTTGCATTTCTATCACATGACGTTAATATATTTAGAGAAATATGTCATTTCTATAGTGATATATCCTTTTATGCACCTCAACATTCTTAACTGTTGCAGCTGCACGTTTCCTTTTGGTTCTGAAAACAAGCTCTTAGGCAAACCCATTAGAAGATGTATATAAAGGCAATTAGCAAAATCTTCAAACGACTATTTCAGTCTATTGGGATTATTACACTTGCATCTCTGCTTCAGTGTGATTTAACGTAACATTCACTGAGTAAGCACAGTGATAAGGGTCTGTAAGGTTATGTATCTAAGTCAGGTACTTGTTTGCAGCAAAATAAAATGCTAGATGAGATCCTCTAAGTGTGTTGTTATTGAAATAAACTGGTTTTCCTAATTTAACTATGATACAAGCTAAAAAGGAATTGAAACATTTAATGCGGAACTGGAAAAAAATCAAAGTGTTACGTAAATGTGGCGTGTGATGGTAACAGGAATTTAAAAAAAACTTTATATTTATCCTCATTGTGAACATGATATTAGTTGTGACTTATTTTCATTGAAATCCTACTTGTTATTTAGTACATTTAACCACTTAGTTATACACTGTGCATCAATATTGGGACCAGGTAGTCCCTCTATTATTGAATTATTGCAAAATACCTTGTACGGGGTTCTAATCGCGGAACAACATTTAATTAGTGGACTAGAGACAGCAATATATTTTTAACATCCCACAGCCCACCCACAGGATGCAAACACACTCTGAAAAAAATGGTTTGGTAGATCCCTGTGGTGGTAAACTTACCAATTACAATGGAATTCTGTAAAATATGCACCACTGGGGGGCAGGCAAGTCTTGGAAACCAAGAATGATGGAAAATAGAAATAGAGATTTATGTGAAGTAGACAAGCCAAACTGGGAAAGTTTAAAAAATGATTTGATAGGATATGGAAGCTTTGAATATATATTAATTTGGAAGATTATCGACAATAATGAATAGCAAGTCAATGAAAAAGCAGAGTATTTGAAAATATATAAAACTGTTCTAAGAATATGGAAACTTGTGGAAATGTGTCAACTTGTGAACACACCCAGTCCATAACAGAAATCAGCCTCTCTACCATTGATTCCATCTACACCATGCTTCCTCAGAAAAGCAGCCGATATAATCAAGAACCATTTAGACGCCGATCATTCCGTGTGCGGATGTGGCGTCGAAGGACGAGAAGCCGAAGAGAAGCAGTGGAAGCCAAATAACCGATCGGAAACAAAGCCGAAAAGCCAACTAACCGAAAGGGCTGGGATGCCTAGAAGCCAACTCATCGATAGGCCCCAATGCCGAAAAGCCAAATAACGGACATGATGTCGCCGGGGGGCGGGACTTGTCAGCATTTGGTCCAGGCCCCCGCGTCCATCAAATTACTGGCCAGGGGAGACGGGAGGGTGGGGGTCATTTTCGCACACAAGACCGCCCGGAGCTGAAGGGTGACTGGCCACCAAGGTGACAGCCCCCACTCTCCCACGGCCACGGCCGCTCTCCGCCTAGTCTGCCCCGTGCGGCCGCACTGTGAGGGGCTGTGGGTCGGCAGCGCAAAGACACACACGGGGCCGGGTGGAGCAGAGCTGGGGACAGTCTGGTCCCTCTGCCCACCCAGAGTCACTGACCGCAATGCACCACCACTGGACCCCAACCTCCACACCAGGATGATTCACTCCTGACCCCAACCCACACACGGGGTGATTCGCCCCCAAGACACCCTCACAGTGTGTCCCCCCCCCCCCAGCCACGGAGACAGACAGCTCGGGGCATTGGCAGCCATAGTAAATCGCTTTTAAAACGTGGTGGGGGTGGGGGCACAAATTCCCTGGCGGGCCGATGACAAGTGTGCATGACAGCGAACAATTGTATCTCCTCCCGCTCTCCCTCCTCCTCCCTCGTAGTGCCTTCATTGTTACACCGGCCAACATTTCGGGATGTTATATGAATTTTAAAAAAAATTTAAAACCCGGGCGGTCTTGTGGGCAAGTTGGGTCGAAGGGTCCACAGTGTATCACTCTATGACCTGCTATGTTTATGGGCACGGCTGCCTCCATGCTGAAAATCTCCAGCGCCAGTATCAAGAGATACTTTCACGTGACTCCACTAATGCAGAGCGGCTATGGAGGTTGGCAAAACTGGCACTGACTCCATGTGAAAGATCAGCACCTACCAACAATGAAGGCACTATGAAATCAGCTGCCACAAGCCATTCCCACAGGACGGGATTTTAGCTCGGCATTAATAATCAAAATAGAGTTACATTGATTTAAAAACAAAAATGTTACATGTATAAATAGTTCTTACATTCAGGAACCTGGTTAATTAAATGGTGGGATTATTTCCCTGTCCTACCTATGCCTTTGCTTTAGCCGGTGGTTACATCCATTCCATCCCTCCCTCGCAAAGATGTGAGATTTCATTAAGAACACACTTGGATGAATAGATGCAAGCGGCATGTAAACGCCTAGCGTCTCTTCCATGCATGCAATACATGAAGCCGATGAGACAACTGTCACACCAAAGATAGACACAAAATGCTGGAATGACTCAGTGGGACAGGCAGCATCTCTGGAGAGAAGGAATGGGTGGCGTTTCAGGTCGAGACCCTTTAGACTCAGTCTTCAGGTCTGATGAATAGTCTCGACCCGAAACGTCACCCATTCCTTCTCTCCAGAGATGCTGCTTGTTCCGCTGAGTTACTCCAGCTTTTTGTGTCCATATTCGGTTAAAACAGATTACAGATTATCTGGTGTTTTGTGCGTGGGAGCTTGTTGTGTGCGTTACGCAGGCAACCAGACGGTATTACTGTGTTCAAACAATAAATAAAATGTGCTCCTTGTTGTCAAGGGGGGAGGGGGAAGTGGGAGGAGATAAAATTATTTGTTGTCATGTACACTTGTCATCGGCCCGCCAGGGAATTCGTGTGTCCCCCATGTTTATTTATTTATTTATTTTATTTTTTATTAGAAGTACAGTAAATTACAATAATACACATCACATATATCTTAATACATTTGTTGTACCACTTCGTTTTTCGAGCTTTAAAAAAGATAGAAATAAAAGAAGTAAGGAAAGTGAGCAAGAATCGTGAAGGTGCAGGAAAGCGTTGGGAAAAGGAAGCCCCTTAGGGAAGAAGTTAGAGAAGGAAGTAAAGAAAGGAAATTAGACCCTAGAAAGAAAAGAAAAAAAAGGAAAAACAAACGCTCTATTGTAACACAAAACTCCGCAAAAAAGGATATACCAACCGTATTTTTTTATTTTTTTTTAATTTATTTTATACCCCCCGTTACCAGATCCTGGTACCATTTATATTTTAAATTACTATTGCACCTTATACTTGTAATCGTTTCATAAATGCAGACCACGTCTTTTGGAAGTGGTCTGCTTTGCCTGCTAGGAGGAGTCTCATTTCTTCCAAGTGTAGTGTTTCGAACATGTTTGAAATCCACATTTTTATTGTTGGTATTGGAGCATTTTTCCAAAATTTGAGTATAAGCTTTTTTCCCCATTATTAGCCCGTAATTAAGTAAGTTCTTTTGAAACACGTTTAATTCGGGGTTACCTTCCGATATTCCAAAAATGATCCATTCTGCTTTTGGTACAAGTTTTATTTTTAATAATTTTGTGAAGATTTCAAATATTTAGTTCCAGAATTTTGGGGGATTTTTATACAAAAAACAAAAAAGAGTGCGCTATGGTAGGTTCTTGTGACTGACATTTATCACAAATGGGTGAGATATTGAGGAAAAGTTTATTTATTTTAGTTTTTGAATAATATAGTCTATGTAATGTTTTGTATTGAATTAGAGTATGTCGTACGTTGATCGAGCATTTATGCACATATAGTAAGTGTTTATCCCAGCTCTCTTTTGAAAAATTTCTAGCTAGTTCTTGTCCCAGTCTCTTCTAATACCATCGGTTGTAGGTATTTCTATATTTAAAATAATGGTGTATAAGTATGATATTAGATTTGCTGATTCAGCCTTTGTCTTCATGGCTTCATCCAATAAGTCTGGGGACATGTTATGATAGTCTTTTGTGTATTTTTTCAGTGCCCCCATGTTTTAAAAGCAATTTACTTTGGCTGGCAATGCCCCAGGCTGTCTGTACCCGCGGCCGGTGGGGGGGGGAGGGCGGGCGAATCACCACGTGTGTGGGTCGGGTTCTGGGGGTCAGGGGGGTGAATCACTCTGGTGTGGGGGTCAGGGTCCGGTGATGGTGCATCGCAGTCAGTGACTCTGGGTGGGCGGAGGGACCAGATGGTTCCCAACTCTGCTCCACCCGGCCCCGTGTGTGTCTATGCGCTGCCGACCCACAGCCCGTCACAGTGCGGCCGCATGGGGGAGACGAATTGAACAGTGGCCGTGGCCTTGGTAGAGTGGGGGCTGTCCCGAGGGATGCGCTCCTTCGGCCGCTTACACCTTGGTGCTCGGGTTCAGAGTGCCCAGTCACCCTCCTGCCCTGGGCGGTCTTGTGTGGGAAAATGACCCCCACCCTCCCCGTCTCCCCCGGCCAGTGATGTGATGGATGCGGGGGTCTGGACCAATCGCTGACAAGTCCCGCCCCTCGGCGACGGCATGTCCGTTATTTGGCTTTTCGGTATTGCGGCCTTTCAGTGAGTTGGCTTCGAGGCATTGCAGCCTTTCGGTGAGTTGGCTTTTCGGCATTCCGGCCTTTCGGTGAGTTTGTTTTTAGGCATCCCGCCCTTTCGGTTATTTGGCTTTTAAGCTACTCGCCCTTTCGGTTATTTGGCTTTTAGGCGTGCCACTCTTTCGGTTAGTTGGCTTTTCGGCTTCGTACACTTTCGGTTATTTGGTTTTTCGGCTTCGTACGCTTTAGGTTATTTGGCTTTTCAGCTTTGTTTCCGTTCGGTTATTTGGCTTCCACTTCTTCGTTTCGGCTTCTCGTCCTTCGACGCCACGTCCGGGTACCATCATTCTTCCCTCTCCCATTGGGTAGAAGATACAAAAGCTTGAAAACACACACCACCATTCGAGAATAACTTCTTTCCTGCTGTGGTCAGGCTCTTGAATGATCCTCTCATATCCTATGGATTATTTCCTAATCTCCTAATCTACCTTGTTGCAGCCTTTGCACTTAAAAATAAATCTAGACCTACTGCGAAGAGACTCAGGTTCGATCCTGACTACAGGTGCTGTCTGTACGGAGTTTGTATGTTCTCCCTGTGATCACGTGGGTTTTCTCCAGGTGCTCCCATTTCCTCCTACATTCCAAAGTCCATCAAAAGGTTTATAGGTTAATTAGCTGTAAATTGGCCCTATTATGAGGACACAATTAGTGTACAGGTGATTATTGGTTGGCGTGGAGTGGTTGGCCTAAGGGCCTGTTTCCACACTGTATCATTAAACTAAACTAAACTACTGATAGCTGCTCCATGAATCCATCATGCATGTTCCAAGTGATGAGTGAACCTGACGCCTTGTGCACGAGGCAAACTGGAAAAGAGTTTGAAAGATTTGACAGGGCAAAGATATATTAATTTTCCATAGGAGAAGACAACTTTTCCTTCACAAAACCAATGCTAAAGGAATAACCACCATCAGAGATCACCAATTCTTAATTCTCTTAGTTCATGACTAGGGATTGTACGGTGGGAGATGGCAGTTTACAATATTGTATAAATAGCTATATGGATCTCAGGCCTGGAAGACGGTTTGTACTGGGAAAGATGGATCAGATTCATTTTACTCTGCGATGGCTGTACATATTGTTGATGTAGATATCATTTGGTCACCCAATCTAATGTAGATTTTCTTTACTATTGGATATGAGTATCTTGCTGCATCAAAAAAATGCAACCACTGAACAATCCTTTAAATGGTAATTAATACTCATAATTCCTTTTAATCCCCCTTCATTAATATAAATTCTGTTTTTTTGTGAATGATGCATGCATGACTTTAACTTGAGCATTATGCCATGAAAACACTGGGAAATTGCTCCCATGAATTACTTCCAGCTCAGAAGTGGCAGCTGGAACCCACAACATTTCAAGCACTAGGTCTCAGAATCCCTAATTACGTAGAACATGCATGATGGCTCACAAAGCAGCCATCAGCAGACAAGATGGAGAGGCATTAGGCAAAGTATATTTTAGGAAAGTTTTGCAGGAGAGGGGATCTAATGCAGCCTGTTTTCATCCATCAAAAATGGTTTCCTGTTTAAATGACTGCTGCCGCCTCAACCCAAACGGACTGCTGAGAAGGACATGACATTTCCATGTTTATATCTTGATTTACTATGCCAACTTACATAAATACAACGACCCAATTAGTTGAGACCCTGATTATTCTTCAAAACCGTATGGTTATTATAGTAATGATCTTCTTATAGAGGTGTATAAAATCATCTGGGGAATAGATAGGTTGAATGCACAGTCTTTTACCCAGAATAAGGGAATCGTGAACCATAGGTTTATGGTGAGAGAGCTAAGATTTTGTTTAGATTAGTTTAGTTGAGAGATAGTTTAGTGTGGTTTAGTCTCGTGTTGAAACAGGCAAACTCCACACAGACAGCACCCACAGTCAGGATCGAACCCGGGTCTCTGGCGATGTGAGGAGGCAGCTCTATCACTGCGCCACTTTGCCACCTCTAATAGGACCCTGAGAGGTAACTTTTTCACAGGGGGATGATAGGTAAATGGAACAAGCTGCCAAAAGAGGTAGTTGAGGCAGGTACTATTAACAACATTTAAAATACTATTGGACAGGTACATGGATACATAAGGTTTAGAGGGATTTGTGCCAAACACATAGAGCACCTTGGTCGGCATGGGCAAGTTGGGCTGAAGGGCCTGATTCCATGCTGTATGACCCTATGACTAAGGTTATTATACAAAATGTGTTTCTTATCTTGCTTCATGATCAGAGCCTTTTCAACTACCTGTATTCTTGAGGTAGCTGGTGTGAGAGTATCAGTGTCCTGGGGAACCGCATAGTGTATGCTCATTGTTAAAGGGGGGACATTGTTAAAGGATGTATCTAGATTAAAAAGTATATACATTGAGAGCCAATACAGGAAGGTCATCATGTGCATCAAGAGGAAGCAATTCCATTTGGGGTCATACCTTGCACAAAGGACCAATGTTGTTGTTGTTGGAAGACAATTATACCAGCCATGGGACTTCCTTGCAGAGTTTCTCAGGGCAATGACCTTGGCCCAGTGATCCATCAACAGCTTCATCAGTATCTGTCCTTCCATCACGTCAGAAGAGAGGATGTTTGCTGCTCATTCTATTCAAGATTCGTCAACAAATGTAGTAATCCTCGCTGCATGCTGCTAAACGTGAACAATATTCAGGCAAGGCCTGACAAATTTCAAGTTGCATCTGTGCCACAAAAGTGCCAAGCAATGCACAATCTTCAACAAGCAAGAGTCTCAACAGTAATCCTTCAAAAAGGTAATTCAGCATCATCTTCCTGGGCAATTAGGGATGGGCAATTAATACCGGCCTTTCTATTGATACCTCATCCTAAACATAGTAATACTGTAGAGATTACTGAAGCCTGAAGAAACACATTCTGCGGTTTAACCAGTTGTCTGAAGCTAAAATATACGCCTCATTTCAAGAAGGTACTTTCAGGAAAATGCGAGCAATTGTGGAATAAAAAAGAATTATCTTAAGTACGATGTATAAGATAGTCTCCACCTTAAATCTTACCAAATCTTTCAAAGGTAGACTGTAGTGTAGTGAAGTCAATTGTCTGAACAACACGAATATAGATAAGTGACTTCTACATTTATAGTGTACTCCGATAAAGCCCACCACATATGTACAGTTGAGATTCTGTGTATGCTTTCACATTGGTACCTATAAAAGCTAAATATTCAAGTAATCTCAGTTCCACTCTTCACTGCATCTTCTCACATGTTTTGCATGCTATTCTTGTTCACAATAATTGCATTAAATTGGCATTTGCTTGGTACCAAGCGAGTGATCATGTAAGATCATATAATATGTACCGTTAGGTACATCCAGAAGAAAGGAAAATAAATAGAAAACATAACAGTCCACTGACAGACAAATATTTTTAGCTTCAATTTTAACCCCCACATTCTGACGGGCAGGACAAAATCGGGACGTGATTCAAATTGGGTCGAATGGAATGCCTCATTCAAAAAATGATCATGCTGACTTGTAATTTAGGTACATTTGAGAGTCTAGTACCATACACAATCCAGAAGAGCAGCCTATTCATCTGCATTCTCAAATCAACTTGCCACAGGATGATAGAGTAACACTATTTTGGAATTACCTGATTACTCAATGTCAAAAACATCCATCTAAACAGAAGCTCTATTACAAGTAAATGTCCCCAAAACATACATGTTTTGTACCAGTGCACCTGTGCCGATTTTTAGGTCATCATTTGACATCATTTATCACAAACCTCTGATGGTAAATTCAACAAAAGAAACAAGTAGCAGAAAATAAAAATGGAAAATGCTGGAAATACTCAGTAGTCCATGCCACATTGTGCAAGAGAGAGACAACATTTCAAGTTGTACTCTGTCAGATGTTTTTGATTTTAAACATTAGCTCTATTTCTCTTCCCACAGATGCGGCCTGACCTGCTTAGTATTTTCAGTTGATTCTCACTTACTGAAAATATAAAGCAATGTTTACATAAATATTCTTACCACTGTATTTCCATTGTTGTTAAAAATGTCAGTGCCTGTAGAAATATAAACATAATGATTAAAATATCTTCTATAAGGTTCCTTAACGTATTTTTCTTTGAGTGCAATTAATTTCAGGGGGTTGAAGAATATATGAGGGCCAATAATAAAATGTCTGATACTTAATGCACTTATCATATGGTAGGGAAATATCATTGCTTTTTGCTTTCTCCTGTCTTTCACATAGTCACTGAGAATTTTTTTCTCTTCTCCAATTCACTTCTTTCTTTGCAACTGAGGGCATGTTTACTTTTAACTTTTCATGTTTCCAATTGAAATATTAATAATTTCTCTCCCCACAGAAGCTGTCTGACCAATTGAGTATTTCCAGGATTTTGTGTATGATTTCAGATTTCAAATTTCAGCAGTATTTCATGTTTTGAAACATAAATTGGGATAGTATTCCTGCAAATTGACTTGGCCGAGAGACATTTTGTTTAAAATTTAATATTTTAAGAGAATTGAAAATACTTGTAGACATAATGTAGATGATTGGAACTTTTCTCTGCAAAGAACAGATAATGTAATGACAATGATCCTCTTAACCTATGCAGATTTTTTTTACTGGTTCAGAATGGAACGCTGTGTTCTTCCAGACTTAACCTGATGAATAGGAAAATATATGACAACAGGGAAATTATTTCTAATATAAAGGATGGCCTGAGAACAACTATCAAAAGTGATGAATGTAATGTAAAAAGTTGACCTTATTACAAAAACTAAAGAGTAAGTGAATAATGTCATACTTTGTGGGGCAGATAAGGAGCACAGTTAAGTTTGCTTGCCAAATTGACATTACTGACTTTGCATGCATTGAATAGATCTTGGCTATTTGCCAACCATATCAATAAAAGGGAAGCAGTACATGAGACTAAGCAGCAGCCAGAGAAGGGAGAGGGAAGGACCAAGGATAGGTATATGTAGCAATGGTAGAAAGATGGGGAAAGAAGTCATTGATGCGGACGTTGTGGCCACATGTGTAGGTAAAAACATGACTGAAGGCAATGCAAATGCAGCATTGGAAGATAATGGTACCATTACCTGAACTAAAGATGCAGAACAGTAAGAATTAGGTACAGGCAGGGATGGGTATTTGGAAAATGGTTGTTGACCTAATGAACAGTGGGCATGGACAGTGGACTCCAGTCCACTAATCTGACTTCTACATTTACTAGAGTTTAGAATAATTTGATTGAAACCTATAAGATTTCAGCAGGACTGGAGAAAATAGATGCCTAGGGTGGTGAGAAAAACTGATCACAGCCTCATGAAATGGGGGTAAAACCATTTAGTTCCAAGTTCAGTGAAAATGTCCTCACTCCAAAATTTATCGTAATTTCTGGTAGCTTTTGTCTAGACGATATATATTTTTTCCATTCCATCTCCTCCACGTTGTCATCTTGGTTTGGATGAGATTCAATCCTGATGGGAGTCTTTGGGAGAATCGCCTATAATAAATAAATGCGACGGGCTCCTGCAGTTTAGCACGAATGCGTCAGGTGGATGTTTCAGGTTCACATTTCACCCGCATCTCCCAGCCGACCCTCTACCCCACAAACCTGGTATTCCCACAGCTGGGCTCTGCTCAAGGTTTGCAGCGAGCTGTAAGACAGGCCCATGGCGGCCGCTTCTACAGTTGCTCTTCAAAATGCGGCTCGCGAGGAGACGCGGGGACCGGGACCGGGACCGGAACCCCCCCCCAACAAGCAGCGCGATCTCCACTCCACTCACCCCCCCCCCCCCAACACACACACACACACCCCCAACAAATCATCACACCCCAACACACACAACCCCACACACACACACCAACACACACACACCCCCAACAAACACACACCCCCCAAAACACACACCACACACAACACACACACACACCCCCCCACACACACCCCCACACACACACCCACCCCCCCCCACACCCACACCCCCCCCACACACACCCCCCACACACACCCACACCCACACCCACCCCCCCACACACACACACACACACACACACACACCCTCCCCCCCCCCCCCCCCCACACACCCACACTCACACACACACACACACCCTCCCCCCCCCCACACACACACAACCCCCAGCGCGATATCCACTCACCCCCCCCTAACACAACAGTGCGATCTCCATTCAGCCCCACCCCCCCGCCCTCACACCCCACAACATCGCGATCTCCACACCCCCCGCCGTGTGACCCCTCCCCAGCACGATCTCCAGACTCACCCTCCTGCCCCCCCCCACATGTGCCCCTTCCCAGTGTTCACCCCTCTGTGTGTCCCCTGTGTGTCCCCTCCCCCCCTGTGTGTGTGCTCCCCCCCCCCCCCCCCCCCCCCCCGTGTGTGCCCCCCCCCCGTGCCTCCCGTGTGTCCCCTCCCCCAGCGCGAGAACTATGTGTCCCCGCGCCACCATGTGGACTGGACTCATCCCCCCAGCGTGTGCTCCAGACCCACCCCCAACCACGAGCCCCAGCCCTCTTCCCCCACACATGCCCCAGCTCTCTCCTGCCCCCACATGCCCACCCCTGTGTGTCACTCCCCTCCCCTGTGTCCCCCCCCCCCCCCCTGTGTGTGTCCCCCTGTTTGTGTTTGTCCCCTATGTGTCCCCTCTCCCACCTGTGTGTCCCCTCCCCCACCCAGCGCGAGAAATATGCCCCCTTGCCTAGACCGGACTCATCCCCCCAGCGCAAGCTCCAGACCCACCCCTCCCCCCGCTGCACTGGGTGCACCAGTTGTCCTCCACCACGAGCCCCAGCCCTCTTCCCCCCCCCCAGTCCTAGCCCTCCCCTCCGTCCGATCCCTCTCCCCCCTCCCGTCCTAGTCCTCACCCTCCCATCCCCCAGCCCTCTCCCCCCCCCAGTTCTAGCCCTAGCCACCCATCCCAGCTATCTCTCCCCCCCCCATCCCAGCCCTCCCCAGCCCCAGTCGTCTCCCTCCCCCCCAGCCCCCCCCCCCCCCCCCCCCCCCCCCCACAAGCCCCAAGCCCTCTCCCCTGCCCCAGCCCCAGCTCTCACCCCCCCCACCCACCACAGGGGCGGAAATCCCGGGGGACAGGGGACACACCCCTCCCCTGTTTTGAGAGGTGGGGGCCGATCCCCCATCATATTTTGAAATCCGGATTTTAAAACTCGGTGAAAATCTCTGCTTTCTGCTGGACAGTGGAGGTTGGACTGATGGTCGAGGGCGCCGATTGGACGAGAGAGACGTCGGTCAGCAGACAATGGGTGGGGGACCCCATGATGATTCAACGCGATGATTGAAGGAGGGAGGCGTCCTTTGAGCAAAGACCATAGAGCGGAGCTTGAATTGCATGCCCAGGTCATACGGTCACAAGCGAAAAACACTCTCGGCATCCCTGGACACAGACCTGCGCCTCATCCACAGCCAGGATCGATCCCGGGTCTCTGGCGCTGGATCATCCCCGTCCCCACCTGAGTGTCCCCCCCCCCCCCCCCCCCCCCCCCCATGCCGGGGGCTGAACTTACGGGGAAAGCCCAGATTTACAGCTAGCGCGGAGAAGCAGCGCTAGCTCCATGGTTCCGGACTGGTGTCTCGTCAGTCCAGGCAGGGCTGTAGGTTAACCTGGCAGGACAGGCAGAGTTGAGCTGGATTTAGCGCTGCTTCTCCTTGCTGGCCGTAAGCCTGGGCCGTCGTTCCCGTAAATCCACGTAGGGCTGGTAGGTTAACAGGCAGAGTTAAGCTGGACTTAGCGCTGCTTCTCTGAGCTGGCTGCGGGCCTGGAGGCACGACTCCCATCTGACGTTAGAATTATTTAAAACTCCAAACATTAAGATAGACACAAAGTGCTGCAGTAACTCAGATGGTCCGGCAGCTTCTCTGGAGTTAAAGGATGGGTGACATTTTGGGTCGGGACCCGTGTGTGTGTGTGTGTGTGTGTGTGTGTGTGTGTGTGTGTGTGTGTGTGTGTGTGTGTGTGTGTGTGTGTGTGTGTGTGTGTGTGCGCGCGCGCGCGCACATGCTGAGAAATAAATTGCCACCACGAAATTGTGTGTCCCCGGTCCCCCCCATGTTTTGATAGCAATTTCCGTGCCTGCCCACCCACGAGCCCCAGCCCTCTCTCCCTCACCCATGAGCCCCAGCTTTGCTTCCCCCACAGCCCCAGCTCTTCCCCCCCCACCGAGCCCCAGCTCTTTCACCCCCCACAACCGCATTTTCTACCATCCTCCATCGTCAAGCTCTACTTTGAGCCCCAGCTCCCCTCTCCCTCCACCTCCCCCTCCCCCCACAGCCCCCGCTTCCACCACCCCCGCCCCCAACTGCAGCTTCCATCACCGCCCCCAAGTTCAAGCTCCAACCATACCCCCCCCCCCCCCCCCCCCTCTTGACCTCTCCTCACCCCTGTCCCAGCTCTCATCCCACCCACTGAACTTGTCTCAACCACCTTATATCTTTCTTGAACTTTATTTTCTTAGCTATGTTTGTGCTGGCACCAAATTTAGCAACCATAACTTTGATTCTTTCATCCAGGTCAATTTATATAAATTGTAAAAAGTAAAAGCCTCAGCACTGATCCCTATAATGCATCACATTTTATATCTTACCAAATGAAACAAAAACACTCAACCTGTTAACCAGCCAATCATCAACCATAACAATTGTTAAAGAGTTTTTCCACTTGCCAATAGCCACTGTTTCCAAATTAGTTTTCTCCAGTTTTCAATTATTTTCCTCATATACCATTCAACATTTTTAATATTAAAAAATAAGTTGCAGAATGATGTGATAAATTTCGAGTCAAGAAATCTGTGTAAAACAAACCAATTTTGTTAATGGAGAAGAGATAAGTTTGACAACTCAGCACTATATATGTTCTGAATTACACAAGCTAGAGTTCAATTACTTGCACTAACTTTACAACAGTAATGGTGTGCTGGAGGTTCATTGTATTTTTTTTAAAAGTCATGATATTTAATCTAACCACTATGTGTGATGATTCATTTGTCAACCTCAGAATTGCTGGTAATGCAGTCACGTTTAACTATTCAATAATTTATTCTCCTTTGCACTTTATGCCTCACATATTATTTCATTGTAAATACCTGTGACATAAAGTGGCTTTAACAGTGCATTGTGCAAGTTGCGAAAATATACACATCACTTTGGCCATAACTTAATATAGCAACCATTGTTAAAATTATGCAATATTAGATCAAACATTAATAAAAAATATGGTGATATAATGGATAGATAATGATTTTTCATATCAATATGTCCTGGGTTTAGGTCGTTGAGTTTATTTTTATATGCAGAAGTACAGTGAGCATAGGCACAAAGACACCGACAACACACAAGCATATATCTATATTACTAAAAGTCTGTTCTTGACAGGTTTTGGCCATCTGTGCTGCGATTTCCGAGAGAACGTCGCTACCTACGGCCGTCATTTTTGGCCACCTTGCTCAAAGCCCCCCTCCGCTGTATGTGTGCCGAGGATTTTTCCCGTAGATGAAAAATGACAGAGATATTAATGATTTTACAAAATTCCCCATTCTCTCTGCTGCCCCTGCTGGTGGCAGGGGGGAGGGACTATAAAACTAGGAAGTGGTGTGCCTCAATCAGTATCTGCAAGCTGGAAGAAGGCAGAGGGTCACGTTTCTCTGAGCTGTGAATAACACTGACACATGTCTACTCAAATG
The DNA here is from genome assembly GCF_028641065.1 of Leucoraja erinaceus. Lineage (NCBI taxonomy): Eukaryota > Metazoa > Chordata > Chondrichthyes > Rajiformes > Rajidae > Leucoraja > Leucoraja erinaceus. The sequence continues at coordinate 65,519,405 of NC_073381.1, read as the reverse complement.
TAAGTATCCTTAGTGGTTCTAAAACGCTTGCAGAATATGTCTATTGGTTCTAAAATGTTTGCAAAAAGTGTCTCTTTTGGTTCTACAATGCTTGCAGAATGTGTCTTTTTTGGTTCTAAAATGTTTTTTAGGTTCTCCCCCACCCTTTCCTCTGCCCCCCCCCCCCTTTCCTTCCACTGATGCTGCCCAACATGCTGAATACTTCCTGCATTTTCTGTTTTTATTGCACTTTCTTATATATCTGTCGATAAGTAGAAAGTCACCTGTCCATAAGTAGAAAGTCACCAAAAGATCACAAAGTGCTGAAATAAATCAGTGGGTCAGGCAGTATTTCTAGAGAACATGGATATGTGATGTTTCTGAAGAAGGATCCAGACCCAAACGTCACTTATCCATGTTCTCCAAAGATGCTGCCTGACCCGTTGAGTTACTACAGCACTTTGTATCCTTTTGTGTAAACCACCATCTATGATTCCTTGTTTCTACTGCCACTTGGGTTTATGTCAGGCATACATTTGATATCTTTCAAATGATTTCCTCCTCGAGTGCCTCGGTAACCCGAATAAGTGGTCCTACAACCAAAATGTTGCATATCCATTCAATTTAACATTGTGCATGATATGCAAGCAAATGCTGTTCTGATGTGACAGACAAACAATGAAAGGCACTGGATGCAAATGAATAGGAAACAGGAAGCAGACATCAACATTTACAAACAATTCACATCAACTTGAAGATATTGGGGGCAGCACAATAAATAATTACTGGAAATCATGCATATAGTTCAAAACTTTGAGGAAAACAATCAGAAATAAATCAGAAATAAATGTTGGTTCTTGCGTGCAAGTACTTTGTGCTCCCTCTCTCCAGAAGTTTTTATTAATGTTACATCAGGATAGATTGAACTATTGTTCCTTGAAGTCTTCCATTGAAATATTTATATTATTGCAGCTGGATGCAACCAAAAGACACACATGATTAATTTAAAGACTGAATTGTCTGGATTGAAAATATTTTTAGTTATGTTTTTTCTGAACTGGATGATGTATAAATCCCTTTTGAGTAGAGCAGTTTGGTCGGTTGGTGTACTTTCTTATTGGCCTTATAAATAATTATTTTCCAGTTGTGCTCCAGGCCCATTCTGCATTCTACAACCATTAACAAATATAATTGTCAATGATTCGATTTCACTGTTGCTTTTCCAAATTATTACATTGGTAGCTGCTGAAATAAATAAGGATTAATTGATCAGTTAATGGCAATTTATATTTTACAAAATAACCGTTCAATGCACCACCTGTATCTTCTGCAGGCAGCTAATGTTTCAAAAAACTGAGATTACATCATTGTATTACCTGGCCTGTTCTTGAAAAGGAGATGTGCATAAATCTTTGCAATAAATTAAATGGGATTGAGGAATTATATAATATTCATACCACAGTTTTGATGACAGGATGAAAGACACCTGTTTTGATGTAAATGAATAAGTGAGTAACAAAGCAAGTATTCAAAATAGTTGAGATAATAAGAACATTACATGCTTGAAGATGTCAAACACAGTAAACTTTGAATTATTACTGAAAATAATATTTCATCTGCCATAATCTTATCAACCTATGTTCTATAACATTTTTGTCATTTAATTCTCATTTCTAAAAAAAATAATTGCAGTAAAAACAGAAAGTGATACAATCAGCATGTCAGAGAGCATCCTGCAGAGAGAACAACAAAATTAACATTCCAAGTAAACAACTCTTCTTATGATGGCAGCCTCTGTCTACAGTATGTCTGTTTTTTCATCTTTTTGGTATTTTTAGTCTGTTTAAAAAGTATGTTTTGGAAATTTCATAGTCTGTTTATGTGGGGGAGGTGGGTAAGGTAAGGGGGAAATCATTTCTCAGTCACTTCGTGGCGAGGATGCTACTATTCTCCAAGTCGCGTCTTCGCACCCCCCTCCTGGCAGCCTACCATCTGAATTGGCGCGGCCTTTCCTGCCGGAGACTGACCAGAGCTTCAGAGACGGTGCAGCACTGATTTACCATCATGGAGCGGGCGATGCCTTACCGGGGATCGCTTGTTGAAGCTTCGGAGTGTTGAGCCTGCTGCATTATCATCGTGGTGTCGGAGCTTCCAGCCGTGGGCGGCGCTGACTTCAACACCACGGAATCCTGGGATCCCTTGGCCGAGTGAATCATGAAGTGGAAGTGGAAGGTATGGGGTGGGAGCTGAAGATCTGTCCAATGATTAAATGTCATCCAAGGTGGTGGAAAAAATGGAGGATGATCAATTGAATGTGGAGGCTTATGGGGAACCCTACTCTTGCCCTGGCTGAGTAGAGAGTGTTAAAATATGTAGAAAATAAAGCAGTCTCCGCTCAGTCTCCACCATGTATTCATCTGTTTAACTTACTCATATAGAGAACAGGTTGACTTGAGAGGGTAGATAACAACAAAATATAAGATACAAGCTGCTTTCATTGTCTTCATTTAACATATTAATGGAATTAATATCTTACGGTTTTGACATTGGTGGTATTAGATCCTATTTCTCCCATACTCAATGTCATAATGTAAAGCGCCAACTCTCACCTCTGCCAACTGTCTTCCCAGAATCACCCTCCTCCCATCCTCTTTCATGATTCTTTCCCCACTCCCTTGCATTCTAGCACTGATAATTGTTCTCCCACTTCACACCTTTCAAAGGCCTCCCAATACGTAACAGACACCTTGGGATATAGCATACTTGAATTTAGGACACATAAATCACCTTTAACGTTGATGTTTAAATATATTGCTGTTTCATTGTCTCTCACTCGATGGAAACAGCCACCTATTTTGTGTTAAAAATGTTCACACATGCTCATTTGGTTTCATAGTATGAGATCAAAGGAAAACACTTAAGACTAACAGGCAGCATATGTCTTATTGTGCTTTGCCTATTTAAATATCAAATAAGTGTGCTTTTTGTGCATCAGTTTCAAAGTTTAAATAAGCAATTCTACACTGGGCACATCCACCCATCACAACTCTCCCACCAAGGTTACTATTTGCTCAGTCAGAGCTCCCACCAGACCATCAAAACATTGGTGCTACATGGATTGCTTATAGAAGTTGGGTAATTTTGAATTGCATGGGATGTCAGCACAGCAGCGAGGGTCTGATGTCCGGCGAGATCAGAAGGTTAGCAGCTATGTGCTCATCTTCCAATTGAAAATACTGTTAAGTTCTCGCACCTGTGGCCATAATTGCTGGTTGGTAGGTCACATGATGTGGACCATTATTCAAAGAGTAAAGTTCTTCACATAGCAATCTCCATTTATTCTTTAATAAACAATTTCAAACATTAGCTGTATCAGAGATTGCACTATATACAAATGGGCTATTAGCATGTCAGCTATAAAAAGAAATCATCATAATCATAATCATAATAGTACTTTATTAGCCAAGTATGTTTTGCAAGAGGCAAATTCAGGTTGAAATTTCTTGAAATAAAAGACCACATAAATACATGGTTTAGATGAGCAAAAGCGTTTTAATCGCACAAATTTATAATATATTAAATTCTAATATTACATATTATAGACAATAGATGCAGGATTAATTAATTTGGTCCTTCAAGCCAGCACCGCCATTCAATGTGATCATGGCTGATCATCCACAATCAGTACCTCATTCCTGCCTTCTCCCCATATCCCCTGACTGCTATCTTTAAGAGCCCTATCTAGCTCTCCCTTGAAAGTATCCAGTGAACTGGCCTCCACCGCCCTCACTGTGGAGGCCAAGTGGCAGAGAATTCCACAGACTCACAACTCTCTATATGAAAAAGTGTTTCCTCGTCTCCGTTCTAAATGGCTTACCCCTTATTCTTAAACTGTGGCCCCTGGTTCTGGACTCCCCCAACATCGGGAACGTTTCCTGCCTTTAGCGTGTCCAAACCCTTAATAATCTTATATGTTTCAATAAGACTCCCTCTCATCCTTCTAAATTCCAGAGTATACAAGCCCAGCCGCTCCATTCTCTCAGCATATGACATTCCCTCCATCCCGGGAATTAACCTTGTGAACCTACGCTGCACTCCCTCAAAAGCAAGAATGTCACTCCTCAAATTTGCAGACCAAAACTGCACACAATACTCCAGGTGTAGATTAGTCAAGCATGATTTCCCGTTCGTAAATCCATGCTGACTCGGACCAATCCTGTTACTGCTATCCAAATGTGCCGATATTTCATCTTTTATGATTGACTCCAGCATCTTCCCCACCACTGATGTCAGGCCAACTGGTCTATAATTCCCTGTTTTCTCTCTCCCGTCTTTCTTAAAAAATGGGATAACATTAGCTACCCTCCAATCCACAGGAACTGATCCTGAATCTATAGAACATTGGAAAATTATCACCAATGCGTCCACAATTTGTAGAGTCACTTCCTTAAGTACCCTGTGATGCAGACCATCAGGCCGTGGGGATTTATCTGCCTTCAGTCCCATCAGTCTACCCAACACCATTTCCTACCTAATGTGGATTTCCTTCCAGAAGTGACAGCGCTGCCCAAGCAGCTGCGGTTCGCCGGAAGTCTGTCTGTCTTTCTTCTTATTGTTTTATTTTTGTCTTGTTAGATGTATGTTTTAGTCTATCTTTCGTTATGTATATGTGGGGGGGAGGCTGGGGGGTGGGGGAAACTTTTTTTTAATCTCTTCCTTCAACGGGGATGCGACCTTTTCCTTCTCGTATCTCTGTCTGCATTGAGGCCTAATATCATGGACCTTGCGGCCTCCAACTGGAATCGACCTTGAGGGCTGTGGTCGCAGAGTCTGTGGACTCACCATCGTGGAGCTGGCTGATTTTGGAACTGTGGTGGCGCTGTGGCTGCGACCCGACTTTGGAGCTTTGGAGGCTTCGGCCGCGAGCCCTGTGGACGGTAACATCGGGAGCTCGCAGGTCCCTGGTTGGTGACCGATTTTCGTGGGATCTCCCGCAACAGCAGCTTCATCCGCCCCGAATCGCGGCGTTTGAATCAGCCCGTTCGCGGAGCTTATAATCGGCCACGGGATTTACCATCACCCGGCGGGGGCTTCAACATTGCGAGCTTCGATCGCCTTGATGCAGCAGTTTGACTGCCTGACCGTGGGAGAGAATGGGTAGGGAGGAGATAGACTTTTTGCCTTCCATCACAGTGAGGAGGTGCCTGGAAATTCATTGTGATGGATGTTTGTGTTAAATTGTGTTCATTGTGTGTTTTGTCGCCTTTTACTGTCATGACTGCATGGTACGAAATTTTGTTCAAACTTGTTTAAATGACAATAAAGGAAATTCAATTCAATTCAATTCAGTTCCTCCGTCACCCCAGATCCTCTGGCCACTAGTACATCAGGAAGATTGTTTGTGTCCTCTTTATTGAATACAGATCCAAAGTACTTGTTCAACTCATCTGCCATTTCCTTGTTCCCCGTAATAAATTCACCTTTTTCAGTCTTTAATGCCCCTGTCCCACTTAGGAAACCTGAATGGAAACCTCTGGTGACCTTGCGCCCCACCCAAGGTTTCCATGAGTCACCAGAGGTTTTGGTCACTCGCCTGGAAAGCCTCGACCGAAGCGTGACCTGCATCTACTGACCAAAGATCCTACAGGATCTTTGCTGCCGACCGCACACACACAAACACATCGCGAAGGTGGGGGCCAGGGACAGCGGAGGAGCGCTGTCTGCACGGTGAAGAGGAAGGTAAACGGCTGCCACAGAACACGGTAAGTCCTTTAGAGAGCGCGGGAGGGAGGGAGGGAGAGAAGGGGAAAAAAAGGGAGAGAAGGACAGAGAATGGGAAAAAGAAGAGGAAGAGAAGGGGAGAGAGAAGGGGGGAGAGGGGAGAAAGAAGGGAGAAAGAAGGGGGGGAGAAGGGGGGGAGACAGTTTTAAGAAGTTTAACAAAGTTAGTGGGCATTTTACCTTCCGGCAGATCTTCTAGTCCTGAAAACCAAAGAGGATCTTTACTGAAACTCCAATGAGCCAATCAAAATGGCTGGTTAGCGAAGGAGATTGCCTTTGACTACCTGTAAGTAAATAGCAACCCCACTCCACTGACTTCGACCAAATGGCAACCTATTTTTAGTCGAGCCCGGTTTTGATTTTGTTGAAATAATCGAAGGAACGTAGAAGAAGCCTCGACCTGGCGGAAACCACTTTCGACCTTTAGGGAGAGTGACGAAAACCTCCAGGAACCTCATGGAAACCTTGGATGGGGTGCAAGATCACCAGAGGTTTCCCGTCAGGTTTCCGAAGTGGGACAGGGGCATAAGGATCTTAACTAAATTTTTCCTCTTCACATACCTAAAGAAGCTATTACTATCCTCCTTTTCATGTTCTTTTTCTATGTCTGCATAATACTTGAGAGTGTTTAAGGTACAACAGAAGTCTTTGTTACATTACTCAATGCTGGCAGCAAGATAACTCAAAATGGCTGCACACTCACACTGTCTACAGACAGAAAACTATATACAAAACATCTCCCTTCATCCTGTGCAGCGCCACCTGCTGCACGGGAGAAGGAACGGGTCCCCCCACCCCACACAGTCCACCAAACATCACACTCCCCCTTTCCGATTTGACCGTCTCAATTTAGCTGGACCTCGCTTCACTCCTTTTGGCCAGCCTTTTTTTGCATTTCACAACTCTTGTTGAAGGCTCAGAATCAACAGAGTTTTCTTCAGTGTTATCTTTTGAAGAGATATGCGGAAGAATGCGCACTTGTCCATGTGCAACTTCACGCCGTAATTTTTCAGTGCCGTGAGGACCTGTTTTAGGTTCTGCAAGTGTTCTTCCTCTATCCAGCCAGTGACAATTATGTCACCCAGGTAGGCGGCTATTTACGGAATCCCGTCAACCAGATTGTCGACCAGTTTCTGAAAGATAACCGGCGCTAGTGCCGGTCCAAATGACAATCGGTTGTATCTGAACAGTCTCTTGTGCGTGTTGATCATGAGCAGGTTTTTTGTCTCGTCGTCCAGTTCCACTTGGAGATACGTGTTGGACATGACCAATTTTGAGAAGTACTGTCCTCCTTGCAGCTTGATGAACCTCCTTGCAGCTTGACGTCCACTCTTGGTATAGGGTGTTGGTCAATGTGCAATTGAGGGTTTACAGTCATTTATAGTTGCCACAGATGCGCACCTTGCCGCAAGGCTTCTGAACAACTATGGGTGTGGCCCATTTTGAAGGTTCCACATGGGTGATAATTCCATTTACCTCAAGACGGCAGAGTTCCTTGTCGATGGCGTTCATCCGACTGAACGGAACTGGTCTTGATTTGAAGAATTTAGGGACGGCATCGTCTTTGAGTATGCCTTCATCTTTGTGCAATGTCCAAGTCCATTTGCGAAAATGGCTGGAAACTGGTCAAGAACCTTTTGCAGGTTGTTCTCGCATTTGCTTACCATGTTGCAATCTGTGGCCGATGACAATGCCAGAATTGATCCATTGTAGATCAAGGCGTTCATGTGAAGCTTGAAAGTATGGTTCCAGTCAATGGCGCACAGGGATGTACCTTCTTTACCAATGACGATCAGCGGCAACATCTGTGTCGTACCATTACAGGAAACGGCGACAGTGCATTTGCCTTTCGTGGGAATGGACTGTTGTCCGTATCCGAAAAGGCAGATGTTGGCCGGATTCAGTTTCGGCGATCCGATCCTCTCCCAGATGTCCTGACCCACTAGTGACACAGTCGCACCAGTGTCCACCTGGAACTGTAGATCGGCGTTCGAGACCCGCAGTGAAATCCTCGGCTTGTCGGTGATCGTAGACACACCGAGCACTTCAATAGAAATGGTCTCCACGATTTGGTCGACTATGTTTTGCGCTTTCTTATCCATTCTCAGCTTTCCTACAGATTGACACACTGCCTGGTGATGACATTTTCAGTAACAGGCATAACAAATGGACTCAATATACGGGCACTCATGGTGATGATGACCAGTCGAGCCGCACCGGTAGCAGGGTTGCGATCCTCCCCCCACAGGGGGACGGCTCCTCTGAAACTGTCCCAGCTTCTCCGGATTTATTCTGGGTCGATCAAGTGGTTTCTGGCGTTGCGGACGTTTCTGACAAATTGTATGCACCTCCTGAGGGAGCTTCAACCCTGTTTCGTCGGCCATTTTGTGCAGTTCTTTACTTAGCAGCTCGGCCAACTTAGCACACTGCAGCACATTCTTCAATGAGGCGTCCGATTCCTTGAGAATCGCCTGCTGGATGAATGCGTGCCTGCAGCCCATGACCAGTCTATCCCGCAACGCATTGTCTTGGCACCTTATGCAGCATTGAACATTAAAATCACATGCCTTTGCCTTGGTGTGAAGTTCGGCAAGAAATTCGGTGATCGATTGCCCTTCCTATTGCACCGTCCGGTAAAAATCAAGGCGAGCTGCGAGAAAATTTTGACTTTCTTCGAAATGCAGCTGCAAATCCGTTGTGATTTCAGCATATGAAACTTCAGTTACTTCTTCTGTAAGTAAATTTTGAAGCAGTGTAAACATTTCTGGTGACATTAATGAACACAAGAGAGCCTTCTTCCTCAGGTCAGTCGTAATTGCCATACTTTCAAAATAAAACTCAGCGTGCATTAAATATGACGACCACTTTTCTCGCTTGGGATTGAAATGATCGAATTGCCAAGATATGTTAGTTTGAGTACACTACAGAACTCAAAAAATAATTGTTTTTTAATCGAAAAATAGACTCTTATCTGTGTCTTTGGACGCAATCCGAAGTATCCCACTTCTGACCACTTTCGTGTTCTTTTTCTATGTCTGCATAATACTTGAAAGTCTTCAAGGTACAACAGAAGTCTTTATTACATTAATTAATGCTGGTAGCAAGACAACTCATAATGGCTGCACACTCACACTGTCCACAGACAGGAAAAAACTATATACAAAACATCTCCCTTTGTCCTGTGCAGCGCCACCTGCTGCATGGGAGGAGAAACGGGTCCTCCTGCCCCACACAGTCCACCAAACATCACACTCCTTTATATTCTTGGCTAGTTTACCTTCGCACCTCATCTTTTCTCCCTGTATTGCCTTTTCAGTTACCTTCTGTTGCTCTTTAAACGTTACCCAATCCTCTGGCTTCCCGCTCATCTTTGCTATGTTGTACTTCTTCATTTAAATTTTTATACTGTCCCTCACTTTTCTTGTCAACCACGGTCGCCCCTTACACAGGTTGGAATCTTTCTTCCTCTTTGGAATGAACTGATCCTGCACCTTCTCTATTATTCCCAGAAATACCTGCCATTGTTGTTCTACTGTCATCCCTGCAAGGGTATCTTTCCAGTCAACTTTGGCCAGCTCCTCCCTCATGGCTCCATAGTCCCCTTTGTTCAACTGTAATCCTGACACCTCCGATTTACCCTTCTCCCTCTCAAATTGTAGATTAAAACATATCATATTATGGTCACTATCTCCTAATGGGCCCTTACCCTCAAGTTCCCTTGTCAAATCCGGTTCATTACACAACACTAAATCCAGAATTGCTTTCTCCCTGGTAGGCTCCTGTACAAGCTGCTCTAAGAATCCATCACGGAGGCACTCCACAAACTCCCTTTCTTGAAACCATCCAGTACCATCCTGATTTTCCCAGTCTACGTGCATGTTGAAATCTCCCATAACAACCGTAGCATTACCTTTATGACATGCCAATTTTAACTCTTGATTTAACTTGCACCCTATATCCAGGCAACTGTTTGGGGGCCTGTAGATAAGTCCCATTAGGGTATTTTTACCCTTACAATTCCTTAGTTCTATCCATTCTGACTCCACATCTCCTGTTTCAATGTCACCCCTTGCAAGGGACTGAATTTCATTCCTCACCAACAGAGCTACCCCACCCCCTCTGCCCATTGTCTGTCTTTTCAATAGGATGTATACCCTTGAATATTCAGTTCCCAGCCCTGGCCCTCTTGCAGCCATGTCTCTGTAATTCCCACAACATCATACTTGCCAATTTCTAACTGAGCCTCAAGCTTTTCCACTTTATTTCTTATACAACACTTTGACATCGGTATTCACCTCCCCTCTCACACCGCTCACTACTGGCCCTGACCTTACTCTCTTATCCCTTCTCAAACTTTCCTTCCCATTAATTCAGGAGTCTTTTGTAACTTTTCCTCAGAATCAGAATCAGAATAGTACTTTATTTGCCAAGTATGTGCAACATTTGAGGAATATCATTTGCCAAGTCTGTCATACAAATAAAAAGCAACAGAACACCCAAAACACTCCTACACATTCCTCACTGTGATGGAAGGCGAAATATAAATGTGAGGTTATCCATTTTGGTGGCAAAAACGGGAAAGCAGACTATTACCTAAATGGTGGCCGATTGGGAAAGGGGAGATGCAGCGAGACCTGGGTGTCATGGTACACCAGTCATTGAACGTAGGCATGCAGGTGCAGCAGGCAGTAAAGAAAGCGAATGGTATGTTAGCTTTCATTGCAAAAGGATTTGAGTATAGGAGCAGGGAGGTTCTACTGCAGTTGTACAGGGTCTTGGTGAGACCACACCTGGAGTATTGCGTACCGTTTTGGTCTCCAAATCTGAGGAAGGACATTATTGCCATAGAGGGAGTGCAGAGACTGATTCCTGGGATGTCAGGACTGTCTTATTATCTGAAGAAAGACTGGATAGACTTGGTTTATACTCTCTAGAATTTAGGAGATTGAGAGGGGATCTTATAGAAACTTACAAAATTCTTAAGGGGTTGGACAGGCTAGATGCAGGAAGATTGTTCCCGATGTTAGGGAAGTCCAGGACAAGGGGTCACAGCTTAAGGATAAGGGAGAAATCCTTTAAAACCGAGATGAGAAGAACTTTTTTCACACAGAGAGTGGTGAATCTCTGGAACTCTCTGCCACAGAGGGTAGTTGAGGCCAGTTCATTGGCTATATTTAAGAGGGAGTTAGATGTGACCCTTGTGGCTAAGGGGATCAGGGGGTATGGAGAGAAGGCAGGTACGGGATACTGAGTTGGATGATCAGCCATGATCATATTGAATGGCGGTGCAGGCTCGAAGGGCTGAATGGCCTCCTCCTGCACCTAATTTCTATGTTTCTAAGGAACGAGAATCTATGTTTCTATGAAATAAAGTTTGTCCCGTCCCTTTGTCCTCCCGCGGTCGGGGGCCTTGAGCCCTCCGTTGATGGAACGATCTTCACTCCCATAGCCAGCGGCGTTCGGTCCCTCCGTGTCGAGGCAATCAGCTCGTGCATCGGGGGAAATGTCAGCTCCCCCATGCTGGACGATCGAACATCGCATTGGGGCTGGTCGAACCTTCTGTGTCATTGGAGCTTCCTGACTTGGCCTCTCCCAAGACTGCGAGCTCTTGATGGTCGGTCCGCAGGCCGCGGTTGGAGTGATCCCAGGCAAGGGATCAGCTCAGATGTTAAGTCCATGCCCCACGGTGGGGCTCACAACAGTCCGAGGAGGCCTCCAGCTCCATCTTCATAATCCCAATTTGTCAATCCCTCCCCCCCACTATTTAGTTTAAACCTACATGTGTAGCACTAGCAAACCTGCCTGCCAGAACGTTGGTCTGCCTCCAGTTAAGAGACCCCAGTGGTCTATAAAGTTAAATCCTTGCTCCCTGCACCAGCCCTCAAGCCACACATTCAGGTCCCCTATCCCCCTGTTTCTGCCCTCAACAGCACGAGGTACTGGAAGCAATCTAGAGATAACCACCCTAGAAGTCCTGCTTTTCAGTCTTCTTCCTAACTCTCTAAATTTGCGTTGCAGAACCTCCTTCCTCGCTTCTTCCCGATGTCGTTTGTGCCCACATGCACAACTACTGCCGGTTGTTCACCTTCCCTCTTGAGGATGTTCTGAAGTCGGTCTGTGATATCTTTAACCCTGGCACCAAGGAGGCAACAGACCATCCTCGAGTCTCGGCTGCCGCCACCGAAATCGAGTCCGTACCTTGGACAATGGAGTCACCCACCACTATAGCTCTGCCTGATGTCGGTGTTATGACTCACAAATGCAGGTACTTCAGAGCCGCGTAACATAGTCAAAAACCAGGTTCAAATTCAAAAATAGTTTTAATTATTCAATGGAACACAAACCCCAAACCTGATTCAAACACCCAGTGAGGGATAGGGATGGACTAACAAACAATTAAACAGTGCTCCAGCCAGCCACGTAATGGGCCGTCGAACCGGAGACTCTAAAAGCTGCCTAAAGAGATATAACCCTGAAACATAATACACAAAAACACTGAGGTCAGCCCTTATCCGTCCCAATTCAATATTTGTTAACAAGTAATGGTGAAAGTACACAAAGTTCTATGCCATGTGGACAGGCCTTCCTCAGCTCACACCAGCAGGCTGCTCATCAGTCAGGGTCTACGAAGAAGAGAGAGAATCTTCTTCTTCCTCTTCTTCTTCTTTGGAGTTTTACGGCAGCTAGCATCCGCAATGTTGCATTGCTGCCACCTTCTGGCTTCATTCCACAGTACTCATGTCTTTATATTAAATCCTTTTTATAAGCCCAGATGCTCTCAAGAAATCAAACAACAACTTTATTCCTTTTCCTTTCCCTCCACACTCTAGAATGTTCTTTACTGATATTTCTGTCAGTCCAATTTTCCTCATTTCAATGATCATACATCCTCTTTCTGTCTCATATCTCCTACATGCAACTAGGACATGCTGAACTGTTTCTGGTTGATGGCATTCCTCACACAGCCCAGTAGGGTGTTTTCCCAATATTTTTAATGTGCTGTTCAGGTGAGTGTGTCCTATCCTCAATCTTGTTAATACTACCTGTTCCCTCCTGTTCCCCCCTCTTCTTGCTGTAATGCCCACTCTGTTTTGTAGCGACTAGAAGTGTCTCCCCTTTGTCTCCTGTTCCCAGTATTGTTGCCATTCCTGATTTATTTTCTTCCACACAATGTGTTTGCCTTCAGATTTGGATAGTTGTAAGTTTACCTCTATGTTTCTTTTTTTTACAGCCTCCTTTGCCAATTTATCCACCTTTTCATTCCCTAGAACACCAATGTGTGCTGGGACCCACAACAATGTCACGTCACTGCCCCTCCTTGTCACTTGGCTTAATAGTAGCAGGATTTCATAAACTAAGTCAGGCCGCCTATGGGATGCACCAGACCCAATACTCTGGATTGCAGATAATGAGTCGCTACATATTACTACTTTACATGGTTGCACCAAGAGAGATAATCCTGGGAGTCTCTGGTATTTAAGCTTCAGATGTCACCCGTCACCTGACGCAGCTTGGCCAATCGGGTACAGGAGCCTTTTAACCCCTTGATTCCAGACTCACAGCCACGAGGCCTGTACTCGGGAGAGAAACAGAGAAAGGTAAGTACATAGCATTCACCAGGGGGGGGAGCCTAACAGTCGGTCTTGCCGGTCAAGTCTCATCGCCTGGTTTGGAGCCACCGACCTGTCCACCTGTCGGACTGGAAGCGTCGTCTGCCCCGACATTTCCCAAAAGGTTGCACCCATTTTCATTAGGTACAGCCACCGGGGTCTCCTGCACTCCACGCTTATCCTCATTCTCACAGTCACCCTCCTTCGCTCCTCCTGTAGCCTTGGCGTGACAACCTCACAGTAGGTCCTGTCCAGGAAACTCTCGTTTTCCCGGATGTTCCTGAGGTCATCAAGTTGCTTCTCCAGTGCCCCAACATGGTCCTTCAGAAGCTGAACCTGGACACACTTACCACAGTTGTAGCAGCCAGAGGCACCATCAGTGTCCCTGACCTCCCACATCCTGCAAGCATCACACTGAATCATCTTACCCACCACGTGTTCACCACGTCCCGTTCTCTCCAACTTTTGACGTAGTTTCCTCTCCTCAGAGTCCTCGCCGAAGATTCTCAAGCCAAAGGCTCGCACTTTTCTCTCAAGGCACTTCCCTCACAAGGCCACTCCTGCACTATTAACAGATAATGTATATTAGCTCCCACAATTATCTGTAATTCTCGATTTTTCAGTTGTGCAACTATTCTGAACCATAGCATAATCTACTGTGCCCAGATCTGCTTATGATCAAGCCAGCAGCTGCTTCACACAATGCCTATTGTACTTCCAACCACCAAAACAGACTTGTTAGCTGAGACCCTGTGATACGCCCTACTTCACTGGAACTCTACCCATCAGAAATGAAACAACAGCTCACCATTGATGTAAAACAAATCATGGAACCATCATAACTCTGCAAACTGACCTTCACAGAAATATAATTAATAGTATCATTGAAGGAAGCCACGTGGATTAATGGTCTGAAAAACAAATCTTTTATTCAGTTGTACACATCATTAAACTGTTATGATTGATATGCCTCTTCCCTCCGAATCCAAGGACATTGGGAGCTGGGATTGTCACATATCAGTAATAAACCCAGTTGAGATTTTATTCTTAAATCATGTTTGCAGCATTTAAAAATAACATTCAAAAATAGATGTAGTTGAAGATAATCATAATCATAATCATACTTTATTAGCCAAGTATGTTTTGCAACATATGAGGAATTTGATTTGCCATAAAGTCATACCAATGACGGGACGATGTTGGCCCCCGTAGCAGGTGGTCAGGCCCTCCACATTGGGGCGATCAACATAAAACAAGCCAGAGAACATTACCTGAACCAGATACCTGCCCCCCCCACATAAAACAAACCATAGAACATTAACACAAACTTTTAAAACACACAAAAAATAACAAAAAAGACAGACCGTTGGCGAGGCTGCCATCGCTGACGGCGCCACCCGATGGAATATTTTCAGATTATTCTGATTTTGCTGATAGACTGATATTGATGCATTCTGAAATATTGGATAAATATTATGTGATCAGTATGCACATCAGGTTGATCACATCACAGTTTCTGGAGAAAAATACATTAAGGAGATTTTCTTTGCTGAGGTCTCATATACTGCATATTCTGTACAATATGGAAAGAATGAGGCAATTTTCATTCCCTGCCTCCCTACCGCCTTTGCTTTCCATTATTCACTCATCGTGTTATAATTTTCTTCTACTTTTTCTCCACGCCGTACTTCCACGTGGCTTCCTTTCCCTCCTCCCTACATTCCTTTCTGCCTCCTGCATTCTTAATTTCCTTCTTCACTTCTTTGACCACATTTTTCCTTTATTTAATTTGTATGTGCAACATTTTTGCATAATAGCTGATTTTTCAAATAAAAAGAATATCAGTGCAATAATAATCATTGGTAGGTTGACATTCCAATTATACTGCAGTATAATGATCAGAATAATAACTATTTCCAAGCTTCAAGGCAGCAAGGTACCTCACGTAAGGTTGCAGTAAATTGGGATACTGCAAACACAATGCTAATATTTTTCTGTTCAATTTAGGCATGTAGGCTCAGCATCCTGCAAAAATCTTACAATAGATTGTATCCTCATAACAAATCTTCTAAAAGATTGTTTGAAACATTCTAATGAATGCCATTAAATTGCTCTGATCTCTCTTCCCATGCAGAGCAGCATCAGAGTTCCCCTGGTTCTCATCTTTCACCCCATCAGCCACTACATCCAACACATCATCCTCCATGATTTTTTCAGCTCCTGCACAATTCCACCACCAGTCATTTCTTCCCCTCTCCCCTCCTTTAAGCTATCAGTTATCTTCAGGACTCCTTGGTCTCAATCGTTCCTCTTCATCCAACCCTCATTGACACCTGACACTTTCCCTGCAACTGCAGAAGATGTAGCATATGTCGCTTCAGCTTCTCCCTCACCACCATTCAGGGAGCTAAACAGCCCTTCTAGATCATGCAAAGGTTCATCTCTTCAAACCTGATCCACCGTATTCGATGCTTGTGATGTGGCCTCCTCAACATGAGTGAAACCAAGCATGGACTAGGCAATCACTTTGCAGATAACTTGTGCTCTTTTCATAATAGCTGTCTCGAGTTTATGGGTGTTTGTCTGTAACTTACTTGCCTGTAACTTCCTATTGATTGTGTGTCTATCAACTGTCTGTTGATTATTTCTCTAATTATTTGCAATAAGGAGAAATTATAGTTGAGATGAAGCCCAACATTACTGTAAGGAGAGAACATGTAAATGTCAAACCAATGTCCTTGGAGTTGTGAGATAACAACACGAACAACTGCACCACCTAAATGATGCACTTTGCATTTATGAGTGAATACACAATTAAATTATTTTTTTGTTGCACACATTTTACAACCATAAGCAAGGTTGAATTTCTTCCCCCAGTATTTGACAAACAGAAAACCAAATGTAAGATACTTCAATAGTCTTACTTGAGTAAATGGGTTTAGAGACATATTTTGTGAATTCAAACATTAGTAGTCATATTCCCAGACTTGCTAAAATTATTATTTTTAATCATATATTGTCAAAAAATTAAAGATAGTGACATGTTTCTCTATTTATTTGTTTGCTTGTTCTCCCAATGTTACACAATACCAATCTATTAAGTATATACTCTGTAATTAAACAAACCTGCATAATGTTCAGTTTTCTATTAAATCAATTTGCGAGTTATGCAAATATTAAAATTTACTCCTAATGGCTATACATATGCAGCCAATAAACAATGGTCTTCTTATAACTCATTTAACCTTCTTTAATTAAAAATAAAATGACTTGTTTGCTATTTACCTTCAATAACGATACCTATAAACATGCTCACAATTAGCATACAAGAGAATCAAGAGGCAGAATTTTAATGTGAGCTTGGAAGTGGATTGAAACCAGTGACATTTTCAGTGCATTGGGAAGCCAGCCCTGTCAATTTTATTGTAAGAATTTTATTGTAGAATGAAAGTAACTCCCTCAGAAGAGATATGTTGTAAATTTTAGCATGTTAGCCATGCAACTACATAGTTGTAATCAAAATATTATCTGCCGGAGGAACTCAATGAATTGTGCAGCATATGTTGGGGTAAAGGAATTGTTGACATTTAATCTTGAAACCTTGCACTAGGATTGAGAGTGGAAAATGAAGATAGTTGTTAGAAAGAGAAGGGGAGGGATGGGACAGGGGTCGGTAATTGTTAAAAAAGTAGGTTGGGGAGGAGGTGTGGGGGGAGGAGGTGATGTTGTAGAATGACAGGCAGATGAAAGAAAAAGACAAAGGTCAGGCAGCATTCCAGAACATGGATCGATGATGTTTCAGTTTGGAACCCTTCTTCAGACTGGAGGGAGGAGGAAAGAAAGCTAGGAGAGAGGAGGGAGCAGAGCAGGAGAGCTGTAGGAATCACAGAGGGGGAACAGTGAGAGAGGGTAAAAATAATAGCCATACCGTGAAGTGATTTTGCAGTGGAGCAGTCAAAATGACAATCAGTCTGAAGAAGGATCCCAACCCGAGATGTCACATATATGCAAGTGATTATTTATTCCAGGCTAAATAAGTTTGAGTGACAAAACACTTTAGAAAGAGTTTACTTGAAGAGCGATGGATGTATCTACAAAGTTATTGAGTCTGACATGTGAAGTTCCAATAAAGGCAAGAAAAGGTTGAATGAGGAGTGATAAAGGATATAAGTGAATTTTCTCCAGAGACTTCACTTTGTGTCTATCTTCACTTTAAAAAGGGTATTGTGTGATCTAATTTCTTGGTAATGAATTATAACTCTCGAGATAAAAATGCTTTTAGAGGTCAGTTATATTTTATTCAGAGCTGATAGCAATAAGGGAGTTTTGTATGCTATATGACTTTGATATTTTATTCTATATCTCAGCATTGGGTTTATTGAATTTTTTTTGTGTTTCATACTATTTTTTCTTCTGGGAGGAAAGGAGAAGACCTTTCTCCTTTCAAATCAGGGTATGTGTTCAGATGGGTAAAGTATATTCTTTGTGAGCGATTATGAGAGGTTTAAGAAAGAACTGCAGATGCTGGAAAAATTGAAGGCAGACAAAGATGCTGGAGAAACTCAGCGGGTGAGGCAGCATCTATGGAGCGAAGGAATAGGCAACGTTTCGGGTCGAGACGCTTCTTCAGACCTTCTTCTAGAGAGGTATAACATAGTATTAGGAAAAGGAAGGACGTTTAGAGAGATGGGAGGAAAAGCGCAGGTGAAGAGGTATGCATGTATTTACAAGGTTATTTAGTCCAACATGTGATATGCTAGTAAAGGTAAAATGCAGAGAGATACAGGATAAGGGTGAATGTGGCATCATTTATGCCCTGTTAAAGTAATTAGAATGTTTCCAGCAGATCAAGGAACTGGCGCAGACCTCACAGTAAACTAAAAGCCACATTTCCTTTGATACATTTACACCATTCCTCCTCCTGTTAACAGGGAAGAGTTTCTTCCTACATGCATATTCCGGAAGGTCTCAGCAAAACAAGGTAGAACCTTTGAGCTATACCTTTGAGCATCTGAACTCCAATCACTGCTATTAATTGCTAATTACTTCCATTATGCACTCAAATTGAAATTCTATAATTGAATAATATTTCTGGGCTTTCAGGTCCCTTTGATTGTGGAGCTTACATTAACTTGTACAGGATGCCATTATGTTTATTCATGATAAATATCTGGGAAGCCAGAAATGATATGTGTGGATTTACCACAGGACACTATGACGTGTCTCACAATCTGTAATTCACCTACCTTCCTCAACCTCAAGCTTTGGGAAATTAAAATCCAACCTAATATTAGATTGTAATTAGTTACTCTTCAAATGATAAGTGCTTCTGTTCTTTGATTGGCTGTCTAAAATAAATAATATTACACTTTCTTTTGGCTTTCTACTAACTATCTTGTCAGGGTAAAGGGCCTGTCCCACTGCGGCGACCAAATCCGCGAGTTAAGAAGAGTGTCTTCGACTTTCAAGCTCGAGGGCACTCGCCTGGAAAACCTTGAGGTGGATCGACCGTCAGCGTTGAAACCGCGAGCTGGATCGACTGACCGCACACACACACACACACACACACACACACACACACACACACACACACACACACACACACACACACACACACACACACACACACACACACACACACACACACACACACACACACACACACACACACACACACACACACACACACACATCGTAAAGGCGGGGGCCAGGGAAAGCGGGGGAACGCTGTCTGAAATTCACACCCGCGATGAAGAGGAAAGTAAAAGATAGCTGCACAGTGTATGGTGTCCTTTAGAGAGTGCAAAGGGAGGGGAGAGAGAAGGGGGGGGGAAGAAGAAGGAGTGGAGACACTTTTAAGAAGTATAATAAAGTTTAGTGGGCATTTTACCTACCAGTCGGTTTTCCTTGGTCCTGGAAACTCCAATGAGCCAATCAAAATGCCCGGTCAGCGAAGGAGATTGTCTACGGCTACCCTAGACTGCCTGTAACTAAATAGCGACCCCACTCCACTGCACTACGAGTTAAAAAGAACCATGCCGACTAAATTTTACTCGCTGAAAAATTCTCGCTGAAATATTGTGCATATCTGTTTTATATTGAGTAGTGGTTCAGGATTCATGGGCATTCGGATAATGTTGCAAAATTACCCTATTTAAACAAAATTAAAATAAATCATATCGCATGACATATTTGTAAAATTATTTAGTTTCACTTTCAAAAATTAGACATATTCTAAAGTGATATTAGAATTCAATAGAAAGAAGTTTATGTAAAGATACAATGCAATCATACTAATTTAGAAATTAATTTCATAACCTTGGAAAAACATACTGCAGGTCAGAAATTGAATAAAGCCATGTTAACCAATTTTGCACTGATTATGGATGAATTAATGCTGATTATTAACAATCATTTGACATTTTGTGGGATTGTAATATTCCTTTTTGCTTTTTGACTGAAATTGTTTCTGCAAATCATATCATAATAGTTTATCATCCATATTTGTTAAATACTGTTAGGCACCATTATTAATAATGCAACCAACCTCTACCAAAGCTCAAGGCTTGAAATGAACATTAGTTAAAAAGCCAATCAGTGTCACATTGTATTCATGCCTACCCGCTTTGCAGAGAATTATAGATTTTTGGATATTAAGAGATCAAGGAGCATGTGGTTACTATACGAAATGGACACCAATAGGCTAGACATCATCTAATTGAATGGCATAGTAGGTTCGAAGACCTGAATGGCTTTCACCTGTTTCTACATATGTTCATATGAATACCACTCATTCTACATACTCATTCTATGCACTGCTCACACTGACACTTGCTTCTATCTTCATTTCATTTGTTCGGCTTGTATTCACTAGAATTTAGGAGATTGAGGGGGGATCTTATAGAAACTTACAAAATTCTTAAGGGGTTGGACAGGCTAGATGCAGGAAGATTGTTCCCGATGTTGGGGAAGTCCAGGACAAGGGGTCACTGCTTAAGGATAGAGGGGAGATCCTTTAGGACCGAGATGAGAAAAACATTTTTCACACAGAGAGTGGTGAATCTCTGGAACTCTCCGCCACAGAGGGTAGTTGAGGCCAGTTCATTGGCTATATTCAAGAGGGAGTTAGATGTGGCCCTTGTGGCTAGGGGGATCAGTGGATATGGGAGAGAAGGCAGGTACGGGATACTGAGTTGGATGATCAGCCATGATCATATTGAATGGCGGTGCAGGCTCGAAGGGCCGTATGGCCTACTCCTGCACCTATTTTCTATGTTTCTATGTTTCTATGTTTCTATGTCTAGAGCAGGGGTGGGGACCTTTTCATGTTGGAGTGCCGCATTAAGTTAGCTGTAATCTAATAAGGCTGCATCCAATATATTGCAATTAGATATGCTTTAGAAAATTGTACATTATTTAGTAAAAATCTAACTACTATGTACGAACTTCAAGAAAATGAAAAAAAATTGTTATTTCTAATGTTAACTAACCTTTTAATGACTTTGTTTAAGAAGGAGCTGCAGATGCTGGAGAATCGAAGGTATACAAAAAAGCTGGAGAAACTCAGCGCGTGCAGCATACATCTATGGAGCGAAGGAAATAGGCAACGTTTCGGGTCTGAAGAAGGGTTTCGGCCCAAAACGTTGCCTATTTCCTTCGCTCCAGTGATGCTGCTGCACCCGCTGAATTTCTCCAGCTTTTTTGTGTACCTTTTAATGACTTTGTTGTGACTGCTTTTTGTGGGAAAGAATTTGAATATTTGGTTGCAATATGGAGGTACGCAGTTTCAGCTGGTCTTCTAGATGGGTATCTGTCATTTGTGACCTTAAGGGCGTCTTGATTTGGGTTACGTAGGAGAATGTAGATTTGTAGCAATAGGTGGTTGAAAAGCAAGAAAGCATTTTTCGTGCATGTTGCTGAAGACGTGAGTATTCTATTGCATTTTTCCACATTTCAATCGGATCTTTCTTGGGGTCAAATAAGGACTTTAAAATGTCATCTTCTGAGAGCTCAATCAATTCCATCTGTAGTTCTTTTGGAGCCTTGGAGACATCAACCAAGGGAGGTTGAAATGCTAATTTGAATGCTAAAAAATGCTAATTTTGTTGAATATTCTTTTAATCTTTGGTATTTAAAATACTTTCATTTTTAGATAAAAATAAAAATAATATGAACAAAAACATATTAATAAAAATAAAAGGATATGTTCTACAAAATTTGGATTCATTCAAAAGGATGCACTTAATGGCCTAGAAGGCTGCATGCGGCCCTAAGGCCGCAGGCTCCCCACCCCTGGTCTAGAGATTACATTTCTCTGCATGAATGATAATGGGGTGCAAAAGTTGTCTCCCAGGCACCACAAGATCTTAATTCTTAACCTTTAGTTTAGTTTAGTTTAGTTTAGAGATACAGCACGGACACAGACCCTTCAGACCACCGATCCCCCGCCGACCAACGATCTCCTCACATTAACACTATCCTACACACACTACGGACATTTGTACATACACCAAGCCAATTAACCTACAAACTTGTATGTCTTTGGAGTGTGGGAGTAAACCGAAGATCGATGAAAACCCACGCAGTCACGGGGAGAACGTACTAACTCTGTACAGACAGCACCCATAGTTGGGAAAGAACCCGGGTCTCCGGTGCTGCAAGTACTGTAAGGCAGCAACTCTACCACTGCGCCACCGTGCTGCCTTCTAGCCTTTAGTTTCTACAATCACACATTTACTGATAAATGCCAGAGTTCAGTGCAGCACAAGAGAGGATGATGGCAGTGGTGTTAAAATGTTGTTTTAAAATTAGAGTGAACAAATGTCCAGATCTTTTATAGACATGTAGTGATGTTTCAATGCTCCAAATAGTAGCCCAGGTGCAGTACAAAAATATGGAAAGGCATATTTTTCTGTGTAATTTGCTGAAAATCAATCAAGAGGCAGAAATTGTGTTAATTAGGGGTCTGCAACATTATAAGAAAAATGTTAAATAATCAAGGGAAAAATAAGAAAATGAAAATTGATCCTACTAGAATTATCTATACATAACTAAAACTCTGATCTTGTGCTCTACCGGTTTACACGGTTTTTCTATTTGTGCAAAAACAGTATGCGTTAGCGCTACAATTTTCCATCAGTTTACTCGCCATTCTCCTGTGCCACGAGTGCAATAAGTTCCGTTCCGATTAGTTGTATATTGTAAAAGTTACCGAGGTTTAAAAATCGTAAAAACCACGCTTGCGCAGATCGGTCTCTTCTGCCAGTCAGCCCAGTCACCCCCCTCCCCACCCACATGCCAGCGCAGCAGGAGCTGCTGGTGCTTCTGGGCCCTACAGCTTATGCTCCTCCGGGGCACGCGAGAAGGGACATGAGCGGAAAAACCAAGAGATCCTGGAGAGGTGAGGAGGGAGTGTGGGGGAGGAAACAGGATAGAGGGTGAGGAGAGTAGTAGGGAAGAGTGAGGAGTTATGGAGGGAGGGAGGGAGTGTGAGGGTAGGGAATAGGAGAGGTGAGGGAGGGATCGGGGAGTGTGGGGGAGGAGAGGAAAGAGAAGAGGGGGGGAGGAGGGAGTGAAGAGGGAGAGTGGGAGGAGAGAAGGATGGAATAGAGTGAGAGGAGGGGGGGGGGGGGGGGGGGGGTGGGGGGAGATAGGGAAAGTCAAAGTCCAATTTATTCATCACATGCACCAACCAAGGCACAGTGAAATGAATTTGCCAATGCAGCGACATAGTTGAAAAAAAGACATAATACACAATTAAAAAAATGGTGAATAGAGGGAGAGGTGGGCTGTGGGGGAGGTGAGGAGGGATAGTGGGGGGGGTGAGGAGGGGGGAGTGGGGGGGATGGGGGAGGTGACGAGTGGGGGAGGTGGGGGATAGGGGTGGGGTAGGGAGGGGAGAGGAGTTGTGGAGGGAGGGAGGGAGGGAGGGAGGGAGTGACTGAGGGTAGGCAAAAGGAGAGGGGGAGAGATGAGGGGAGGGATGGGGGAGGGGGAGGAAGAGAGGGGAAAGAAGAGGGAGGGTGAAGAGGAGGGGGAGAGAGTGCTAGGGATGAGGGGAAATGAGCTGCGCCTGTGCAGTTGGGGGCTATGAATGAGTGGTGGAATATTGCGTTGGGGGACCAAGCCTCCTGTGTGACAGGTATCCAATGGGTCCCACTTTGTTTAGTATTTCTTATTTGTCTAAGAAACTTTGGTACTATAACTATTTTCCATAACTGCCATGAATGCTACAACTGTAATGCAGGAGGATCGAATAGTCATTGCCCCAGTGGGAATGCTTAAGTTACATTAATTGGCAGATTAGCTTACTGCTTTGATTCAAAATGTCACTTTTTATGTTGGAAATGAAATAATTGGAAGGAAAGAAAGACTAAATTAACGTACTGTAGCCACTAATGTTGACACATTGAGAGCCCACCAGTGGATTGTGGCAATTTCTGAGTTCAGGGGCTATGGGTGTATAGAGGAGGAATGTTCACTTAGTACAAACAGTATTAACATACGCTCAACCAAATTGAGCAGAAGTTTAATTTTTACCTTGAATAATCCCAAATCATCTACACATGTAATCACTCCAATGAACTTCTCTGAGCCTTTTTCACAGTTAACCTTAATAATCTACAACCTAGTTACAAGTATAGCTGTGCACATATTCTTACTCACTTTAAACTACATTTGCCTTTTTTGGTTATTTGTTCAGTAAAATAATTAGCTCCTCATTCATATCTTCAAGTCCATGTTATTTTAGATCACACTTACCTCTACAACCCTTTGCAGATGAACCTCCCTTCCCAAATCCACAGATTATATTTGCTTCTGTGTATGTGCACATATTTCTTTACTCGTGTTTGGGGATGGACATTTCAAGTGCTCAGACTTTACCCTTTAGAAATGCCTTACTCTAAGTCTTCTATCTTATTATTTTAAAGATTTTTCTAATTCCACCCCCCACCCTTTCAATCGTCAGACAATTCTCCCACTTTCTCTGTCCCGTTATTTAGTATATTAATATATGGTGAAGAACCAAGGGATATTTGTAATTTAAAGATGCCAGTAGCACATTTAGACATATCTTCGGAGGTGTCAACCAAAAGGTAGCAAAATTGGATTAGAAATTCTCATTGCCTAAACACATATTAAAATAATGCCATGCTGGAGGACTGTACTAGTTTTCTGTGGGCTCTCTGACTATATTTCACTATGCACCAAGCTAAAGGTAAAGTTTGCTTACTTGTGTAGATGGCAAAGACCTAACTTTGGGAACATTTGAGGGGTAGATTAAGGGCTGTGTAAAGGGTTGCAGTGGTAGTAGTGATGGTTGGGAAAGGTGAAAAGGATCCTGGAGAGGGGAAACAATCAGGCCCACTGTGGACGGTGGACCTGGGCCGTGGACTAGAACCCACCTGCCCCAGACCAGGGCCTCGCCGGGTTGGCCCAACTCGCCCGTTGCGGCTTGACGAAGGGAACTCACCTGGAGGGCTGGTAAGCAGACCGGCTGTGGGAGGGAATGCACGGCCTCGATGAGGAATGGGCCGCTGGAGGGCCTGCAACAGCCTGCGGCTAGGCTCGATCAGGCGCCACTCCAATGAGCCGAGCGCATGGACTGCACGTGGCCTACAGTGGTGGAGCAGCGGCGGAGGACATCACGGACGCTGCAATGCTGCCAGGACAACAGACCTTCATGGTCAGATCAAGATCCCGGCACTTACAACAACTGGGACTTAAAAATGGCGCCAAACTATCGACTCTGTATACTGTCGCCAGTTTGTATACTGTATACTATACACTTGTACTGCATCTGAGATGCTTATCTAATATGTATCTAACTGCTCATATATAGTGATAATTGAACTGAACTGTATACAAAAATGATTTTCACTGTACCTCGGTACATGTGATAAATAAAGTACCATACCATACCATACCAGGCTAGGAAGTGAGGATGATGAATGATGCCAAATACCTTTTTCACCACTCTCTCTACTTTGGACTCTCTCTTTTATAATATTCCCGAGGGCCTTATCATTTACTATGTACATTTTGCCCTGTTTTTTTTCATACCAAAATGCAACACCTCGCATTTTTCCAATTTAATATCCATCTGCCTGACACTTTAAATTTTAGTCAAACATGTATCATTTATGAATGCAGGGAAAGTAAGGAGGAATAGCAATTATTCCAAGCACTGAAAACAAAAAAAATAAAATTATATTCCACTGACAGAAGTAGCATTCATCTACTTTCTTTTATTCTTGAATCGAGCACTATATGTTACTATTTAATAAAATTACTGCCAGTACTTTTAACCAGTAGACCTTGGAATGATTTATGAAGGCAAAATCTAATTTCATTGAAGTAAATGATATTAATCAACCATGAGATATTGCATGTCAAACAAATAACATTTTGTTTGTTTGTTCAGCGATGCCATATGGTACCTTTTAATTACAATGGGAAACAATCATTTACCTCTGCTGAACATTGCCATGTGCAGTCATACTGACTGCTTTGTTAAGCAAATGAAGATCAAAAAATGGGAAATTCATTTATGTATAGATGATGTGAAGAAAAAACAATGACATTGTAACAATGTTCAATCTGGTCATTTATTTTTGTACAAATCAGACTGACTTAATTTCTCAATGATATATAAACAAAATAAATTGTGTTTGTAAATGAAAATCAAAATAACTGTGTGCTAATACACTGCAAATTGTACAGTACACAATTTGGCCCACCATATCCATACCATAACTACACCAGTTAAATTTACCCAAATTTGGTCTGTAGCCTCCTATGCCTTGGTAATTTAAGTGCATGTCTATATGTTTCTTAAATGTGATGATATTATCTGTCTTCACCACCTCCTCAGTTAGTGGATTCTAAATTCCAGCCACAGTCTGTGTGAAAATAATTCTCCCTCAGATGCAGACCTGCTACCTTTCACCTTATACCTATTATCTCCCATATCTGTGTAAGGAGGAACCGTAGATGCTTGTTAAACTGAAGACAGGCCAGGCAGCATATCTGGAGAAAAGGATTAGGCAACATTTTGGGTTGAGACCCTTCTTCAGATATCCCATATCTAACTTCCTCATAATTTTTGTACCTCCATAAGCCTGACGTAAAAACAGAAAATGCTGTTCATACAGCATTATGTCAGACAGCACCTGTAGAAATAGAAATAATGCTTTAAGTCAAAGTTCACAAAGCAAAACAATACATAAAGTTTGCACAAAACAATATATACCATCCTCAAGTTGGGTCAGCAGCACCTTATGTAATTGCACTTAAATCTTACACTTCAATTTCTGTCACAAATAAACTAATATATATACCATACACATCATTAATTGCTCCCCATATCTTCATACTAACTTTCCATGATTTACCAAAAAGGGCACTCAAGTCCTTCTGAGTATTAATATTACCCTATCCTTTAAAAAAAAAACTGCTTTTCCATTCTCCCCATTGCAACATATCTGCACATTGCATGGTCTTGACTTTTCACTTAATTTGGTCTGAAACATTAATTCTCCCTTTTCAGAGATGCTGCCTAACATGCTGTGTGTCTCCAGGGTGGAATCTATTCATGTATTTCCTGTTTTTTTGAAGGTGAATAATTGTTTATTCAATTACACTAATTAGTCTGAAGAATGGTTTCAACCCAAAATGTCACCTGTCCATGTCTTCCAGAGATGTTGCCTGACCTGCTGAGTTACCAGCACTTTATAGCCTTGTGTATTAACCAGCATCTGCATTTTGTTTTTTTCTTTCTAATAATAGTTTATTGTTATAGAGTCACTCTCATAAACTCGAATGGACAGTTGCAAATCAACCAGCTAAAATTAATTTTACAACAATTTTTGGTTAGCGTGCTTCTTTTATTATGAATCTAGAATACAAACAACCAGTAAAACATTTTTTGCATGTGTGAAATGGGGCTCCAAACATGGAGTGCATGAACCTCTGTAAATATGGCCAGGCAGATCTTTGGTTTCACACATGATATCAATGACTGACCATGTTAAAATAGTGTTACAACTAGAGTTAAAAAGAAGCTGAGTACATTGTATGGACGCCATTGTCAATATCAAGGCTATTTGATTATAATGGATGGGGTAAAAATATACAATTGTTGGGTGCCACTTAGGTGCTACCAGTTCTTGACATGAGCATAGAGTTCATCACTTCTGGACTGACTCTGTGTTTCAGGAAGGTCTCCCAAGCTTTACCAATCCATGATACCATTACTTTTCACACTCTTCCTGTATCTCTGCCACCGTGTTTGTCTATTGTCAAACAACTTGTATCAATGATACATTAAATCAGTTGGACAAATAAAAAATGCATCACCACTTACCTTTTTACCAACCCCAGCAATTGCCTTTTGCTTAACCGAACCATTTACATTTGTGTTGTTCCTGAGATGACGTTCAAAAACATTTCACCTCCTTGTTAAATACATGTATATCTATCTGTTACATTATTTGCCTTCAACCTGTTATTCTAATCAGTTGTAACAATAAATATAACTAAAGATAGACACAGAAAGCTGAAGTAACTCAGCGGGACAGGCAACATTTCTGGAGAGAAGGAATGGGTGACATTTCTGGTCAAGACTGGGTCTCGAACTGAAATGTCACCCATTCCTTTACTCCAAAGATGCTGCCTGTTCCGCTGAGTTACTCCAGCTTTTTGTGTCTATCTTCGGTTTAAACCAGCATCTGCAGTTCCTTCCTACATATTAAATATAACTATGTTCCTTAGAACAAAATAAAAGCATGGACTTTCTTAAAAAGCATCAAAAATGGACATTGTCTTTTCAGCTACATCAATATTTTGCTTAAAAAATTCATATAAAACACTGAGGATTGACCACATGGGGGCACTACATACAGATGGATAAAAGTAAGAGATAAAATCTGAAGATGCTGGAAATATTCAGCAGTCATTTCATGAAAGGAAAAGTTGGAAGATAAAAATCACATGGCTGTAAATTATCCATCATTCAGTTTACAAGTTTCAGTCAAATGTAATGAAATCAGTTTACACAATTTGCACCAATATTTCCCAAAATCAAGTATGAAAACCCCCTTCAAAAATCCCTCTCTTATTGCTTCAAGTACCCCCTATATCTAGCTTCTTGTTCATTTTTTTGGTCACCTGTCCATATTTGTCTTACTTTTTCTGGTGCCAAATGGCAAAGATTTACTTTACTATTAGCCACAATTTCAATTGCTACAGTTCAGCAAAGCAACCCAAGAAAATTATAAGGAATGGGAGCAGAAGTAGAGCATTTGACTCTTTGAGTTGACTTTGGCTATTGATCTTTTGCATCAACTGTCAAACAATCTTTATTTATCTAACTGATTGAAGGTATCATTGATACAAGTCTGTTGAGTTCTTTAATATCCAGAAAATTATTTTTCACTGACTTGGTTCAATCGATGTCTGATGAACTAGAACTAGCTGGGTTTGATATTTGCTTAGATTCCCATTGGTGTCAATTAAGAAATGATTCCTCATTTTATTCCTCCATGCTCATTCCTTATTCACTATGTTTAGGTCTTTAGATTTTAGAGAAGAGTCAAAACATATATTTTAAGATTTGTATCATGCAATTAGTTAATTTCACATCCTTCTCAACTTTAGGTTTACTAACGTGGTCTATTCACTCTCTTTATAGAACAATCCTCTGAATCCAGAAATCAGTAAAGCAATTCTTCTCTCAAGGAACATTTGATCCTTTTTAATTATAGAGGCCAACAAAATATACCATCCTCAAGTTGGGGTTCATCAGCGCCTTATATAATTGTACCACAATCTAACACTTCAATTTCTGAAATAAAAAAACGAATCTATATACCATACACATTATTAATTGCTTCCCATATCTTCATTCTAACTTTCCATGATTTATCAGAAAAAATGAATCCCCCTGGCTATTACTATTCCCTTATCCTTTTAAAAAATATTCTGCTTTTCTATTCTCCCCGTTGCAACATATCTACACGTTGCATTGTGCTTTTCTTTCCACATAATTGATCTCTACTTTTTTGTCACTTCAGTACTTTGCCATATAGCTTAATATTGTCAGCAAACCTAGGTGCCATATCTTTACTAATACATCAATACTATATGTTGTAATTAACTAGGTCTCAGCATTGATGTCTGCAAACTTACCAGCTGCAACTGCCAGCTTGAAAAAATTATCCGTTACCTGGGTTCTATCCTGACTACAAGTGGTGTCTGTGCAGAGTTTTTACGTTCTCCCCGTGACCGTGTGGGTTTTCCCTGGGTGCTCTGGTTTCCTCCCACACTCCAAAGGCATACAGGTTTGTAGGGTAATTGGCTTAGGTAAAAATTGTAAATTGTAAATTGTCCTAGTGTGTTGGATAGTGCTGGTGTACGGGTGATCGCTGGTTGGCACGGACTCAGTGGGCTGAAGGGCCTGTTTACGAGTTGTATCTCTAAAATCTAAAAAAATTCTGCAATGAGGCTAAGGTTCTTTATGGGATATTAATTCAATCCGCTAGTTGAATCATTTGTTTTCTCAGGCAGTAAACCTACTGCATTTACAGTCTCTTTTGAAATCTTTGGTGGTAGGCCGATTGGTCCCAGATATCACTGGGCTATTGACCCCATTAATTTATTTGATTCTTTCATACTTTCATACTGGTAAAAAATTTTTTTAATATTTTATTTTATTAGAAGTACAGTACATCATATGGCACCAAAGTGCCTAATATATATTTTCATAATACATTTTATATACAACTTCTTTTTTTTTTTGTTACATTGAAAAAAGATTAGAATAAGAAAATAAAGTTAGATAGTAAAGGATAGAACGATGTGAAATATATAGTGTGTGAAGAAAGAAAACGAGTAAATGAAGAAAGTTGAGAGAGAAAATAGAGAAAAGAAAATAAAATAAAAAAGAAAAGGAGATCATTATTTATAATCTTGACCAACCCTCGTCCAGTCCTGAAACAGTTATTTTTTACAATTGTGTTGCACCATATGATTCCAAAAAAACGACGAATGGAGACCAACTCATTATGAATTGGTCTGATTTATCCATTAGGAGGAATCGCATTTCCTCAAGATGAGCGGTGTCCAACATACTTGCAATCCACATTTGAAGCGTTGGTATTGATGTACCCTTCCAAAATGTTAGTATTAATTTTTTTGCAATTATTAAACCATAGTTAAGGAATAGATTTTGAGATGTGTTCAAATTATTCCCATCTTCCATTACACCAAATATAATATATGTACAATACTGGTAAATTTCTATGTTCATTACTCTTAGAAGAAACTTTAAATCCTTGATTTTTGGGAATTCTTTTTGTATCTTCTACCTTGAAAATAGACATAATACATTCAATATTTATCAGTATAATTTCTCCTCTCTCTGCCTTTAAGAGATTGATATTTGCTTTTGCAATAATCTTTTTATCTGCCTACAGATGCATTTAATGTTGTATTATGTCTTGTGCTAATCTGCTCGTTTTTGCATTGTATCTATCAACTTGCTTCAACATTTTTTGCAGGGAACTGAAATGTCCTCCCAATCTTCACATGCATTACAGATTCTGGAAACAAGTTGAGCCAACTTTAATTTAACATTTAATTTACTTCTCATTTTGCATCAATTTTTCTGTAGAGTATTTAATTCCTTTGGGGGTACACACTTTATTGCAAATTGTGAGCATTTATTTAAAGATTTTAAACATCACTGTCAATGAAGCTTCACAAATGTAAGGAGTGATACTGACGGACCGAAAGGAAGTAAGGGGGATGACTACATATTTGCACTAAAATGTAAAGGTGGAGAGAGAACCACAGAAATCTTTGAAATAAATCCTTGAGGTATTCCAGTACAATGCAGATACTATATCATTCCAAGTTATTGCCACTAATATAAATTGTCTATGAAATATTTAACAGATTGATGCTAAAAATGTCATGGTTGAATGCAAGAAATTTGGCATAATTCACTAATTGTTACCTTGAAGAATTAATCAGCAACATTCTTATTCTGACTTTACAGAGGACAGAATACTGATATTAAAATTCATTGTGCTTCTGAGAATAACTGTTAAATGTAATTTCTATATTTAGAGCTATGTTTATATAATGAAGATGATAAAAAACATTGGCAATGTGGTTGACAGTGAGGAGGAAAGCTTTAAGGGCCTGTCCCACTTTCACGATCTAATTCACAACCTTTTTTACTCGTGGACATTTTTCATCTGGCTAGAAAAAAGCCCCGACCTACATTATGCCACGAGTACCTACGACTAGCATCACGACCTACCTACGACCTCCTACGACCTCGTGAGGACCATGCTGCGAGTACGAGTCAAGGGCAAACTCAGCAGAGGTCGTGAATTAGGTCGCGAAAGTGGGACAGGCCCTTTAGGCTGCAGGGAGATATAAATGATTTGGTCAGTTAAGAGCCTGTCCCACTTACGTGACCTTTACAGGCGACTGCTTGCGCCCGTGATAGGTCGCTGAAATTTTCAACATGTTGAAAATTCAGCGGCGACCAGAAAGAAGCTACGACTCTTTGGAGACCTCTCAAGACCACAGGAGATCTCTCACGACCATACAGGCAACCCCTGGCGACATGTCGCGGATGACCTCTCACGGCCATAGGAGACCTCTCATGAACATACAGCCTGTATGGTTGTGAGAGGTCTCCTCTGGTCGTGAGAGGTCTCCAAAGAGTCGTAGCATCTTTCTGGTCGCCGCTGAATTTTCAACATGTTGAAAATTTCG
Organism: Leucoraja erinaceus; assembly: GCF_028641065.1. Classification (NCBI taxonomy): domain Eukaryota; kingdom Metazoa; phylum Chordata; class Chondrichthyes; order Rajiformes; family Rajidae; genus Leucoraja; species Leucoraja erinaceus. The sequence goes on along the minus strand of NC_073381.1, from coordinate 65,487,247 downwards.
GCGACCTATCACAGGTGCCGGCAGTCGCTTGTAAAGGTCACGTAAGTGGGACAGGCCCTTTAGGCAATAAGATATCAAATAGGGTTTAATCCAAATAAATGGGATATAGTGCATTTGGGAAGGTGCCACAAGGTAAAGGAATATCTAGTAAATGGGAGCAATCGTGATCTACTGTGTACATTGTTTTGGTTGCAAACATACTTTGATTTTGCAAGATTATGGTTTGGTTACTGTGTACTATTGATTATTAAATAATTGTCTTATTGATTGTTGTATATTTATGTCTAGGTTGGTGCAATAGTGGGCCTGTAAAGTTGTGGCAAGTAAAAATTTCATTGCTCTTTTGCTTGTGCATATGAAAATTAAACACTCTTGACTCATGACATTGTATGATAGATATGAGAACAGAGAGTTAGACTCTTAAAGATCACAACAGATCAATAACAGATTAAAAAAAATTATGCAGATTAGAATATGAGAACAAGAAGATTATTCTAAAGCAGCATATAATGTTCATTAGGCTATAGGTTGAACACTGTGAAGAGAAATTATCATTACATTACAGGTAAGATGTCATTGTGCTGGAGAAGGTGCTGAGAACTATGAAGATACTGTTAGAGCTGTAAAATTGTAGCGTTGAAGAATATTGTCGAACAGAGGATATAAAGGTCTGGAACTCACTGCCTGGATGAATGGTAGAGGCAGAAACCCTCACAGCATTTAAATCTTAATTACACTTATTTTGTTGTATAACCTAGTCCATGACTACACTGGGTGAATTCAAATAAGCACTTCAACTTCCCACTAATCCTTTTATCAACTACTTTAGGCTTATACCCCTTGGGAAATAAGTCCTTACTTATTATTTACTCTATCTGGACATTCAATTTTATATAGCTCAATTAGGTTTTCCTAAGCTTCATTTGTTCCAAAGAACACAAACCTGGCCTGATCAGGGCCATAATCTACAGGGCTACTGGAAGGTGAGATTAAGTCAGATAGTTATTTGTCAACCTGCACAGACATGATAGATTAAATAATGAATTTTCAATTGTTTTAGGATGAAATACAATCCTTTACACCTTTTTGCAGGCTAGGGAAAAATTACATGTGACAATGTTGGTATTGCATGAGCCTAGATTTAGCCTCCAGAATTGAAAACAGAGGGTATAAAACAGAGGGTATGTCCCCGATGTTGGGGGAGTCCAGAACCAGGGGCTACAGTTTAAGAATAAGGGGTAAGTCATTTAGGACGGAGATGAGGAAATATTTTTTCACACAGAAGGTTGTGAGTCAGAGGGGGCAGTGCAGGCCGGTTCTCTGGATGTTTTCAAGAGAGAGTTTAATAGAGCCCTTAAAGATAGCGCAGTCAAGGGATATGGGGAGAAGGCAAGAACGGGGTACTGAGTGTGGATGATCAGCCATGATCACATTGAATGGCGATGCTGGCTCGAAGGGCCGAATGGCCTACTCCTGCACCTATTGCCTATTGTCTATTGAAAAAAAAGATTGCACTGTCAGTATGAAAATTATCTTCACAATTATTAGACATTAAATAGTGTAATTACAAATTTTGCTAATTGGACATAAATTAATACCTAAATTATATTAATTAGAATGTAGACTCTCCGTAACAGACATTCTATGAAACTTGAAAAGTATAATTATTGTGTAATAATGAATGACATTATGATTAATTATAACCATAAGCAAATAAAGTAGATTACAAAATAAAATTCCCTCTATAAATGAAAATGTGCTAGAATTTAAATTACAAAACTTGAAGAAAACTATGATATGTGTTACATTGTCTATGCTACAAAGAAAATTATGTGGTGTTAAAATGCAATGTTTTTTCTGTTGCCATTTATTGGTTATTCCTGTTATGTGCAAATAACTTAACTTGGTTATGTCCCAAATGAGAATGTCTTCTTTAGGATGGCTTCCTTTAATCAAGTTGCTCCTTTTACTGTTGCATTACAATATACCAAGATGTTACGCATACAAATTCATGAACATTCAGATAATTTCAATTTAAAATGAAGCATGCAAAATAAAAGCTTCCATATACACTCCAGACTCATTTGGCATTGCATCTAAATTGTTGCATCAAACAATCTATCCATTTAACAAGAATGGAGCAGTCTGTGGAATCCATATGCAAATCTCACCACAACATTCTGCAAGATATGAACAAAGTATTCAATGACTTTTATACCACTTTATGTTCTGGCCTGCTCGTCATACTTTGAAACACATTATGTGAGGATATTGCAACAAATTAAGCTACTAACCTTTTCCAAAATTACCATGATTGAGGGAGTTGATAGGTTCACCAGATTCATTCCCGGGATGGTGGGACTGACATATGATGAAAGAATGGGTCGACTGGGCTTGTATTCACTGGAATTTAGAAAGATGAGAGGGAATCTTATAGAAACATTTAAAATTCTTAAACGATTGGACATACTAAATGCAGGAAAAGTGTTCCCGATGTTGGGGAAGTCCAGAACCAGGTGTCACGGGTTAAGAATAAGGGGTAGGCCATTTAGAACTGAGATAAGGAAAAACGTTTTCACCCAGAGAGTTGTGAATCCGTGGAATTCTCTGCCACAGAAGGCAGTGGAGGACAATTCACTGGAGGTTTTCAAGAGAGAGTTCCATTTAACTCTTAGGGCTATTTATGTTGTGTCTTTGGTAGTTCATGTTAATCTAAAGCATTCTTCAGCCTTCAGCCAGTGACCTTCTTTTATGCAATGCAGCAGCTAATTTATGCACACCAAGTTCCAATAAATATGAATACAATTATTATGATAATATACTAGAAGTTTAATGGATATAGACATATGTTAAAAATGATGCTATGTAGTGGACCCATGTCAGTTTGTCTCAAGTTTCTTTATATGATGTTTGCAGATACAACTTTTGAAAAGCTTTGAGCTTAACAGGCGATAATTGTAATTTTAATAAAGGGAGCAATTTCAGGAGTCCTACACAACTGGTGTGCTAATTTTGGAACTGAAGTGCTAATTTTCATTAAAAGTGGAGCAATCACTGAATCCAATGACTGTAAGATGTCATTTGTGCAGCGCTGCTTAAACAAGCATTGCTTAAAGCAAAGGCAACCCTTCTGCTTCACAGATGTGAATCTCAATATCTTTAGTGAAGAGGCAACCCACTAAGATTAAACACCAGTGGGAGGAGGTGATATCTGAAAGCTGGCCCCATGGTCAGAAAACATTATACACTAGACATGTGAGGTCATCCGCAAAGCGGAGGAGCATCACCTCATCTATTGCTTGGATAGCTTACAACGCAATGGTAGGAACACTGAATTTTCTCATTTTAGGTAACTACAAGCCTCCCAATCTCTTCCTTCTTCACGCACCCCCTTCCCTCACCCATCTTCTGTATGCACCTAGACACGCAGCTCCTTCCCCTTCCACTTACAATCCTTCCTCCAGCTTCACAATTCGCACCTCTTCAATACTTTTGTCTTTTCATTTCTGGCCTTTATCTAACCATCTGTTTATCAAAAATAACGCTCATTACAAGCATATATTATTTCCCAGGCTTTCTCCTGTCCCTGATATCTTCCAGCTTTCTTTACCCTCCACCCCCATCACAATCAGTTTGAAGAAAGGTCCTGACTGCCGAAAAGATCACCTATCCATGTTCACCATAGCCGTTCCCTGACTCATTACTTAAATAATTTGGATGACATTGCAGTTAACATAATTGATAGTATAGTTGACAGTGAGAAAGGATATTTAAATTTCCATCAAGATCCAGATCAGTTGGAAAGGTAGCTAAGGAGTGGCAAATTGAATTTGACTCTGACAAGTGTGAGGTGTTGCACTTTGGCATGTCAAACTAAGGCAGGATATACACAGTAAATTGAAGAGCCCTGGAGAGTGTTGGTGTATAGTTCCCTAAAAGTAGAAGATAGGTGGCCAATGAGATGAAGAAGACATTGGCATGCTTGCCTTCATTAGAAAAAGGCAAGCATGTCAGGTAATAAAAGTCAGGTTATTATAGTGAGTACAAGTCATTGGTGAGACTACACTTGGAGTATTGTGTGCAGTTCTAGTATCCCAGCTGTGGGGAGATGGCATTAAGTCTGAAAGTGTGCAAATGAAATTCACCAGGGTGTTACCCGGAATTGTGAGTTAAGGGGAGCTTTTTCTGGTTGGCTGCCAATAATTAGCAGAGTTCCGCAGGGCTCAGTCCTGGGGCAGCTACTCTTCAAGTTGTATATTAATGATTTGGATGAGGGGATTGAAGATTTTGTGGCCAAGTTTGCAGATGATAAAAGATAGGTGGAGGGGCAAAGGGGTAGAAAAAGTAGGTACTCTGCAGAAGGACTTGGAAATGTTGGGAGAGTGGGCATAGAAGTGGCAGATGGAATACAACGTAGCAAAGTGTGGAGTCATGCATTTTGGTAGTAGGAATAAAGGCGTAGACTACTTTCCAAATGTGGGGAGAATTCAGAAATAGGAGTTGCAATAGGGAGTGCTGGTGCAGGATTCCCAAAAAGTTAAATCTGTAGTAAAGGGCCAGTCCCACTTAGGCAACCTAATTCACGAGTTCTGGCGAGTATGCCCTCGACTCATACTCGCAGCATGGCCGACACGAGGTCGTAAGAGGTCTTCGTAACTCTCCTTCATGCTCAAGAGTGGTCTCCGCGTACTCAAGGCCTCAGCTAGGTCACGGTGTTTTTTTCAATATGTTAAAAAATGCCTGCGAGTAAAAAAAGGTCGCCATGGAAAAAATCAATACTTTTTTTACTCGTAGTTTTAGTCGTAGTAGGTCGTAGTAATTCGTAGTAGGTCGGCATGTTAGTCGTAGGTAATCCAGGGTAGTCAAAGGTAGTCATAGATAGTCTTCATCATAGAGGGGAGGTCGAAGGGAGGTCGAAAGAGATCGAAGGAGGTCGTCTTCACTCTCCACTATTCGGTGTCCAATTTTCCCGAAGTTAGTTGTAGCTAGTCGTAGCTAGTCGAAGCTGGTCTTCAACATAGTCGAAGGAGGTCGAAGGAGGTCTTCAACATATCATTTTTTTCAAACTCTCCTAAACTCTTCTAAACTCGCCAATTAGGTCGCCCAAGTGGGACAGCCCCTTAAGGAAGACTAGCATTTATTTTGAGAGGACTAGAATATAAAAACAGGAATGTAATGCTGAGGCCCTATAACGTGCAGGTCTGACCGTGTTTGGAGTGCTGTGAGAAATTTTGAGCCCCATATCTGAGGATGGATCTGTTGGCACTGGAGAGGGTCCCGTGGAGGTTTACGAGAATGATCCCAGGAATGAGTGGGTTAACATATGATGAGCGTTTGACGGCACTGGGTCTCAACACGTTGGGGTTTATAAGGATGAGGGGACACCTAGTTGAAACTTACCATATAGTGAAAGGCCTGGATAGCATGGATGTGAAGAGGATGTTTCCACGAGTGGGAGAGTCTAGGGCCAGAGGTCATAGCCTCAGAATTAAAGGACGTACCTTTAGGAAGAAGATGAGGAGGAATTTCTTTAGTCAGAGGCTGGAGAATCTGTGGAATTCATTGCCGTAGAAGGCTATGGAAGCCAAGTCAATGGATATTTTAAAGGAAGAGATAGATTATTGATTAATACGGGTGTCAGGGGTTACGGGGAGAAGGGAGGAGAATAGGGTTAAGACGGAAAGATAGATTAGCCATGACTGAATGGTGAAGAAGACTTGATGGGCCGAATGGCCTAATTCTGCTCCTATCACTTATGAACCAATTGGTAGTGGTTGAATAGTTTAGGACTTTTTCTGGAACGTAAGAGGCTGATTGGTGATCTTATGGAGATGTGCAAGGTCATTTGGTGCATGGATAAAGTGAATGCTCACATTCTTTTTTCCTAGGTTAGAGGATTCTAAAATCTGAGTGTATGAGCCAAAGGTGAAAGGGGAGATATTTAAGAGAGACCTTAGGACATTTCTTTCACTCAGTGGATAGTCCTTATCTGGTATGAGTTGCTAGAGGAAGCTATAGAAATGGATACAATTATCGTTTTTAAAAGACATTTGGACAGAAAAATGGATAGGAACGGTTTGGAGGGCTACGGGTCAAATGCGGACAAATAGGACTAGCCTAGTCTGCCAACTTGGTTGGCACAGACAAGGTGGGCTGAAGCTATTTGTGTCTGTGCTATAATGGTCTATGACTCCATGACTCTTATCCTAAATGTATGCCATGCATTCTCCACTTTAATAGTTTGTTTTATTTTGCATGATTATTAATGTGGTTTATTTTTCGTCTCTTAACAATGGCTACTTTTCAAAATCTCAATTTAGCCCACATTGATAAAATCACTTAAAACTTGTGATTCTTAACTTGAAATTCCTCATTTGGAATCAATACTTATAACACATCTAGCAGATGGAAGAGGACTATCCTGTTTCCAGGAGGTGAGAGCAGCCTTTTGTCTTCATTGAAAATTTATGTTCTGAGTCGATAGTAAGTTGTTTGCACTCTAAAGCTAACCACCATGTATTATTTGCTTCCATTTAATTATAACAATGAATATTAATTGAACCATGTGAATGCCTTTAAAGATCTTTGAGCTATCAAAGCATGATGGATCGTGTCCATTCTGTTGTTCTATCTGGCTTATGGGGAACAGGTGGTATTGCTCATAATCAGTCAAGGGAAGCATAAATGTCATATCTATGGAGAATAATAATAAATATTATCTATTAACAATGATCGAATAAGTCAATCTTTTTAGTGTATTTATGAAATCCTCTATATTTGTGACTTACTATATGAAAAACATGAATTGTTGCCCAATTGCAATACAAGATCTAAATTTTGTGTATTCATCTGGTTTTCATTTACCTTAAACAACATTCAGGATGAAGAAAGTACATAAGGGAGGGCACAAAATCAATATATTGAGCACAATGAGATTGCCTTATGTTGGATTTGGTAGTGGGTGATCTTGAATGTGGGAAAAACTCCTGAAAGTACATTGTCCATTTCTAGTCATTTTTGGTTACAGCTTCGTGGGTTTATTTGATTGGATGCAGCCTCCATTGTGACCGGGACAAATTTCTTATATTTTTGGCAAAGCTTGGTAGTTTACTGCACAGGATAGTCCACAGATTGCCCACATGCAAGGATTCTGAAAGTTAGAGGTATTCAAACAGTGGTCCTGTTCCTTGATTGTAATCAATTCAGTGACAGTGGTGGGAGAAGGGCGGGTGGGTGGTGAGTGTTATGGGGTAGGATTATCGTGTTACCATCTACTACGTGACATGTGATATTAACAGACTACAATAATTTGCAAAACATCATCCCTCATCTGCTGTCAACCTAAATAAAAGCTCCTACTTTTTTCATGATTTAAATATCAGTTTCAGTTAGATAACTGAAATAGATAGATCAGCCATGATTGAATGGCAGAGTAGACTTGATAGGTCGAATAGCCTAATTTTGCTCTGATCACATTAACTAATTGGGAGAGTTTGAATAGGTTAGGACTTTTTTCTGGAACGGAGGAAGGTGATGGGTAACCTTATGGAAATATGCAAGACGTGCATGGATGACGTGAATGCTCAAAATATTTTTTCCAAGGTTTATTTTAAATAGTTTAACATTTGTCATATTCTCATCTGTACCATCAGGAGTAGGACTTGGGTGCTGAACAATAGCTTGGGATGGAGGCAAAGCTTTAGACTAGGAATACAGGTTAAGCCAAAAATTCTCAATCTATTTCCCACCGTGAGCCATGGTTTGTTCCCATACAAATTACTTCCCGTGTATCCACCCCTTAATGCTTCTTTTACTCATTTGTTTCTTAAGCTACTTTCATTACTTCCTGAACTCATGCAAAGTTGTTTCAGTCTTCAGACTCCAAACTACTGTATGTATTTTTCTTTGCCTAACCAACTTCACAGGAATAAGCCTCTAGTGGCCACTTTTACTTGTTCTTCAATATAAGATGACATCGGGCTCAGCAGTGTTTATTCAGCCACCCAGCCCGCCTGTTATAATTTCAGATAGTTTAATGCCATACACAACAATAAATACGTGCAAAACAATTGGACTTTGCAAGATTTTAGTGTAATCTGAAGTAATGCAAAACAAAACATTGAAGTACCTGTACCATAATAGAATAGCCGATTGAGGGATTGTATTGTTTATTATGTCATATATACTAAGATACAGTGATAAGCTTTGTTTGCATGCTATCTAATCAAATCAAATCATACTATACATGAGTATACATGAGTACAATCAAGCCATATGCAAGTACCCTAGGTAGTGCAATGGGAAATATACAAGAGTACAGAATATAGTGTTAAAACATTAAGAGTACATAGCAGCAACTTCTGGAAGGTGGTGTGATAAAGTATCTGGTTCATGAACATAAGAGTTCATGGGATAGGTGTGAAGCCAAGAAATCCTCTTTGATTTCTGCCTTATTTATTTGTACATGTCTTATAATTTGGAACTTGAAGCTGATTGATTTGCTCAGGGGACATCTTGATTGAAACCATGTATAGTCTTTTCCTTGACTGGTGCAATGGTGAAGTAGATGAATGGTTATGGTGGATGGGATGCCATTCAAGTGGCTGTTCAGTCGAGGAGTGGTGATCAAAATTGCTGGGAAGTTACGGTCTTAAAACCTCTAATTTGTAATCTGTCAGTCCACTTCCATGCTTTGCGGCCAGAAATGTAGCTTATTATTGTCATGTACTGAGGTACAGTAAAAAGCAAACAAAGGTTGGGTACAGCAGAAAACGCTTCCTGAGATATCAGGGGTAAAATTGATAAACTGAAAATATTAAAAAACATTGCTCCAACATTGCCTGCTGACTCTACTTCACCACACAGTCAGTTGTTCCAGTAGTTGTGCAGGTCACCTATTTCACTGGGAGAATTATACTGCATGTGCATATTTTTCAAGGTAAACTGGATCATACATGGTTATCTGGATGAGGAGCATTTCTAGTATGTTGACAAGGAGCTTCCTAACACCTCTGAGGACAAAGAACAAATACTCAACTTCTTGTGGGTCAAGTTGAACTTTCTCATGGGACCTATGGGGCAGAACCTCAACTCAGGCACTATCAGAAAATCTAAATATGACGCAAAGCGCTAGTGTGGAAATTAGATATTTTTCCTCTGACCCAGTATATGAATTTTGGGTTCAGAAGCAGATATCCCCAGTATCAACTCTGTAGTCATGCTACCACAGCAGATCGGACACAAGGTGTTTTGGCCTTGCTCAGACAAATTATGGAAGCAACATTGCTATTATGTTGTGGAGTTGCTGAATGCTATTAATTGCCAAAGTAGAGGCTAGTAAAAAGCACATAACAGTCTAGAGCTCAACAGGGAGAGAAAGGGCAGAGCTGGTAAATATTTTAAGACTTCGAACTTCACTGTAGTTTTGTTTATGAAATCCTAGTTCAGCAATTCCTGGAAATCTGCAGCTGTGTGGTGAGGTTAGAGAGCTCAGTTTTCATTTCATCACTGAACTTGAGTAATGTTAGGTTCTCAGGCGTAATTAAAGAAGAATACTTCCTTTTATAGTATTGAGTATTTTTTTAAAGTATTTGTTTCGTTAGTCTAGTGCGCATGATTTTATAAATCAGGGAGGCTGCTCCCAGAAATAACTTAAAATTAGACAAAAAAATCAGTCAAATTAGATTAAAGGTTAGAGAACTGAAAAGAAAAATAATGTTGAAGCAGAAAGTCTATTTCCCTTGTGAAGGAGAACGGAGAATTGAAATAACCTAGATCTCTATGTGCAGTCCTTCTGGAAAATCTAACAACTCCTAGGGTCAGACTTTAATGCCTAATAATGATAGTTCTCAAGGGAATGACCATAATTTAGACATTCAAAAGACACTTCTCCATGTCTTCAATGCATGTGCTTCTAAATATGGAAGTTCTCATCTTACTGACAGATATGCCATGGATCTGTCAGATCACTAAATGCCTGTACTTCACATGCAATCTAGCATGTAGCTCAGTCTGGCTAAAGTTCCCTGTTATTCATGCTAGGAATTTTCCTCTTGAGTACAGGTACATATCTGAGAACCCATTAAGTTTTATTGTAATTAGAGGAGAACGAGGAAGGTAATTTTTTTTTAAATGTAATTACTTCACTTTATTTGATATGTAACTATTTATATGCATTTTAGGTTGTTACAGATACTTAGAACTATTAAATTACCCCAAAAATTGTCTGTGTGGACTCCACCGCCAAGCCCAGTATGTATTTATGTAAATGTAGTCCCTGGGGTTAAAGATAGATGCAGTCATAATGCTATATACAACTTTACATTTGTCCCTGTTGTGTCTCGACCATTGGGACCCAAGACAATACCCCATCCATCGTAACCCTTCATGTCCACCATTGATGCATCATGGCTGCAATGCTTACTAACTAGAAATGCACTGCAATTGCCCACCATGGCTATTCCAGGAGCACCTCCCATAATAACAATACCTATCACACAAAAAAGGGCAAAGATGACAGACAAATGGGAACACTACCACCTATAACTTTCCTTATTGTGCTATTTTTTACTTGAAATTGGATCACTGTTTAAGGCTATAGAGTCTAAATTCTGGATTTCTCTTGCAGCAATGTTGTCGGATTGCCTTCACAGCAGTTCAGGAAGTTGGCTCACCATTACCTTCTCAAGGGATGTCAACAATGGGCAATACCATCCTTGACAATGACTTCTTGATTTTGAAATGCGGCATATTTGAAAAAAACGCATGATTGGTAAACTCTGCTCCAATATCAGGATTGCTTAATGGGCTTTGACAATGTTAGCCTTTTATGGGGGGGGGGTTGAGGAGATTTGAGTCTCTGTTTACAATCGGACTGACAAAGCAACAGCAAGTGAAATGTTACCTCTATAGATACCCCCCCCCCTCCCCCCAATAATACCCAGCAGCGTTTTATTGACTTTGTTAAACGTGTTTCCATTTCTTTATCAAATTGTAATTTATAATAAGATTTTATTTTTGCATGTTCTAAATTAGACAATGCAGACCATATTAGAAACATAGAAAAATAGGTGCACGAGTAGGCCATTCGGCCCTTCGAGCCAGCACCGCTGTTCAATATGATCATCTAAACTAAGTACCCTGTTCATGCTTTTCCCCCATATTCCTTGATTCCCTAAGCCCTGAGAGCTACGTAGATCTAACTCTCTCTTGAAAATAGCCAGTGAATTTTGGCCTCCACTGCCTTTTGTGGCAGAGAATTCCACAGATTCACAACTCTCTGGGTGAAGAAGTTAGTGTGCTTCAAAACAGAATAAATGAAAGGAGAATAGCATTTAACAGATGTTCTCGTTCGAGTGGGGGAAGGGATAGCCGCAGGAACGATAAAACTGTGGAAAACATCTGAAATTCGCCCGACCTTCAGTTGAAAGAAGGCACTTGCTTTGGCTCAGATGAGACCGAAAGCAAGCGAGATAACGCTACCTGCACTGTATCAAATTCCTTGTTTATTGTTCAATACGTCCCCGCTCCTCTCCTACCAGATAACTTTATATATTCCTGTAAAATGTCGATTGAAGCTCTCGACATATGAGTGCATGTACGCTTGTATTAGGTGTCATCAAAAATACTGGCCAAGATCAATAAGAATTTAATCTGCAGTTCACGTCCAAGCGATTAAACAACGAGTCCTGCATAAAAACTAGCGAATAATGCTTAAAAAAAGCACACTGTGGGGAACTGGCATCAATATGAAAACCCATTGTATACTTTATCATCCTGCAATTTTCTTCACCATTGTTAGTTGAGTGAAGCTTAACGATACCTAAACCTAAGGAACCCACAGCCAGAGCCTCGGATGTTGTTGTTTGGTGAGCACCCGAGGAAGTAGTGCTGAAGGATAGCTGGAAGCGTGCCGTGTCCGCTTCCAGACACCAGCCACTACGATAGTTCAGATACGCGAGCAAGTGTGAGCGGAAACAATAAACACACCGATGGCCTTTTTATCACCTTTGACTAATGACTGCCTTCGCATATGATAATGTGGTGTTTATTGACTAATCGCTCACATTGCTGGGATCACGAATTTCGAATACATCAGAATACTGACAGAATGAAACCGAGTTTACGTCTCGCCCAGGAAACGAATGCAAATATTTCATCCCAGCGGTGTAAACCTTTGCGGCATTCACTGTGCGTGTGAATTCCTATTCGAGAGCGACTGTTTCAGAAGGGGCTTCGAGTGGGGGAGGAGGAGGTTGCGGATTTTTTTTTTTTTAAGATCAATTTATTAGCTTCCAACTCCAAAAGTAACCCATCAACTTCCCTTCGATGTATGTGCATTTCGGAGTAAGGTGCAGCTGAGGATGCGAGGCTTTTGTACACTTGCCGTGGCGTGCGTCAGCTCTTGTATCGCCAAGAAACCCTCCTCCCCTCCTCTGCCTCCCTCTCCCCCAACTCTCCTCCCCTAATATGGCCAGGAAGAGCCGACAGCGGGAACAGGGTGGGCGTGGCGACGGGGCTCGGCGGTACTGAAAGAGAGCTCCGCGCGTTGAAGGGTGTGGGTTGCTGCTCTCCCCGCACCCTCCACCCTTGTGCGGCGCATCATGAGTCCAGCGGCTGGCGGAGCGGCGCCATGAAGCGCCAGAATGTGCGGACTCTCGCCCTCATTGTCTGCACCTTCACCTACCTGCTGGTCGGAGCCGCCGTCTTCGATGCCCTGGAGTCCAAGCAGGAGACCTCGGAGAAGAAGAACTTGGATGAAAGGAGGTTCGAGCTCATGAGCAAATACAACCTGAGCGAGAAGAAATACGAAGAACTGGAGCTGGTGGTCTTGAAACTCAAGCCGCATCAAGCAGGAGTCCAGTGGAGATTTGCCGGCTCTTTCTATTTCGCCATCACTGTGATCACAACTATAGGTGGGTGGTTTGTTTTGTCTGTCGTGTTTTGACGGGCCTGCGCTTGCCTTCCCAGTGTTTCGTTTAGAAAATAGTTAAGGAATCGCAAAAGAGCTTGGCGCCGTTTTACTGGAAAGTTAATATCCGTGGCAATTTTAAATATCCATTTCATTACGATTTTCCAGCTCAACGTAATTTTCGGTAGGTTTGTGGCGTCATGCAGATACAAGTGAAGTTTAGGATCCAAGACATGTTATATAGTTCCATGCGCTCAATATTCGTTATGCATATAGGTTGACATTTTTGGCACATAGATGCAACAACCCTGAGTGAATAGTTCTGTTGAGCCGTTGAGGAAGCCACAATTGATAAGCCTGTAGCAAGTCACATCCTCTTTTTATAAGCCCTCTGCCTCAAATCGGAGGAAAAATGTTATGAAATGTTATGAAAATCGTTGAAAATTTCTTATATGGAGCACATTAGCAGTGACTCGTTGGGAAGCGTTTTTGCGTTCAAATTCGGATTCGTCTATATTCTATAACATGAGATAAATGGAGAACTTGCCAGATTGTTTTTTAGAGGCTGGATGCAGAAATTAGAACTGTCAAATAAATACTGAACAGTGTAATGTTTCCAATGAAGAGAAGATTGAAGTGTGGCCCCAACAGACGATTTACTTTTTGTTGGGGATTTACGAATCCAAAATTAGGATCGTAATTATGGGGAAAGCCACTGTCCAATGGGTTCAGGAACAGCTGCTTCTCCCAGAACATGTTACAAAAGAGTTGTGGCACATAATATATCCAATAAGCATACAAAGGAAGACGAGATAAAATAATATGCTGATAATGTTAAATAAAATGAGGTGTTAGGAAACTTACTTGAACCATAAGATGAGTGAAAATGAAAGTGGAAGATAAGGCATGTAAAGTGGACAAAGTTGACCTATTTTGAATAAAAACCCCTTGGTTTTCAGTGTCATGGAGATTCCTAGTTCACTTCTACATTGTTATGAAAGTGGCCCTTTTCATCATTCCATTGTTGTGCTTTCTTTATAAATCGTATCGTAGTATGGCCTTTCAACCAAGATTTTATTCAGTCTGTTAAACTCTCGCTTTCTCACTTAACATTTATGTTAGTGCACTTATTCATGAAGTGCCTTGGCACATTAAGCCAAGTTTATTGTCATATGCATAAGTACAGTGAGGTATAGATACATTGAAAACCCTGCTTGCAAGCAGTTTCCCAGGCACATAGAGTCACACAATAAACATAACTCATACATACATTTCACATAAAATTCTGCAAGATAGTAAAAAGGAAAACATCCGGGCCAAAAAAAACATTGGTGCACAGAGTAGATGCACAGAGTCTTTAACACAGAGTAGGTGAACCAGAGAACATAGGTTTAAAGTGAAGGAAAAAAGATTTAATAGGAATCTGAGGGGTAACATTTTCACACAAAGGATGGTGGGCATATGGAACAAGCTGCTGGAGGAGGTCATTGAGGCTGCGACTATCCCAACATTTAAGATACATTTAGACATGGATAGGACGGGGTTGGAGGGATATAGACCAAATGCAGGCAGGTGGGTCTAGTGTAGTTGGGACATGTTGGCCGGTATGGGCAAGTTGGGCTGAAGGGCCTGTTTTCACACTGTATCACTCTATGATTCTATGACTCTATGGTGCAAAACAGATTTAAGAGAAAAGGCAAGTCCATGATAGTGCAAGAGGTGGTCCATATTGTTCCGTGCTGATACTTCATAACAAACCTGGTAGCTATCTCTGAACCTGGTGATGTGCAACCACAGGCTTCTGTACTTCCTGCCCAATTATTTCAGTGAGAAGAGGGCATGGCCCGGAAGGTGGAATCATTGGTAGGTATTACCTTCTTGAGGAAGCACTTAGTGTAGGTGCTTTCAGTAGTGGGAGGTAACATTCCTATATTAATGGCATTACAAATGGTATTTTGATGTTTAACTTCATGATTATCTGTAATCTTTAGGATGCTAATTACATTTCTTGTATTCAGTTTGTCTACTGTATTTTCAGAGTCTTTATCCATTTTACCAACTTCTTAATGCAATTGCCTGAATACTATATTGGAAAGCTTTGTGAAAGAAGATGACTGTTTTGTTTAGACTGTTGCTATCTGATTCAAGTGCTCTGTGGAGCTATTTTTAACTGCTTTATTCTAGATCAGTTGGAACTTATTTCAACTGTTTTAGTTTAGTGTACTTTGTTTATTGTTCAGTCGATAATGTAAATGGAAGGTGTCAAGAGTGATTTTTACATAATGATGATAAAGGATATGCAAAAAAATCTTCGTCCCATTCCTACACAGACCTTTCAGACTTCGGTCTCCTCCATTGTCAGAGTGAGGCTAAATGCAAATTGGAGGAACAGCATATATTTCACTTGGGCAGCTTACAGCCCAGTGGTATCGATATTGATTTCTCTCACTTCAGGTTGCCCCGGCATTCCCTCTCTCTCTATTCTTCCCCCACCCAAGTCACACTAGCTTCTCATTTTCACCCAACAAACAGCTTACAATGGCCTGTTTCCTTTATTATCGTTACTTTTTTGCATATCTTTCATTCATGGTTCTTTAGCTCTCCACATCACTGTTTATATCTCTCGTTTCCCATATCCCTAACTAGTCTGAAGAAGGGGCTCGATCTGAAATGTTACCCATTCCTTCTCTCCAGAGATGCTGCCTGTCCCGCTGAGATGCTCCAGCTTTTTGTGTCAATCTTCGGTTTAAATCAGCATCGCATTTCCTTCTTACACATAGAGCACAGGAGGAGGACACTTGGTTTAACAAATCCATTGTTTGGGACTAACTGCAGATATTGTTTATGTTAGGATTCACCAAAGGGTAACTGAAATTCTGTTTATGGAATGGTGAGATGGTTATTACCTTCCACTAACAGCCATTTGGAGATGTTCTCGGGATGGGACGGGATGGGGGGAAGAAGGTTGACATTAGACAGGACAAGGAATCCAGCTGGATTGGTTAGAGCCCTTTGCATAAACTGTTAAACAGAACTATTACTGTGGACCTGCTTTAAAATCTTTGATCTTTTAACGAAACATTAAAACTTCTGTTCTTATTCTGTGCGGCTTCAATGATTTCATTAATATCCGGTGAAAATAGCTGGAATATCTGCACTGCACAATGTGTTCATTTGTACCTGCACATTCGAGTCAGAATTGTACAACAAAATCGAAGACCAATTTGCAAATTCCAGCAGAAGACGACAAGTTTGTGCTTGTCAGTTTACATGCACACCAAAAACCTGCACCAGACATGCCTCAGGGAAATAACTCCTTCCTGAACAAGTTGAGGCAGCTACTATAGTTGAGGCAGGTACTATCACAATGTTTAAGAAACATTTAGACAGATACATGGATAGGATATGTTTAGAGGGAAATGAGCAATACGTAGGCAGGTGGGACTATTGAAGATGGGGCATGTTGGTCAGCATTGGCTAGTTGGACTGAAAGGCCTGTTTTCATGCTGCATGACTATGTATTTATAAGGACAAAAGCGTTAGGAACTGATTAATGATGGTAGATTCTAGACCGGGGGAAATGGTACACAATAAAAGGTAGTATGAAGGCTAAGAAAGGAACTGTGTGATTAAAACTTTCATGCGACAGAAAAAGAGATGGATCTTTTCGGAAAAGAAGGGATGTTTGTGTGGAGACAAAGACATCAATGTCAGCTCTGTTTCCGTAAATCATTCATGGAGAGTAGTGGACTAAAAGCACGATGTTAGCAAGTTTGAAATTGCCATTGCATGTGACTAAGGTAAGAGTTATTTTTGGGGATGCAGAAGAAGGTGGAATTATAAGCAGCAGAGGGGTGTGAGTACTGAGCATTACAAGGAAGTGATCAGGGATGATCTTGACCATGATTGATAATAAAGAACTTGTGATTTAAGAAGATTAAAGGGAAGGTCATGATTATGTGCAGGAGTTTTTACATGGATGTACAAAGTTATGGAAGTTATGGATGGCTTGTGAATTTAGGGGTTTACATGTCACCTATCCTTTCTTAAGCTGTTAGATCCACATAAAGGAATTTATAATGCAGATTCAGAGGCTAATATAGGATGAAACCCTCTAAACCAGAAGATGAAGGCGGTATAGGGGATGGAATTAACACAGAGAAATTTGAAGTGGAGATAAAGATGGGAATTTTAAAGGTGATATGGAGCAAAGTTAGTGCTCAAATGAGAACACTCGGACATGACACAAGCATTGATTTTGTGATCATGTTATGCCTTGCAGCAAGGATATTTGGACGTGAGTTTGTGGAAGGTGTTCCAAGCAGGGATTTAGGCAATAAACAAGGTATCATAGCTGATGATGACTCTCACTTTTGTCAAGGGTGTATCACAACGTATTCACTTAGCCAGCTATTAGTTTAGTTTAGTATTGCACTACGATTACAATTCCTTATGAGGAAGAATATCAAAAGTACAAATAATTGAATTAAAATGACGTATATGTGAAATCCTGGAAATGCACATATTCACGTTCTGACATAAAAGCAGCAATTGTATTACGTAACATTTAATAATTGAAATTGTTAAAATCATCATCAATCACAGCAGTGAATCTGAAGGGAACGGCTGTGGTAGTTATTATTAGATCAGTAATCGAGAGGTCTGGATTAACAATCTAAGACATGAGTTCAGACATCACAGCAGCCAAGGGATTTAAATTCAGTTAATTAAATAAAATACAATAAAAATATGCATTTTCAGTAATTATGACAATGATGTTCATCGAGATAACTGGATTCTAAATGGCTATCAAGGCATTCACTTGCCTGTAAATTGTTATATCGGAAGAGATTGAAAATAAAATTGGACATATCATCCTAGGCACCAGTTAGACAATAGACAATCGACAATAGGTGCAAGATTAGGCCATTCGGCCCTTTGAGCCAGCTGTGATCATGGCTGATCATCTGCAATCAGTACCCCGTTCCTGCCTTCTCCCCACATCCCCTGACTCCGCTATCTTGAAGAGTTCCATCTAACACTCTCTTGAAAGTTGTACAGGGTCTTGGTGAGACCCTCAACATATGACTCTCTTGCAGTTGTACAGGGTCTTGGTGAGACCACACCTGGAGTATTGCATACAGTTTTGGTCTCCTAATCTGAGAAAATACGTTCTTGCCATAGAGGGAGTACAGAGAAGGTTCACCAGACTGATTCCTGGGATGTCAGGACTTTCATATGAAGAAAGACTGGATAGACTCGGTTTGTACTCGCTAGAATTTAGAAGATTGAGGGGGGGATCTAATAGAAACTTACAAAATTCTTAAGGGGTTGGACAGGCTAGATGCAGGAAGATTGTTTCCGATGTTGGGGAAGTCCAGAACAAGGGGTCACAGTTTAAGATTAAGGGGGAAATCTTTTAGGACCGAGATGAGGAAAACATTTTTCACACAGAGAGTGGTGAATCTCTGGAATTCTCTGCCACAGAAGTTAGTTGAAGCCAGTTCATTGGCTACATTTAAGAGGGAGTTAGATGTGGCCCTTGTGGATAAAGGGATCAGGGGATATGGAGAGAAGGCAGGTACAGGATACTGAGTTGGATGATCAGCCATGATCATATTGAATGGCGGTGCAGACTCGAAGGGCCGAATGGCCTACTCCACCTATTTTCTATGTTTCTATGAAAGCATCCAGAGAATTAACCTCCACTGCCTTCTGAGGTAGAGAATTCCACAGATTCACTACCCTCTGTGTGAAAAGTTTTTCCTCATCTTTCTAAATGGCTTAAACCTTATTCTAAAACTGTGGCCCCTGGTTCTGGACTCCACAACATCGGGAAGATGTTTCCTGCTCCTAACGTGTCCAAACCCTTAATAATCCTATATGTTTCAATAAGAACCCGCTCATCCTTCAAAATTCCAGAGTATACAAGCTCCATTCTATCAACATATGACAGTCCAGCCATGCTGGGAATTAACTTTGTGAACCTATGCTGCTCCCTGAATAGCAAGAATGTCCTTCCTGAAATTTGGAGGGCAAAACTGTACACAATACTCCAGGTGTGGTCTCACTAGGGCCCTGTACAACTGCAGAAGGACCTCTTTGCTCCTATACTCAACTCCTCTTGCTATGAAGGCGAACATTTCTTCACTGCCTGCTTTACCTGCATGCTTACTTTCAGTGACTGAAGAACAAGGACCCCCAGATCTCATTGTACTTCCCCTTTTCCCAACTTGACACCATCAAATAATAATCTGCCTTTCTGTTTTTGCCACCAAAGTGGATAACCTCACATTTATCCACATTAAACTGCATCTGCCATGCATCTTCCCACTCACCCAACCTGTCCAAGTCACCCTGCATCCTCATAGCATCCTCCTCACAGTTCACACTGCCACCCAGTTTTGTGTCATCTGCAAATTTGCTAATGTTACTTTTAATCCCTTCATCTAAATCATTAATGTATATTGTAAATAGCTGCGGTCCCAGCACCGAGATTTGTGGTTCCCCATGAGTCACTGCCTGCCATTCTGAAAGGGACCTGTTAATCCCTACTCTTTGTTTCCTGTCTGCCAGCCAATTTTCTATCCATGTCAGCACTCTACCCCCAATATCATGTGTTCTAACTTTTCCCACTAATCTCCTTTGTGGGAACTTATCAAATGCCATCCCGGGAATTAACTTTGCCCACTGGCTCTCCCTTGTCCATTTTCCTAGTCACATCCTCAAAAAATTCCAGAAGATTATTCAAGCATGATTTCTTGACGAGATAAAGTACCAACTTCACCCCAAGGTCATTCTCTATGGTGATACGTCTCTCACATTCGACTAAATGGCATAGATTCAAAGCAGTGTTGACAATTAAAAATGGAGGGTCCATCATGTGCTTTGAGCTATCAATGGAAATATATTTTATTCTGCCATTATATAACCTCATAATGTCACAGATTTAACTCTCACATGACTGTCAAGCTTGGAAAAATGGCACTAGTTGCAGAAGAGTGGAGAGAGGGGTAGATCCATGCATGCATGCATAGTAGAACAGGCCACAGGCTTTTAAGTCAGGAAAAGGAGCATACAGTTGACGTAGATAATCATTCTAACAATAATAGATGAGATTAAAACTCCATATCCCTGCCACAGTTAATCATGAACATGTCGGTCATATAAAGAGCAACAATGAAACAATTGCAGCTACCTTTTGTCTAAGGTGTCAGGTGGATAATCCACCTCGACATCCTTCTTAGGTTTCTGCCATCATTAGTATTCAGCCAATTTGATTCATTCCATGTTTAGTTTCATTTAGAGATGTTGCATGGAAACAGGAACTTCGGCCCACCGAGTCCGCACCATCCAGCAATCCCTGCACACTAACGCTATCCTGCACACACTAGGGACAATTTACAATTTTACCAAACTAATTAGCCTACAAACCTGTTGTCTTTGGAATGTGGGAGGAAACCGGAGCACCAGGAGAAAACCCACGCAGGTCACCGGGAGAACATTCAAACTCTATACAGACAGCACCTGTCTCCATACAGCCAGGATCGAATCCAGGTCTCTGGCGCTACAAGGCAGCAACTCTACTGCTGCACCACCGTGATGCCCTATCAAAAGATTAGTGCTAAAATAATTTGGCAGCATGTAACACGGGGAAACAGAAGTAGGTGGACAAAAGATGGGAAAGCATTAGAGAGAGTAGGAAAAGACCAAGAAAGATGAGAGAAAAGATAAAAACAAATTTAGAATGAGAATATGTAAATACTGAATTGCGGTGAATACATTTGTTTTGCTACATGTAAAAATTACCTTGTGAGAATTATGTTATGGTAGCAGATGCAGAGTGTAAATGAGTCTAAGTAAAAAAAACTGAAGATGCTTGAAATCTGAAATAAAAACAAAAGTTAGAAATACTCGTTCTCCCTTTGATCAGAGGTTTCTCTCTGGTGCTCTGGCTTCCTCTCACATGCCAGAGCAGTACAATATGTTGCTAAAATTACTACTTATGTGGGTGGCAGGAGAATTGGGGAGAAGTGGAGTTGACTGGAATGCAAGGAGAAAAACAAAAGATAGACACAATTTGGTTGTAACTCAGTGGGACAGGCAGTGTCTAGATAGAAGGAATGGGTGATGTTTTGGGTTGAGACCGTTCTTCAGACTGAATCAGGGCAGAGGGAGATACAGAGATAAGGAAGCGTATGGTGTGAAATTGAGACAAAGGGGGACGGTATCAAGGAAAATGTAGAATAGATCATTGTTAGCCAGGAGAAGGTAACAACAAAAAAAACAAAGATAAAACATAGTCGAGGACAGTCAGACTGGTCAGCGAACTGGAAAGGGGGAGAGAGCAAGGGTTACTTGAAGTTAGAGAAGTCAATATTCATACTGCTGGGGGAAAAGCTGCCCAAGGTGATATAAGATATAAGGTGTTGTTCCTCCAATTTGCACTGGGCCTTACTCTGACAATGGAGGAGGCCCAGGACTGAAAGGTCAGTTTGGGAATAGGAGGAGGAGTTAAAGTGTTTTGTAACCAGGAGATCAGGTAGGTTTAGGCGGACTGAGCAGAGGTGTTCAGCGAAACAATCGGTGAGCCTGCGCTTGGTCTCACTGATATATAGGAGTTCACACCTGAAATAGTGGATACAGAAGATGATGTTGGGGGAGGTGCAAGTGAAACTCTGCCTCAGTGAGGACAAGGGGGATTCTGTCCCTGTTGCAACTGGGGGGAGGGAGAGCAAGGGCAGAGCTGTGGGATATCGAGGAGACCCTAATGAGTGCCTCATCTATGATGTAAGAGGGAATCCCCCATTCCTTAAAGAATGAGGACATCTAAAATGTATGTAACACTTCATCTTGGGTGTAGATGCAGCGTAGAAAGAAGAATTGAGAGTAGGTGATAGTCTTTAAAGGAAGCAGGGTGGGATAGATAGTTGTGGAAGTCAGGTTTATGATAGATGTCAATTGATAGTCTATCTCCTGTGATGGAGACGGTGAGGTCAAGAAACGATTGTCTATATGTATCTATGCTATGGATGGAGAAACAAAGTTAAAGTTTCAGACTAATGACCTTTCATCGAATGGTCATTGACTTGAAATATTAACTATTCCTCACTCTGTAGATGCTGCCTGGCTTGCTGAGCATGCCCAGCATCTCCTGTTTTTTTAAAAAAATTATTTAATGGCCTAAATTGAACTGGAACATGATTTCTGAATTCACCACCAGCAGTACCTCCTGTCCAAACATACCTGGGGTAGAAGATGAGGGCCATTTAAGGCCAGCTCCTGCAGTGGGGAAGTGTTCAGTACGATGGAGTGAGTCCGTAATGGTGAGTAGGTCTCGGGGCAACCTGACCCAAGATGATGGAAAAATCCCTACTTGGTAGGAAGAGTGCAGCCTCAATTCCTCACAAACCTTGACATCACCCAATGTCATCCTGCTACCTAACTGCTAACTCATCGACCATCCCGCACAAAGTATTCTTCATAGTTGAAACAAAGTGATTTATTCAATCATGGTGTACTTACTTGTGTGTGACAATCTGAACTTTAAAAACAGCAGCCATAAAAACAAATCTCTTTTGAAATGCTACTTTGTTGTTCAGAAGAAGTATTGTTAGCTACCATTTTGAGGTGTTGTCCCACTGTGAATAGATAAATCCTAATTTCTTCTATTTGTCCAGGACTTACCCATTTACACAGCTGCCACCTTATCCAGGTTATCATTTCAGAGCTCCTTGTTACGTTGGGGTGCTAAATTATGCAGGCAGCATAGATTCTCAAGCTGGAAAGGGTTTAGAGAAGATTTACGAAGGTGTTGCCAGGGACTAGAGGATCTGAGATATAGGGAGAAGTTGAGTAGGCCAGGAATCTATTCCCTGGAACGCATGAGGATGAGGGGTGATCTTATAGAGGTGTATAAAATCATGAGAGGAAGAGATGGGGTAGATGCACAGTCTCTTACTCAGAGTAGATAAACCTATGTCCTCTGGTCCACAGTTCAAGGTGAAGGGGAAAATATTTAATAGGAATCTGAGGGGTAACCTACCCACACAAAGGGTGGTGGGTGTATGAAACAAACTGCCAGAGGAGGTAGTTGAGGCTGGGACTATCCCAACGTTTAATAAAAAGTTGGACAGGAACATGGATAGGACAGATTTGGAGGGATATGGACCGAATGCGGGCAGGTGGGACTAGTGTAGCTGGAACATGTTGGCTGGTGTGGGCAAGTTGGGTCGAAGGGCCTGTTTCCACACTGTATCACTATGACTATTTAAAGGAGAATAATTCACAGAAAGGCAATTATTTTATTCTCAGTCATAGAAACACTTTTATCTTGGCAGCCAGCAACAAATGACTAGTTTGTTCAGGGAGAAATCGGGTTGAATTCTGTTTTCACTGTGAAAGATGGGAGGTTTGGACACTCATACCTGCTCTGCCATGCCTGACTTGTAATTTAATGGCACTGTTGCTCTGTACCAATAAAATCTAAACAAACTTTAGGTTAAACATATTTTCAAATTACCTACTTCAACAACACTTTAGGATCACTGTTCCATATTTCCATTACCCCTTGCATGAAGGCATATTAAGCAGCTCTGAATTTAAGAATATGCCTCTTTGTTCTGGACTTCTTTCCCTCAGAAAAATGTGACAATGTGGTTGCAATAAATAACCTTTTAACGACGCTGTGCCTAAAGCTTAATACAATCCTCTAGATGTGGCCCAACTAGATCTTCATTTCAGTAGCATTTTAATGCATGTTTGTACATGCCAGAGTTCTCTACTTCAATGCATTTTTAAATGTATGATGCTATAATATATTGTGTACACACTGCTGCAGCATTGGCACTTCAAATCAGTATCGGCATTTAACATTTATAGAACGTTTACTCTGACCAACTTAATGAAACATCATGCACGATGCTTGCCAACAAGAGAACAACTGAAGTTCGATGTAAAGCCAGATACTGCCATGAACATTAAACTGCAGAAATTCATCTCAAATTGGCTGAAAAAATGGTTCTCTTTGTTGTTTGGTCCTGACTGGAGGCGAATGTTGCTTTGCTTATCAGGGAAGATATTACAGCAGTGCTTTGGCAGGATAGATTAGAGGGCTCATCCAGGGAGGCTATTTGGGTGGAACTGAGAAATGGGAAACGGGTAGCAACACTTATAGGGGTGTATTATAGACTGCCAAATGGGGAGCGAGAATTGGAAGAGCAAATATGTAAGGAGATTGCAGATATTAGTAGTAAGCACAAGGTAGTGATTGTGGGAGATTTCAATTTTCACACATAGACTGGGAAACACATTCTGTAAATGGGCTGGATGGGTTGGAGTTTGTAAAATGTGTGCAGGATAGTTTTTTGCAGCAATACATAGAAGTACCTACTAGAGAAGGGGCGGTGCTGGACCTCCTGTTAGGAAATGAGACGGGTCAGGTGGCAGAGGTATGCATTGGGGAACTGTTCGGGACCAGTGATCACAATACCATTAGTTTCAATTTAATTATGGAGAGGGTCAGAACTGGACCTAGGGTTGAGATTTTTGATTGGAGAAAGGCTAACTTTGAGGAGATGCGAAAGGATTTAAAAGGAGTAAATTCGGACAGTTTGTTGTATGGGAAAGATGTGGAAGAGAAATGGAGGACATTTAAAGGGGAAATTTTAAGAGTACAGAATCTTTATGTCCCTGTTCGGTTGAAAGGAAATAGTAAAAATTGGAAAGAGCCATGGTTTTCAAGGGAAAGTGGACACGGTTTGGAAAAAGAGAGAGATCTACAATAATTATAGGCAGCATGGAGTAAATGAGGTGCTTGAGGAGTATAAAGAATGTGAAAAGAATCTTAAGAAAGAAATTAGAAAAGCTAAAAGAAGATATGAGGTTGCTTTGGCAAGTAAGGTGAAAGTAAATCCAAAGGGTTTCTACAGCTATATTAATAGCAAAAGGATAACAAGGGATAAAAGTGGTCCATTAGAGAGTCAGAGTGGACAGCTATCTGCAGAGCCAAAAGAGATGGGGGAGATATTGAACATTTTCTTATCTTTGGTATTCACCAAGGAGTCCTTTATATCAAGGCAGCATTTGACTGAATGTGGCATTGTAAAACTGAAGCTAAAGTACATCTGAGCAAAAACACTGTGATGGTTAGAATCATACATATAAGGGAAGATGGTCTTGGCTGGTGAAGGCCAATCACCACAGCTCTTGGACGTTTGGGGGGTGGGGGGGTTCCCATTGGCTAAACTAATTCTAAAGCTTTTGTGTATAGGAAAGAACTGCAAATGCTGGTTTAAATCGAAGGTAGACACAAAATGCTGGAGTAACTCAGCGGGTCAGGCAGCATCTCTTGACCCGAAACGTCACCCATTCCTTCTCTCCAGAGATGCTGCCTGACCTGCTGAGTTACTCCAGCACTTTGTGTCTAATGACTGGTCATGATTGACCATATTCCACCATAACACACAAAGTGGACATTTTTGCTGATGAATCCACAATATTTGACTGCTTAGCAACACTTCAGAAAATGAAGCCGTCTTTGTCTATACATAACAAGATTTAGACACAGGTTGATAAATGGGATATCATATTCGTATCAATACTATATTCAACAAGAGAGTCTCAACACATATTCTTGACATTCAGTGTCATTACCAGAACTGAATCCCCTTCATCAATGTCCTATGGATCACCATTGATCAGAAATTCAACCAATACAACTAGATACATATTGATATGGTAGTAAGTGATTCATCTCCTGACACCCCAGAGCCATTTCATCATCTTCAAGTCAGGATTGTGATGCACGATTATCCATTTACCTGGACGAGTACAGCTGTAACAGTCAAAAACCATGATACATTCTGGGAGAAAGATTGATATACCGTCTACTAACAGTGCACAATTATTTATTCCCTCCACTACTGGCCCACAATGTGTACCATGCACAAAGTGCATCGCAGCTACTCATCTAGGCTGCTGTGACAGATCTATTTAATCCTCGACTCTTATTTTCCTGCCTGCACCCCAAAGCCTTTATATTCCAACAAAATTATTTTGGCATTGAAGATGGTTAATGATCCAGCATTAACACGTATGGGCAGAAACTTACAATGATTCATATTCAGTGAGAGAGGAAATTCCCCTAATCTTTTATCTTGAGATATGCTACCTCATTGTAGACTTCCTACCAGACAAAATATTCCCAGATATTTTAATAATAATAATAATAATAATAATAATTTATTTTCGGGCGCCTTTCAAAGTCTCAAGGCCACCTTACAGAAATTAACAGAAGAGAAAAAAAACATATAGTCGGAGTAAAATAAATAATAAGGACATCACCAATACACAAATTAAAGACAGAAATCGCTCCAAAGACAAAAAATCAAAAAAACACAATGTGAAGAGAGAGCAGCGGCAGCTAAAGCGCGCCAGCGTCCACTCTCCCTTCCGACAGCCATCTTGGACACAGACTAACATATTAACTTACACACAAAAAAATCATCCCCCCACAGTGGATACCACTGTGGGGGAAGGCACAATGTCCAGTCCCCATCCCCAGTTCACCCAAAGTCAGGCCTATTGAGGCCACCGCTATTGCCTCTACGGAGGCCCGATGTTCCTGGCCGTTCTGGCCGGGTGGAGTTGCCCCGGCGTCAGGAGAGTCCTCACAGCGGCTGGGCCACCTGGAACGGCCGCTTCCTAGCTGGGGACCGCGGCTTCCGAAGCCGACAAGGCCGCGCCGGGTTGGAGCTCCCAGGCTCCCGATGTTAGAGTCGGCGCCGCCCGCTCCACTCCGCAGACCCGCAGCCCGGAGGTGTTGATCTCGGCGGTCACAGCTCACCGGAGCTCCAGCGCGTCGATCCAGCATGGCGACCCAGGCAAGGCATCGCCCGCTCCGCTCTGCGATAGCGCTCCAGCGCTGTGCCGCCAACGAAGCCGAGGTGCTGGGCGGTCCCCGCCAGGAAACGGCGCTCCAAGCCCACTGGTAGGCCACGAGGACAGGTCGACGGGGCAGCCTGGAGAAAAGGCTGCCTCACCGACCAGGTAGGGACCTAGAAGTATAATTACCCCCTTTCCCCCCACATTAAAAAGTCAATTTCTCCAACAGACGAAGCACAAGACTTACTAAAAACTTAAATAAAAAATGAATTAAACGGACGGCTGCTGGTTAGCAGCCGTTCCCCAAGATGGCTCCTCCTCTCATTTTACCTTACAAAACTCCCGTAGGATTACCTCACATTATTCCTAACTCTCAAATGTGTTAGACATAAGGAACTGCAGATGCTGGTCTACAAAAAAAGACAGAAATGCTAAAGTAAGTCAGCGGGTTAGGTAGTTTCTCTGGAGAACATGGATAGGTGACATTTCAGGCCACGACCTTTCCTCAGACTCAAATGTGCTAACCTATTGTGCACCAACGTGCTTCATAGGCCAATCCACTCTTCTTGGGAATCCACCACACTCCGGTAAAGCTTTCCCCCCCTCTTTTATCAGGCTTCTGAACATTCCTTCTATAAGCTAAGGCACTGTTAGATTCACCTCTACCCCATTTTGGACATTGGACTACAAATGGAACTGTTGCGCTACAATGCTAAGAACTATATGCTCCAGTATTTATCTTCCCCTTTGCTCTATCTATTTATATATGTTTCACTTGATTCTTTTTATGTATAGGATTATCTGATCTGTTTGGATAGCACACAAAAGAAATCATTTCACTGTAGCTCTCTACACTTGACAATAATTAACCTAAACAATTCTAAATCCAATTAACTTTGACTACATTGCCTCTTAACATAAAGAGACCAAAACCGTATGCTGTAGTCCAGACATGGTCTTTTCTCCCATGAATCTATCATGTACGTCATCATGGAATTTATTCTGGCTTCTGAATCATCAGAGAGCAAATTCCACATAAATATTCCCTGATCTCCAAAGGTAATCAAGCAAAACAACAGAATTTTTATGCATCCTCACATGCATGGGCCACTGTGCACATTTCAACTATGTTTAACACAGGGGATCAACAGTAAAAGCCAATCAGAATGTCCTTTACAGGCAAAAAGCAAAATATTCTGTTGATGATAAATCATGGGTTAATGAGAATTCACCCCTGTCCATGTAGCGGTATTACATTATCATTGCAGGAGAGCTGAGAGGAAAACAAAGTTGTCACCCAGGAAAGAGAGATAGAAAAATAGACGTAAAGGGATTGAAAGTTGAGAAAGATGTCAGCATGAACCATGGATAGGGTAATTACTGGTGAATACGTTGAAAAATTAGGAAATAAAGACGAAAAGTCAGCCGAGTACGCAGATTTGGGTGTGGTC
This sequence comes from Leucoraja erinaceus, assembly GCF_028641065.1. NCBI lineage: Eukaryota > Metazoa > Chordata > Chondrichthyes > Rajiformes > Rajidae > Leucoraja > Leucoraja erinaceus. The sequence goes on along the minus strand of NC_073381.1, from coordinate 65,459,002 downwards.
AACCATATTTCCATCCTCTCGGCTTATCGTGTGGTTTCAGTTATTGATCTGGTTACCGCTATAAACAACCTGGGAGAATAGCGGCACTGAGAATGAATGAGGCACGGTGGCGCAGTGGTAGTGTTGCTGACTTACAGGGCCAGTAGACCCGCGTTTGATCCTGACTATAGATGCTGTCTGTATGGAGTTTGTACCTTCTCCCCGTGATCTTGTGGGTTTTCTCAGATGTCTTTGGTTTCCTCCCACATTCCAAAGACGTAAGGTTTGTAGGTTAATTGGCTTGGTATAAGTGTAAATTGTCCCTGGTTTGTTTAGGTTATTATTAATGTGCGGGGATCGCTGGTCGGTGCGGACTCAGTGGCTGAAGGGCCCGTTTCTGTGCTCTATCTCTATTAAAAAAAGCTTCTCAGACATTTTGTACATTGTCTGTAAACATTTGCCTATTTATTGTAAAATTATTCAAGATGGGAAACAATGTTTAGTTTGGTTGGGTAGAGAACATGGGATTTTTTTTCCTATGGGAAGATGTTTAATCAAATTTGTCAGTCCTTGTTGGGGGAGACCCCTGAAAAATAACCCGTTTTTATAGATATGGGCTGTGTCTTTGTGGGCCACGGGGCAGAGCCCCCTTAAATTATTCCCTTTTGCTCCATTTTGCATTCCTGAAAAACAGATGCAGTGAAACTCAATTCAAAACCTTTCCTAATATTTATAATTTAATTCTCAACGAATAGATTTTCCTTTAGTAATGCTGAATTAAACATGATTTAGTGTGGTATCTGTGATGTTACAATTTGCTTTTGCATTTATGGAATACGTCTCCAGGCTAAACAGTCAGCTTTCACTTCACTTACATCTTTCACATTGCTTCCTTTACAATAAGCTAAGCCTGAAGAGAGTTGATTGCAATGTCGTGAGGATTGGGTTTTAATATTTCTAAATATGATTTGGCTGCATAAAGTTTGAGGAGGATCATACTGTGCAAAACAATGAAAAATATCGCCATATATGCAAACATTTCTAAAATATGCATTTAAATTTAAAGAGGATAATTCTAGCATTTAAAATATCTCAAGGGAGATTGAGAATGAGGTAAAGGATGAAGATGCCTAATGAGGAAAGTTCCGTAATGAAACCTGCTTTCTGGAATAACAATAACTTAATTTGGTCTAATTGTCTCTTGATAATTAAGTTTCAACATAAAATCATCAGTCATTCATTAGGTGCTGCTTATGGTAGATAGTATTAAAGTACTTTGGTTTGTTATGATTTAGAATATAACAGCCACCAAAATTGGCCTGATCCTGTGAAGCAGTAAGCAGGTGATAGGAATCTGAAATAAAACCAGAACATGTGGAAAATACTAAAGGGGCTGTCCCACAGCAGCGACCTAATCCGCGAGTTAAGAAGAGTGTCTTCGACCTTCAAGCTCGAGGGCACTCGCCTGGAAAACCTCGAGCTGGATCGACCGTTAGCGTTGAAACCGCGAGCTGATCGACCGACCGCACACACACACACATCGCAAAGGCGGAGGCCAGGGAAAGCGGGGTAACACTGTCTGAAACTCACAGCCGTGATGAAGAGGAAGGTAACAGTGTACGGTACATCCTGGGGAGAGAGGGGGAGAGAGGAGGGAGGGGAGGGGGAAATACCGGCGAAATTTACTCGCGGAAAAATTTTCAACATGCTGAAAAATGTTCCGCGACCTAGCTGAGGCCACAAGTATTCGGGAACTTCCCTCGAGCATGAAGGAGAGTTCCAATAACCTCATAGGACCTCCTAGGACCTCGTGTCGACCATGCTGCGAGTTTGAGTCGAGGGCAAACTCTTCTAAACTCGCAGATTAGGTCACAGCAGTGGGACACCCCCTTTAGAAGTTTAGGTGCCCTCTCTAGGGAGAGAAATAGAAACAACATTTCAGAAATATGGTCTTTAAAGTGAACTAAGAGAGCCTGTCCCACTTACGCGACCGTTACAGGCGACTGCCAGCACCCGTCATAGGACACCGAAATTTTCAAAATCCAGCGGCGAACAGAAAGATGCTACAACGCTTTGGAGACCTCTCATGACTATAGCAGCCCTCTCTCGGCCATACAGCCTGCATGGTTGTGAGAGGTCTCCAATGGTCATTAGAGGTCTCCCGCGACATGTCGCCAGGAGTTGCCTGTATGGATGTGAGAGGTCTCCTATGGTCATTAGAGGTCTCCCGCAACACGTCGCCAGGGGTCGCCTGTATGGATGTGAGAGGTCTCCTATGGTCATTAGAGGTCTCTAAAGAGTCGTAGAGTCTTTCTGGTCGCCGCTGAATTTTCAACATGTTGGAAATTTTGGCAACCTATCACGGGTGCCAGCAGTCACCTGTAAAGGTCGTGTAAGTGGGACAGGCCCTTTAGAAATTTAGCTTTTTTTAAGTTTTAGAATTTTCGTTTTTTTTTTGTTTTAGTTTTAGAGATACAGTGCGGAAACAAGCTCTTCAGCCTACCATGTCCACGCCGACCAGTGATCCCCATATACTAGCATTATATTACACTCTAGGGACAATTTACATATTATACCGAAGCCAATTAACCTACAATTAACTCGTCTTTGGAGTGTGGGAGAAAACCGGAGCACACGAAGGAAACCCACGTGGCCACAGAAAGAACATACAAATTCCGTGCAGACAGCACCCATCACAGTCAGGATCAGACCCGGGTCTCTGATGTTGTAAGGCAGCAACTCTACCACTGCGCACCCTGCCGCTTAAAGTAGGAAGAAGGAAAGGAGTGGTGATCAAAGGAAATACTGTTTCTTATGAAGTGCCAGAAGTTGAGGGGAGACCCGATTGATGAATTATTGTTGGTTCGGGCAAGTTGGGCTGAAGGGTCTGTCTCCAAGCTCTATGACTCTGGCTCTATGAAGAGTCTGAAAAGTAGACAGTTTGAATCTTTTTCCTTTTTGAAGGAAATATCAAATACGAGAGGGCATAGCTTTAGGTGAGAGGGACAAGTTTAAAGGTGATGTGCAGGACAAGTTTTTTACTCAGAGGGTGGTGAGTGTGTGGAACACACAGCTAGGTGTGGTGATGGAGGCAAGTGCAATAGAGACATATAAAATACTTTTTGATAGGCAGATGGATATACATGGAATGGAGGGATATGGTTTAAGTACAGGCAGATATGAGTTGGCCAAAGGCCCTGTTCTTGTGCTGTACAGTTCTATGTTCTATGACTATTCAGTAATCTGATAACAGCAGGGAAGAAGCTGTTCATGATATGGTGCCAGCACAGACATGACAGGCCAAAGGGCCTATTTCCCAGCTATCTGGATCCATGACCCAGGGTATGCCAGTCATTCAGGTGTGTCATCAGTTTTGGTTATACAGCTTTACCCCTGTGTCTGCAAAGCCAACCCTAGAACATGCTTCATAACCATGCTTGAATGAATCAGAATGAAAACATTGGAAATATTCCCTGGGAAGTATATACTATTTTGCAGTGCATATTTCATACCAGTGAACACATTGTGCAAACCAGTTGAATGTGTTTGAATAAAAAATAGATCTTCCTATTAAATTATATCATTGGAGTGTCGATTGCCTTAATGTTTATTTCAGTCAAACTCTTTCATCATGTATGTCTGTGCATATGTGCACATTGCCAGATAAGATTGGCTCTGGTGTGTGCCTGATCAAGTGAAACATATTGCCAGTTACCTGCACAGTGTAACTGTGGATGAATACAAATTACTCGGTCATTTTTCTCTTGATGTATATAAATATATATCACATATTGATGTTCTGGCTGCTCTGTTGCTTTATTACTTTCACAGTCAGAGTCCTACAGATAGGCCCTTCGGCCCAACTTGGCCGCACAAGATGCCCCATCTACACTTGTCCCACCTGCCTGCATTTGGCCCCTATCCCTCTAAACCTGTTGTATCCATGTACCTGTCTAAATGTTCTTAAACAAAGCCCCGTGGGATTTAAGATGATTTACTTCCACATCATCTCTATGGATGTTGAGCTGGCTATTGTAGCCAGTGCAGGTTTCCGACTCTGCTGCAGATCAGTCTGGAGGTGCCGGATTGGGCAATTGGATGGTGTGTATGGAAGGTAGTGTGCTCCTTCTGCTGTTTTCTCTGAACTTCTTTCTGCATGCTTCCATCTAGAAAACCTGAAGATATAAGTGAAATCCTAAGTTACTAGTACTTTGCAAGTCTAGTATTGAGCATGCTCATTTGAACTCTCTCAGTATAACCAGAGCCTAAATCCTAGGAACTGGCCTGGAAAAATTGGTGACATGGTTATCCTGATAATGGTTTAAGGATATCACAGGACAATATTGATGATATACCTTCTGTGCTGTGAGGACTGCCTGCTGTAGTTCTCCAAAGTACACATGAGAGTGGGGATCATTGCTATCCAGTTGAACTTTGCACTGTGTTTGAAGTCATGACCCTTGAACCTTCTTTCCATTAGATGGACAGTGTTGCACAAGAAGCAATGCTGGATTTCAAAACCGATGTCTCCTTTTATTGAAAAGTTGCTTACGGATCCACATTTCACAGAGTCTCGCGATAGACTGCTATTGTCAGGGGAGTGTTGCATGGCACAGGCAGGTTGACTCTTTGTCTTGAGGATGTTAAGAGAAAGGAGATCAGAAAAGAAGGTCTATACTCCGGTAGGTGTGTGCAATGGTCAAAAGTGATTTGGAGTTTGATTTTCTGAATGTGCATATATACAGCAAAGTTTATACACTGCATCTTGAAGACTGAGGTTGAAATGTCCTTTGTTCTGGAGTGCAACTGAACTGAAGATAAGGCATTTTCCTATTTGCTTCATTGATTATTTCCAATCCAATGGGAACCTTATTGGAAACATCGTTCATTATTGTAGTTGGAAAGATTATGAAGTAGGAGGGAAAGATCACGTAATCTTACTTGACTCCAGGCTGTGCTGGCATGTGTCTCTGGTGCATTGTTGATTACAATCGTGTCTTGATATTACGTCACAAACAGTATGAAGACAAATCTCTAATGACAGAAAGTCTGAGCCTTTGAAAATTTGAAAAATTGCCTGTTTTTATTTGCTGTTGTTGTTGTGTTGCTTTTCATTTGCCATAAACGTCGTGTATGTCCAGTGTAGTGGTAAAACTAAACCATGCAATGGGTTGCTGAATTAAGTCAAAGACATTTGTATCAAAGAGAATTTTGGTTAAGATGTCCCTTAAAATGTTTATTTCACTGTCCTTGATTAGGTTTCCTTCTTTCTTGAAAGGGATAGTCATTTGAGAGAGGATACATAACAAGGAAATAAATGGAGATTAGAGTGGATGGAACTGACGTGCTGGGCCAATTGGGCTCCTTTTATGTTGCAAAAGATGAAATGGTATGAAATGTCTCTCTCAATTATGTGTGCTCAGGGGTGCTGGTTCACATTTCACAAGTTAAAGAATCCATGACTGTCCACGTTTCCTTGGGTGTTAGGACATATTTCATGCCTGTCCTGATTATCAGATAATTGTTGAATATCTGGATTCTTTCCAGCCACCTTTTCATCTTCAGGTTGCGGATGCACCACTCTCTGGATGAAGAAATTGTTTCTGAATGCCTGACACTTATTTTGAGAGTAGACACAAAATGATGGAGTAACTCAGCGGGACAGGCAACATCTCTGGAGAGAAGGAACGGGTAACGTTTCGGGTCGAAACCCTTCTTCAGACTGATGTCAGGGGAGTGGGCGGGACAGAGACTTTGTATTTTAAGACTCATTTCTAGTCACCCAGCCACGAGTTAACATACAGTCTCTATTTATTTTGACCCAGCCCCATAAGAATTTTGTATATTTCCATGAAATCACCTCTCATTCTTCTGAACTAATACTTAAGAATGGTTTTATGTATGTGAAAAAAATAATTTCTTGTTTCTTCAACACTTCAGAAACGTGGAAATCCCTATTGATATAACATTTGATACTGGTGGTGGCCTTTCTCATTTGTAGCATAATGTAGATCACTAATTATGCTTGAGTGTCTGCCAGGGTCTGGCTTTATAGCAGCTAATCGCAACATATCCTCACCATTCTGATGTCAGCTGCCAAGATCAGCTGGTGATCGTTATGAAGAATTTTCCTTATTTTTTGTAAATTTTTCATACATCTTCTTCACACCTCAACAGACTCTTGTTAGTTTCCCCATGGATAAATCATGTTGTCTACTGCAATTGACTACATTGCAAGATACAGCATAGAAACAGGCCCTCCGACCCACTATGTCCATGCCGACCATCGATCGCCCATTCTCACCAGTTCTATGTAATCCCACTTTCTCATCCACTCACTACACACGAGGGGTAATTTACAGAGGCCAAATAACCTGCAAATCCACACGTCTTTCAGATGTGGGAGGAAACCGGAGTGCCCGAAGAAAACCCACAAAGTCATAGAGAGAATGTGCAAACATCACACAGGCAGCTCCCGAGGTCAGGATCGATCCTAGATATCTGGCGCTTTGAGGCAGCGACTCTACCAGCTGCGCTACTGTGCCACTCCTGAATTGGCATCACCAATTGCTGGTATCATAATAGATTTTCAAATATGAGCCGTCATTCGGTGCAGAGTGATGCCGCTAGTAGAACAGCTGCTTCACCACTCCAATGAACAAGGGTTGGTCCTGATCACCAATCCTGTCCTGTAATGTTTGCACATTCTCTCGACGACCTGCTGAGTTTTCTCTGGGTACTCCAGTTTATAAGTTCCAGGAGCAGAATTAGGCTATCCAGCTCATAATGTCTACTCCGCCATTCAATCATGGCTGATCTATCTTTCCCTCTTAATCCCATTCTTCTGCCTTCTCCCCATAACCCCTGATACCCTTACTACCTTCTTCCTATATTTGAAATGTCTGCAGGCTGGTAGGTTTATTGACCACAATAAATTGCCACGGTGAGTGGTAGAATATGTGAAATGTTGATGGATATGTGGGAGGATTAAAAGAAAATCAGCATTAGTTAAATAGGTGACTGATAGAAACATAGAAAATCAGTGCAGGAGTAGACAATTTGGCCCTTCGAACCAGCACCACTATTCAATATGAACATGGCTGATCATCCAAAATCCGTACCTCATTCCTGCTTTCTCCCCATATCCCTTGATTCCGTTAGCCCTAAGAGCTAGATCTAAATCTCTCTTGAAAATATTGAGCCTATCTCTTGATAGTCAGTACAGACTCATACTTTGCATTCTTATACAGCATGGGATCACCCTTCTTGAAACCCTCAGACTTGGACTTGAGCAACTTCCTTGTTCATCCAAAGATTCAGGTTAGGGTAGACCCTGTTGTCAACACATTTCTCAATGAAACTGATGACTGAGGTATACTCACTCATTCAGTGGGATGAAGTGGTATTGAACATGTTCCACTCCACTGGACTTGTTAGTTGTTATGTACCAAGCTTATATTAAAAACAGTTTTTTTCAGATCTACCTTGCAGTAAACTTAGAAAACAAGGATTTCATGCCATACCCTTAGTGTATTGTGAAAAAGCCAGCATAGAGCACATTTTGTGTCGCTGATCTATTATTCCCAGAATAGAACATTTTCTCCAAGAGTGGAAATGTCAAAGACTAGAGGGCATTGCTTTACGGTGAGAAAGGTGAATATAAAGGATCTGTGCTGTGCAAGTTTTTACACGGAGAGTGGAGGGTGTCTGGAATGCGCTGCCAGGAGTGGTGGTGGAAGCAGATACATTAGTGACATTAAGAGGCTTTTAGATAGGCACATGGACATGCAGGAAATGGAAGGATATGGATCACGTGCAGGTTGAGGAGATTAATTTAACTTGGCATCATGTTTGCCACAGACATTGGGGGGCGAAGGGCCTATTCTTGTGTTGCTCTGTGTTTTGGCTTCTATTGACTTCACAACATGCTATGGTCAGAGTAATGGGTGAGGTGGACCAGTGCGTTAGTAAAATGCTCAGTTTGAAGAATTACAACTTAGAGGAAATAGAGGATTTCATTGACATTGTAATCGTCAAGTTTGCAACTAACAAAAGAAAGGAGAAGAATTTCATGTGGAACCAATCTTTGGATGAGGATGGTAAAGTTCCGTTTCTCAAAAATGAGATGGCCATCTTGGTCAAACTATTACAAGAGGACCCCTGATGGGAATCAGTGGATGTACTGCAAAGAATAGAAATCTCATAGATCTAGAATATTTCTGTGCTTCCACAACCTTTTTGTCTGAATTTTGTTGTCAGTGGCAGTGGAGGAATGCGTTTTTAACTTGGGATGATTTATGACACAAAATACTGTGTGTGTTTAATCTCCTGATCACCAGTAGCATAAGGGGGCATTAGAGGGTTTTAGCTGCTGCTTCGCTTTCATTTACAGCCAGGTTACTTTCTGCTCAGAGATTTTCCTCACATTCCCAGAAAAGGAAGCCTTATGATCTTTTGTTTCCACCTGACAACTACTGAACTGCAATTATCGGGCAGGAAAGCTGATCTGTCTTTCTGCTCACGACTGGTTAAATACAGTTAGGATCCTTTTGACAAAATAATATTTCAGGCTGAATATTTTCCAAAGGACTGTTTTGGAAAGCTTGTAATGAGTATTAAAACGGTTCAAGTCATATCACAGATTGATTAAATTTTAATTCTATGTAATTAAAAACACATAAAGCCACTTCCCCCCAGCTAAGTTACAGACTTCAATTAAAATTTAATTCAAACTACTTTAGAAGAGTTCTAATGATCTGCCAAGCTTTATTCAGAGACTTTTGTACTCTTATCTATTTGATAATTAAATTATTGCCTAATATAATTACCCCCCCCCCCCTCTCACTAAACATCCTTTTAACCCCTTATATCTTTTCTTCATATTTCTAGTATTAAAAAAAGCCACTGTTATTGTCTCTCTCCCCCCCCCCCCCCCCCCCCCCAACACCCACACACGCGAATGCTGGAGAAACTCAGCGGGTGCAGCAGCATCTATGGAACGAAGGAAATAGACAACGTTTCGGCCCCGCTGCACCCGCTGAGTTTCTCCAGCATTCGTGTGTGTGGGTGGGAGGTGGGGGGAGAGAGACATAAGGCAGCCTGAAGAATGGGTCGCCTGTCCATTTCCCTCCGTAGATGCTGCCTGGCCCGCGGAGTTCATCCATTCATGCCTGTGTGAGAGGGAGGGAGGGAGAGAGAGAGAGAGAGAGAGAGAGAGAGGCACACACAAGGTGGATGTGAAATCTCACCTGCCTGTTTCAGTGACAGACACCCACCGCCACTAAATGAAGACACCCCCATCTGTCTCCCCCTCCTCTCCCTCGACTCCTCCACCTTTCCCTCCCAACTCCAGTCCCATCCCAAGTTCGGTCTGTGAAACGCAACACGCCAGCCCCGACAACCAGCCCGGTGGTCAGTCCTTTGAAGATAGACACCAGTTGCTTGGAGCAACTCAGCGGGACAGGCAGCATCTCTGGAGAGAAGGAACGGGTGGCGTTTCGGGTCGAGAGCCTTCTTCAGACTGAAAGTTTCACCTCTCAGTAGATCATAAAATAACCCAATCATCATGGTCAATGTGAGACACAGTCTTTATTCATATTTGACAAAATAAAAAGACGACTTCTTGCACATATTGAGAGAAGGTGCATCACACCAAACAGCATTTGTCTAAAAAAACACAGATTATTCTTCAGCTCATTAAAGAGCTCGGGTGAAAAAAAAACAATATAGTGTGTGACAACAAAGTAGCATCATTTGTGCCACGTGATTAACTACACTACAGTCCACGATGTTCATTCATGATTAACGGGAAAGATCGGGAGACGGACAAGTCACTCGCACAAATGACAGAATTGCCGAGTACCATGGGAACTCTTTATCTACCCCCGTTATATCGTACGGAACTCGTGCTGGACCACGACCACTTCACTCTGGTGACATCTTGCGTCAGGTCGCACCGTGAGAACTGGCCATTAGGATGATAGATTTTGGTTGTTTTTTTAAATTTGAAATAAAGATGCATAGCTTTGTATCCAAGCAAACCTGGAATTGTTTTTTTGAATTAATTTGTTGCCATATGTTTGTTCTCGGTTACATTTCTAAGCTCTTTGAATTGCATGTGACAGATGGTTTGGAAGGATCTGAAGGTGATTTTCCCCTTTCTGGTTCAACTCCAATTATGAAAGAAACTAATACCCTTCATTGTTTTAGGGATACACCTTTCAGAGTCTTGACCAATGTAAGTTTACTTTCAGCATGCTCATAATTGAGGTGCAACTTTAAGTTTGTTCCTGAGCTGGTTTTTTTCCTCAGCTCTATTGCCATTTACTGTCGAATGGAATATGTTCTGTGAGTGTAAAAGGTCTGAGTTTCCCAGGCCTGAAATCCAAAGTCACAAATCCCTTTTCACGGGCGTATGGTCCATTTATTATGGGAAGAGACATCAAAGGAAATACCATGAACTCCTCTGGCGTTCCCTCGGTGGTAGCTTAAAGGTTAATGGATGAATGTAAAGGCTGCAGAAAAACAGCTGGCAAATGCAGAGGTCTGGTACAATGGATGGCTTTATTGTTTGTCATAACATTTAATTGCAGAAAATAAAACTTGAATTACTAGTTTTTCCAGATTGCAGCATGAATGTGTAGACAGCAATAGTACAGAGGGTTAAATGACTGGTTGAAATAATGAGGTCCTTTCACAATTGATTTTATTTTGGACACCTTTAGTTCAGATTAAGAGAGCTTTTTTTTTGTTGAAGTGGTTAGAACTGTGAGATCACTTTTTAATACAAAATCAGTTCCCTATACAGATTACACATAGATTAAGTTGATTAATCTGCAGTTCTTAATGCACAGAGGGAGAATATATTCACGAATCAAGATGATATTTTTAACTTACTCATTCCACTTAGTTACTCTGAGTTTAAAAAAAAGATAAATAAATAAAACTATTTATAACTGATTTCCAGATGAACTCTTCTGTTGTGTGATCAAATCTCCCAGTTTACCGTTTGTTACTTATCTTTATTTTACCTCCGGTGATTATACTTTATCGTGCATTGTTCAAGTATTAGGATCAAATATTGCACGCATGAGGATCAGAAGAGATATTTCATTTTATATGACAGGCTTCCGAGCAGATTAAAGATTTATCATTAGTTTCAGCATTTTTACAGGACCATATCAATGTAAAAGGAGTGCTTCTTCAACTCAATTCAGTGGCCTTTACAATAATGTGATTTTACAGGAAATCGGCATTAGAGAAGGCTTTTGATCGAGAATATACTGAAACCCATTAAAAATGTACTCAGTATGCTCGAGATAAAAGCTGGCATTGGTTGACATTAATGTACCACATAATTATGGATGGACAGCAGTGGGGCAGCTGTAGAACAACTGTCTCAGTGACATGGGTTCAATCCTGACTACTGGTCTTGTCAGTGTGGAGATTGCACACTTTCCTCCGGCCATTCTAGTTGGCTCCTACATCCCAAAGACGTGTGGTTTGGTAAACTAACTACCTTCAGTGTGTGAGTTGTAGGATCTGTGGAGAGTTGATAGAAATCTGGGGAGAATAAAAAATGAGCTTAGTGTAAATGATTGCTTGATGGTTGGCAGGGAATTGATGAGCCAGCCAGCCAGACTGTATGGCGTTATGAATGTATGAAGGGCATGTAAGGAAAAGCGGTAAATGCTGGCCTTGCAAACAGTGTACTGTGTACACATCCCTCGACTGAATAATAAAATGTCTAAAATATAAAATCTCATCAACACTGCTTGGGTGGAAGCTTTGTGTGTAACCCGTGAATTGTACAATTACTGTGCTTCTCTAAGAAGCTGAGTAAGTGATGCATACGTTTATGTTTTCAATCATATCTTAATTTATTTTTGAATATTTTCTTTGCTTTTGGTGGTATCCTCTAGATGAGAATGAAAATGGCATTGGCTTTCTATACAATATAGAAAATAAACTACTTTCATCTGCATTATATTTACATTGCATCTCTTGAATGTTACAGGTAGCAGATTACATTCTAAGTGTGGGATTGTTACATAGGCAACGATAATAAGCAGTTTTCACACAGCAAGGCCCAACAAACACCAGATAATCTCAACAATTTTGGTGGGGAGTCCAGTCAATGCCACACTGCATGAAAGGCAGCCGAGATCATAGGCTGAAATTTATGATTGTATTGTGGCGTGTGAACTCAGAGGTGAGATTACTCCTAAATGAACAGAGATGACACATGCACCCATGAATTTCCAGATTATATTATGTGTACTGTGCCATGGAAGCTTCCAATTAATTTGAGAACATGGCAATATTTTAAAGTGCCAAAGTTTCAGTGGATTGTGGGTGTTCTTTCCTAATGTCTAGAGTGCTGGAGCCAGACACACTTTTAATTATTGTCTGATGTTTCTGGAATACGTTAACAAGCTGTGAAGCCTTATGTTGTGGCTTCAATGCTTATAACCCAGGGATTCCACACATTTAGAAATTAGTTTGCAATTATAAAATGATGTGACAATAAATAAAGTACAGCTTGATGTTGGACTAATTGTATATCTTTGAGAAATGATAAGATTGAATAATGTGAGTAAAATCAAGTCTGTCCAAAATAAGTGTAAATAGATCCATAAATAAATGCAAAGAGTTCACAAAATAGACAAATTACACTAAACTTTTAAAACACTAATTTGACGCCACTGAGATAGTAAATTCAATCCACACCTTTGGAGGTGTGAATACTTTGGAACAAGTGGAAAAGAAATGGACTCTCTCAGATTCTGCAGATGAGGTATCATAGTTCCGTTTTTTCACTTTACATTAGTACAGCCAGGCTTGTGCAGAATGCTACACAGGAACGCACAAAAACAACTACTTCTAACTGCCCCATTAACTCATTTGGCCTGGCCTCACCTTATCTCAGATATTCCCTCTGTCTTGTCAACCTCTCATACCATATTTACAGCAACTTGAAATTACCTTTATTATCTCTCCATATATTTCTTGTGAAAGATCTCTGACCTAACCATTAACTTTGTTTTTCTTTCCATAGATGCTGTTTGGCCTGTGGAGGGTTTCCAGCATTTTCTGTTCAAATGCAGCTTATCAGCATCTGCAATTTTTTTTTGTTTCATCACAATTTTGTGCATAAAATTGTTGGTGCTATTTTGACGAGACCAGAAAATGTTACAAGAACATTTGTTTGAAGTAATTCAAATTATGAAAAGATAACTGCAACAACTATTCTTAAGTCTGACATACAAGCCTCCAAGCCCATATATCTTCTCCCAGAAGGAACAAAGGAAGCCAAGGATGACATGTATCCTTGGTGATACTTCCAGCCATCCTGGATTGGATGGAAGTAAGTCATAAGCTAGTTCACCACTCTACAGGTACAAGCGGTTAAGAGTAGGGCATTTGCAATTCCAGGCTAAGTTGCATCCCGTCACAATATATTCTGTAGCATATCTATAGAATGCTATTGATATCTCTATAGAGAGAATCTTCATGGACTTGCAGAATCTTCTCAGATGCCAAAGAAAGTAAATATGCTGATTGATGCACAAGTATGAAAGGAACCAAGATAGGTTGCTGGTGATATGGCTAACTAGAAACTTAAAGTTGTTGACCATCTCTACAGGACCTGCATTGATGCAGACAGGGTTATGTGTTCACCCCTGACCCCCACCCCACCCCGTATTGTTTCTTTATGTCAACAACCAGCACTTTTGTCTTGCTTATTTTAAGGGCTATCTTATTGTCCTGATACCATGACACTAGGTCCTCAATCATTTTTCTGTACTTCATCTCATTGTTGTTATAGATACGGCTGATAAAAGTGGTACCAATGGTGACGTCTTAGTTGGAGATTCCGTTGGTGTTGTACCTGGCCACTCAGTCATAGAAATGCAGGGAGTAATGCAAGGGAGTGAACACACAATCCTGAGGTGCACCAGTGTTGAGCATCACAGCAGAGCAAATGTTCTGACTAATTCTAAACAACTGTGGGTCAAGATGTCCAGAAGCCATTTGGAGATGGAGGCCCCAAGGCCCAGGTTCAGACATTTAGGGATGAGCTTATTCAAAGAGTTCCTCATTTTTGACCCAGCAATGGTGAAGCAACACCAACATATATATTTCTCAGTCAGGATAGTTTGTGGCTTGGAAGGCAACTTCTAGTTGTTGATGTTCTCATGCTCTTGCTGCTCAAGTTTGCAGAGGTAATTCTTTGGAAGATGCTGTCTATAGAGTCCTGGTGAGTTGCTGCAGTGCAATGTGTAGAGGGTACAAACTACTGCTGTTGTGCACCAGTGGTGGAGTGAGTGAATTGTTGTGGATGGGGCAACTATGTCCTATGTTGTGTTGAGTTTCCTGAGCGTTGTTGAAGCTGAACTCATTCAGAAAAGTGGGGGGTATGCCTTCACACTCCTGACTTGTGATGTACAGCTGAGGCAGATTTTGGAGAGTTAAGGGTGAATTGCTTTCTACAGGATTCCCAGCCTCTGACCTTCCCTTGTGGCCACATTATGTGCATTGCTACTCCAGATCCGTTTCTGAAATGTTGGGTTCAGCCTCAATGACTTTGAAACAAGTTGCACGTGAGTTTTCATTTTACATGGAACTATTAAGTAAATTTAGTCTCTTGAGGGAGCTTGAGGGATAAGACTTGCAGTGCTTATAGTTTGAAGATAGATCAGGAAAAACTTGATAAATATTTGAGTCAGTGAAAGATGCAGGTATATGGAGAAAGGATGAAATACTCAGCAGGCCGGGTTGACCTGTAGAGAGAAAGAAAGTAAGTTAATGTGCATGTGTGTCTTCAGAAGTTTGGAAGTAAGTTAAGAGGGCTCTCACAAAGACTCAACACAGTTACATTGGGTGAGTTGCCCTCCTACTGTTCTGTAAACTGCTGTGCTTTGATGGTTCTCTCTCGTGGTGGAAGTTATGTGTATTTTTTAGACACTACTGTGGAATGCAAACTGTGTCAAGCATCTATGAATTTTCAGATATCATCTAGCATTTAGTACATGAGTACATTGTTGCCATGACAGTGAGAAATTATAACTGGTGGTTAGATTGATTTACAAAGATCTTCTTCACGTGTTTAACTTAGCGACGTGGAATTGTGCCAGTATATATGTGAACAATGTCGTTTAAGGGAAAATCATGCCAATTTGGCTACACGTTTAAAAAAAACTGCAAGTTCTGGCATTGAAGATAGAAATATTGATATTTTCCATTCGGGCAAACTGAATCACTTGGTATAAATATGGTAGTAGGTGTAGACAAATTTACCTTAGTTTGACATCACAAACAGTTCTGACTGATGAATCATTGTTGGATTGAAACCATGGTAATTAAAATGGGGATTCGGAAACCAGTAAAAAATATATTGGTGATGAGCCAGCTTCTGCAGGAACTGCTAGGATTTCAACGAATGGCAAGTCAGAGTTGGTCGTTTCTGGCAGCTGCAAGATGAAAACCATTAAAATAATTGACTTAAATGTCTCAACAACATAAACCTGATAAGGATCGATTTGTGGTGGTCAGTAAATTGTATTGCTATTTCATTAGAAATAAAAATAACATTGTCTGTATATCAGTTAATGCAGAAGGCATTGTTTTATTTTGTAAGTCTTTTTCTGAGAATTACTTGTTAAGAAAGGCATAAACATTGTTACGGGTAAACCAAAATATATTCTCAGATTGACATTGATGTGATTTAGGGAGGTGAAAATAGTTTCAGACAATATAATTTAATAATGCGATAGATTATCAAGTAAAAATCAGTAAAGAAAGGTTATTTGGACCATTGTGTCCATGCCTGTGCTATTTCACATTGGAACTGATTTTCCTGCATATAGGATTTGTTTTCTCTAAGTGTTCCAATGGAAGAGTCATTCAAGCAGCAGATAAGGTTTGAGACATTGGGGTTGTATGCCATTTATTGCTAGGCACTGCTAGCAATGAAATGGGCAAAATCATGAACACAAACAGGCCTCATTAGTTTACACAATAAGCCAATTCGGATTCCAGTAGTTACTCTTCATTGCTGCTGACAAATGAAGGATTTAAATGGTTCCTTTCAAAGGGGTTCTTCACACACTGAGTACTTATTGAGCAAAAATAAATTTGGCTCTAATTATAAGGAAATTGTGAGCAATTTTGAAGTTGAATAGCTGTATGAAGTTTGTTGTATATAATATCAGCTGTCTATTATACATTTCCAATTCTTATTTTTACTTGTTAGGGTTGCTGAAGAGGAATCTGCAGAGATGGTGAATGTAATGTTTGTGATCTTTCACAATCTTAGATCCTGATTTTTGTTCCACAGATTGGGAAACTCCAAATTTAACACCCCTAGTCTAGAAGAAGAAATATCAATATGTTAATCTGATATCAGTAGTCGCAAAGTATAACAATAGATTATTAATCCAACAACAAACTGACCACAGAGAGTATAAAACATAATTAGGCAGAGTCAGTGCAACTTTCTGAAAAGGAAATCATGTTTAACAAATTAATTGGAGTCCTTTGAAGATGTAACTAGCAACATAGATAAAGGAGATCCTTTGGGTGTTATCTATTTAAATTTTTTAAAGCGTTCAATCAGATGCCAAAGAGTTTATGGAATTGAGGGTAATATACCATTGTAAATGGAGGGTTGGTTAACAGATCATAAATAAATGCTAAATAATTGGTCCATTTGCAAGTTGGCAAGATGCAACTGAAATGCTGTGTCAGGGATCAGTGCTAGGTCGTCAACTATTTACAATCCATATTATGAAGAGGCTACATGTAATATATGCTCCTTTATTACAATATAAAGATATGAAGACAACAAAACTGTCTAAAAATTGGACACTTTTAGGTGCAAGTTACTGAACTATATTCTGCAATTAAAGGATGTGCAATGTCCCATGGATATCTTGCACACAACACCTCCCAACCTCACTTTTTAATGGGCTGCATTCCAGGTAATAATTCATTGTGGCTCCTTTCATTGATCACTACTTTTCATTTCAAGAACATGCATGCACAGATTACTGGCCCATTTATCATCTTGGTTGAGGGCATTTGGATAATTTCATTACAATGGAGTGGCCAGACATACTGGAGAACTCTACGCCTTGTTCACCTCCATGGCAGCCTGTTCTGTTTCTGTATTGTGGCCGCCATCAGGGAGATTTTTAAGCCTGACTCACTTCCTACTAGCTAGCATGGCAATAGTGCAGCAGTTGCATAATGATCTTCACAGGAGCACAGAGATGCTGTCTTAGCCTTAGAGTCAGATTGCAAAATGGCATGGTGATATTCTGCAAAGATTTTGCCCAATTATGAAAATGGTTCGCACATCAAAGACAAATGAATTCTAATTTCAAGGCAAAGGATAAAGACAAGTTAAGTATGTGGAACTGAATAAGGCGAATAGAGAGTTAGTGAGCTAGATTTTTTTCGATGATATTCCTGGGACTTGAGGGCCTGAACTACAGGGAGAGGTTGGGCATGCTAGGACTTTATTCCTTGTAGCTCAGGAGGATGAGGGGGTGATCTTACACAGGTGTATAAGATCATGAAGGAACTAGATAGGGTAGGTGGACTTTTACACAGAGAAGGGGAATCAAGAACCAGAGGACATGCAGGTAAAGCAGGCAGTGAAGAAAGCCAATGAATGGCATGTTGACTTTTATTGCGAGAGGATTTGGGTTTAGGAGCAAGGATATCCTACTGCAGTTGTACAGGGCCCTGGTGAGACCACACCTGGAGTATTGTGTGCAATTTTGGTCTCCTAATTTGGGGAAGGACATTATTGCTATTGAGGGAGTGCAGCGTAGGTTCACCAGGTCAGGCACGGAAATCACTATAAAAACATGGGGGGGACCGGCGGGGCACAATTTCTTGGCTGCTGCGCGCGCATGCGCACACTCACACGCACACAGACACACACGCGAGGCTTTGGAGGCTTCAGCCGTGGGCCCTGTGGACGGTAATTACGGGAACGATGGCCCAATCTTATGGCCAGCGAGGAGAAGCAGCGCTAAATCCAGCTCAACCCGGTCTGTCTCGCCAGTTAACCTACAGCCCTGCCTCGACTTACGGGACACCAGTCCGGAGTCGTGGAGCTAGCGCTGCTTCTCCGCGTTGGCTGTAAACTAAAGATTCTAGAGCGCTGGATCTTTACCGTAAACCTGGGCCGTCGCTCCCACCAGGACATCTCCCTCCTCCAATCACCGCGCTCTATCCTCAGTCCCACCCCCCTACTTCTGCCTCTGGCCGACACCTCCCTCCTCCAATCATTATGCTGAATCATCATGTCCCGCCCCCATTGCCTGCTGACCGACGTCTCTCTCTTCCAATCGGCATCTTTGATCATCAGTCCCACACCCACTGTTTCGCGGAAAGCGGAGATTTCACCTGGTTTTAAAATCCGAATTACAAAAACTGGGGGGGATCGTCCCCCACCTCTCAAAACAGGGAAGGGGAAGTGTGTCCCTTGGCCCCCTCGGGATTTCTGCCCCTGCACCAGGTTAATTCCCGGGATGGCGGGACTGTCGTATTATGAAAGAATGGTTCGACTGCGCTTGTATTTGCTGGAATTTAGAAGGATGAGAGGAAATCTTATAGAAACATATAAAATTCATAGAGGACTGGACAGGGTAGATGCAGGAAAAATGTTCCCAATGTTGGGGGAGTCCAGAACCAGCGGTCACAGTTTAAGAATAAGGGGTAGGCCATTTAGGACTGAGATGAGGAAAAACCTTTTCACCCAGAGAGTTGTGTATCTGTGGAATTCTCTTCCACAGAAGGCAGTGGAGGACAATTCATTGGATGTATTCAAGAGAGAGTTATGGCCTAGGTGATTTTTAAAATCATTTAGGCGATTTTTTAGGCGACTGCCGGTAACTGTCATAGTCTTGTCAGATCGCGGAAAAACCAGCGACTGTACCCCATCCTACAACTATGTCTATGACAAGCTATGACCTAGTCGAAGTCACGCTACGGCAAGCTCCTGACAACCGTCGACCCAATAGTGGCGACTTAGGATGTCCTCCTTTGACACACTAACGCCTACACCTACGACAACCGAAGTCAAGCTACGAACCTGTGGGCATCAGAATAACCACCAAAGCAATGACACCATCCTATTTTACTGTTAAAGGGTTTGCAAGGAGGGGTTTCCAATCATTCTGAGTCATGACTGCCATGAAGAAACTTCCGAGGGCATTGCTCTCAGTAAAATAAAAATCCCAGCTGCTTGCAGCAGCCCTCATGCTTACAGATCCGCAAGACAGAAGGACAAGAAGAATGGTGAAAAAGAAGCCCAATAAGCAGGGCTCTCACTTAACTTTTTTTTCTCTGTTTCCAGCCGGGCAACCTAGGCAGCTTTTTAGGTTGCCAAATGATAGTTTAGGTGGTCATTTAAGACGGCTTGCATGATGCGTGCGATAATGTGCTTGGACGAAGTGCGTAGTTACCAGTTGGAATTATGCTGAATGAAGCATTCACATATTATTTCTGCTTCAAATAAAGTCACAAACTAAACATATTCACCAATCAAGGCATGATATATACCACAATGAGATGCAGCAAAATTATAATACAGTTTACACAGTATCTTTACTATTTTTACACATTGCAATGAATGCAACCTCTATTATTTCTTTCCACTTCCAAGCAAAAATGTGGTTGGGTTATCCAGCGTATGATCAACCTCGGTGAGACCAAGCGCAGACTTGGCAATTGCTTCGCACAACAGTGAAGAAAGCGAATGGTATGTTAGCTTTCATAGCAAAAGGATTTGAGTATAGGAGCAAGGAGGTTCTACTGCAGTTGTACAGGGTCTTGGTGAGACCACACCTGGAGTATTGCGTACAGTTTTGGTCTCCAAATCTGAGGAAGGACATTATTGCCATAGAGGGAGTGCAGAGAAGGTTCACCAGACTGATTCCTGGGATGTCAGGACTGTCTTATGAAGAAAGACTGGATAGACTTGGTTTATACTCTCTAGAATTTAGGAGATTGAGAGGGGATCTTATAGAAACTTACAAAATTCTTAAGGGGTTGGACAGGCTAGATGCAGGAAGATTGCTCCCGATGTTGGGGAAGTCCAGGACAAGGGGTCACAGCTTAAGGATAAGGGGGAAATCCTTTAAAACCGAGATGAGAAGAACTTTTTTCACACAGAGAGTGTTGAATCTCTGGAACTCTCTGCCGCAGAGGGTAGGCGAGGCCAGTTCATTGGCTATATTTAAGAGGGAGTTAGATGTGGCCCTTGTGGCTAAGGGGATCAGAGGGTATGGAGAGAAGGCAGGTACGGGATACTGAGTTGATGATCAGCCATGATCATATTGAATGGCGGTGCAGGCTCGAAGGGCCGAATGGCCTACTCCTGCACCTAATTTCTATGTTTCTATGTAACACCTCCACTCAGTTCGCAATAACCAACCTGATCTCGCGGCGGCTCAGCACTTCAGTACATCCTCTCATCCCTCAGCCCACAACGCCATGCTAGCGCTCCAGAAAGCCCTCCCCCCCCACCACTGGCCAGCAATATTGGAATTGGTGGAGTGGTGCAATATTGCGTTGGGGGACCAGCCCTCCTGTGTGAAGCTGGGACCCAAGGGCTCCCACTTAGTCTAGTTCATATATAAATATACACGGTTTTGTTTTCTCATTTATAACATTGTTTCCAGAGTACTATGTTTACACATTGTGTTGTGCTGCTGCAAGTAAGGTTTTCATTGTTCCAACTGGGACGTGAGAGAATAAAACACTCTTGACTCTTGACTTATGTCGCTAACGTGTGGGACAGAACTAGTGTACGGGTGATCGGTGGTCGGCATGGACTCGGTGGGCCGAAGGGCCTGTTTCTGCGCTGTATCTTTAAACTAAGCTAAAACCAATAAAACCAGAGGGAGTCTAAAGAAGGGTCTCTACCTGAAACGTCACTCAATTTCTTCTATCCACAGATGCTGGCTGCTCCATGGAGTTCCCCCGCACAATTAAAGCATGGAAAAGTCTTCCCCCTACCATAGTTACCAAACCAGACGCAACTAAATTTAAGGTAGCTCTTTTTTCCCAAGAACCCTTTTTTGCTTGTCCAAGTCACGAGTCCAGAGAGTTTTATTGTCATGTGCCCCAGATAGAACAATGACATTCTTGCTTGCTGCAGCACAACAGAATATGGAAACATCATACAGAACAGGAGATAAAAGTTCATCATGTCTATATACCATAGACCATATATATATGCAATAAATAAACAGATAAAGTGCAATAGGCTGTTATTTTTCAGAGTTTGGAGTTTGGTGGTGGAGGGTCCATTCCAGTTTAAATTCCATTTGGAATATTTTTGGAGGACCAGGAAACGAAGAAACAAGAGTTACTCCAGGGAGTTACTCCAGCTCCAGGGAGTGATTCTGCGATGGTTTTCAGCAGTCGCAGCGAGGTAGCGACTGGCCAGCAATTGCGGCCAGATCTCCCACAATGCAAAGGGAGGGAGAAAGTGCCCATGCCGACCAGTTGCTGTGGCAGTGCGCATGTGCAGGGCGGCCGATGATGTGCTGGCCGTGGTTGGGCGCATGTGCAGGGGGAGGATGTGCAGGCCATGGCAGTGCGCATGTGCAAGGCGGCCGGCGGATGGGGAGCGGGCAGAGTGCGGAGAACCGGCGGCCCGGACATGGATACGGATGGCGAGCGGAGACGGAGAGTGACAGAGAGAGAGATAGAGAGGGGGGCACTATAGTTGAACGATAGTAGGAAGAGAGCCTACAACAGACCACAAGATAAGTCCCTTTTCAGGGTCACCCACATCCTTCCAAAATAGTTTAATTTTAAATGCAGTGCACACTGCTTGTGTTTGTGTTTGTTTTAGTGATCAAAATATATAAAAATAATTTGCTTTTCAATGCTTTTCAATGCGCCAACCAAATTCACTGGTCAGCACCGGCGACAGCCTACGTCACCTGGGGACCCACTACCACTGCACCTACATCACGAGAATTCAAGCTACGCTCCATGGCGTCAAAACCACTGTCGCCGCTAATTTTTCAACATGTTGAAAGATTAGCGACGACCAGAATGCCGTTACGACTCGTTGCGAGTCTGAGGAAACTACTCACAACCAAGCAGGCGACACCCCGACAACCACCCACGAACATGTGGCGACCGCATAGTCTCCTGTAGTCATCTAAAAAGTTGCCTGTAGGACAGGCCCATTAGATTTAGCTCTTAGGGCTAAGGGAATCAAGGGATATGGAGAAAAAGCAGGAACGGGGTACTGATTTTGGATTTTCAGCCATTATCATATTGAATGACGGTGCTGGCTCAAAGGGCTGAATGGTCTACTCCTCAACCTATTTTCTATGTTTCTATGACATAGGTTTTCGGTGAGAGGGAAACATTTAATATGAATCTGAGGGGCAGCTTTTTCTCACAGAGGATGGTGTGTATATGGAACGAACTGCCAGAGGAGGTAGTTGAGACATACTACAATATTTAAATGAAATTTGGACAGGTACATGGATAGGAAATGTTTAGACAGATATTGGCCAGACACGGGCAGGTGGGACTAGTGTAGATGGAGCATCTTGGTCAGCATAGGCAAGTTAGGACATAGGGCCTGTTTCCCTGCTGCATGACTCTGTGTGAGATTATCCACTCTAGATGGATCAATAATATTTAAATGGTGTGATGCTATTAAATGTTGATGTTGGAGAGTTCTAGGTACAAGAAATTAAGTTAGCATATTGGCACAGAAAATTATTAAAAATATAAATGGAATGATTACATTTATAGCAAGAGGATGGAAAATAGTACAAGAGAAATGGAAGTCTAGCCACATCTAAACAAAACAGTTTTAGGGACGTATAAGGAGTGATCTACTTAGAAACAACAATGGTTAACTGGATTGATTCCCGGGAGGAAGAGATTGTCTTCATATAAGGAAAAATTGAACAGCTTATGCCTATGCTCAAGAGAATGATGGATGACATCACTGAAACATGTAGGATTCTGAGAAAGCTTGGCAGGATCAATGTAATGAAGATATTGCCTCTACTGAAGAAGATTAGAACTGATGGCCTATTCTCAAAATAAAGAGTTGGCCTGAGATAATTTTTTTTTCAAAGGGTTGTTTCTGAGGATATTATTGTTTATTAAATACAAAAATAGGAAGGTTACGCTTCGGTCATCCAGGTCATTTGCCAGATCACATCAGTACTGTGTTCAAGGAAGAATGGTAATATACTGGAAGTAGTTTAGAGGTTTATTGGAAATAATATCTAATAGTGGGAGGGTGGTTTATGAGGTGCGTACGTTAGTATAATATAAGCTTGTATGCATTGAAATTCAGAAGAACGAGAATGTAATTAATTAGAACATATAATATATTTAGGTTCCAAATGACTCAAAGGTTACAATGATCAGATAGGAAAATCGAATGCCTAAAGATCAATATCAGTCGCCATCTTACTGAGAGATGGAGTAGGCTTTATGAGCTGTTTATCTCTTTTACCATTTCATCTTTACTGCTAATCTGGAGTCTTCCTTCTCTCCAGAGATGCTGGGAAATGTCACCCATTCCTTCTCTCCAGAGGTGCTGCCTGGCCTGCTGAGTTCCACCAGCATTTTGTGTCTATGGTCTGTATTTATGGAATGTGTGAATACTTGAGCACGTCACAGGAAATCTAAGCTCATTGTTTCTCAAAGATGGCCAACACACAGCTCATACATCAAATTACGTGGAAAATACAATTTAGAAACAGGCCTCTTGGCCAAAACATTCTGTGTTGGGTTTACTCTCTACATGTCCATCTGCTACATGGTGACCTTCAGTCAACATTGGAGCAGAAGCAGCACTTCCCAGAGCAATGAAAAGTACCACAGCATGAGGCTTTCAGTTGATTCTTCCTGAGTCACCACATGGTCCTGTTCTTCATCAGACAATCTGTTATGCACAGCTAAGTTACTGTTTACAGGGGAGGAATCCTGCATTACTCTCCTCACTGAAAACAGCCATCTTTGGATTTCTTTGTGAAACAATGAGCTTAGAGCCTGTGACTCGAGTACTCACACATTCCATAAATACAGACGATAGACACAAAATGCTGGAGGAACTCAGCGGGACAGGCAGCATCTCTGGACAAGGAATGGGTGATGCTTCCCAACATCTCTGGAGTGAAGGAAGACTCCAAATTAACAGTAAACATCAAATAGAAACAATAAACCTACTTGCATAATAGAAGTACAAGAGGTGATTTTCTAGCACAGCTCAAAGTAGGGAGCCTACTCAGATATGCATAGTTTTCAATTTGGACAGTTTGAAAGGAAATAAATGCTATCCTTGGGAATTGAGGGCAAAACTCTGTTCCAGGAAATGTACCTTCTCTGCTGCTGAGTACAGGAGGCAAGTGACCTGGTCAGTGAACTCTCTCCACATTGTTTGCTTTCAGTAGAAAAATCTTTAACATACATCAGCTTGAGGCAACAGTACAGGGATTTCTCTCCCTAAGAGCGACATAGCAAACGATTTGAATAAATAATAATAAGTGTCTCATTGGCATAGAGTGACAGCCGCCGGAAAGAAGCTGTTCCTAGTTGGATGGTAGGATTACTAGCAGTCCTTGGCGATGCTGAGCGCCCTCCGCAGACAGCGCTTGCTTTGGACAGACTCAATGGAGGGGAGCGTGGAAACGGTGATGCGTTGGGCAATTTTCACCACCCTCTGCAATTTACTCCCCTCCCGGCGATGGTTAGGAGGGTAAACGGGGGGGAAAAGTTTGTAATTTGGCATAATTGCATGTTTGAAAGAGAAATAAATGCTTAATTGGAGCGGTAGAAGTTCCTTGGGAGACAGATGGACCTTCTTCAGAGGGATCAAAGGTATTGTGGGTCCAAGAGAGGTCATCGGAGATTCCAGGAACCTGAAGCTGTACCTTAATGTGGATGGGGGTGTGCTGCCGCCTCTGCTTCCTGAAGTAATGAGCAGTTAAGGGCAAGGTGTTGTCAGCCCCATGCTGAAGTGCTGGACCTGGTAGGCCAGCTCATCGTTGTTGCTGACCAATCACCGTTGTATCATCTGCATACATTGTTTTAGCCATTTGCAGTCATAGGTGAAGAGGGAAAGAGGAGGGGGCTTTACACAGCCCTGAAACGCCGGTGACATCAAGAGGTGTGCTTGTCTAACCTCACAGACTGGGGTCTGTTGGTTAGAAAGTCCAGTATCCAGTTGCAGAGGGAGGGGTCAGCATCCGAAATCAGTTTTGATAATAATGGTGTTGAAAAATCATTTTTTTTTCTTTGTCGAGGGGGGAATTTAGGGCATCCATCCGGTACTCCTGTTCTTGCAGTAGGCAAACTGATAGTTCAGCTTTTGTGTGCCATCTTGGTGATGATGGGGGTAAGTGCAACTGGGCGGAAGTCGTTGAGGCTTGCCGCAGTGGAACGGCACGATGGAGGTAAGGCAAGTGGGGACAACTTGACAGGTTGAAGATGTCAGTCCAGACGTCTGTAGTGAGCACGCGCCCGGGGATGACGTCAGGGCCAGCAGCCTTACGTAAACAAGCCACGTGGTGATAATCTTTTCTTAACTGTATCCAGCAGTCTTTGTGCTGTTCTTTGTGCTGTTCGAACGATATATAAATTGTGGTGTGGACAGATCTAAACTAGGTTAAACCATAGCCTTATTTGCTGCAGGGCAGCTAAGTTGGCACATTAAAGTCACAGACTCCTTCAGCATAGAAACAGTCTCTTTGGCGTACTGAGGCTGTAGCGACCAACATGCACCCTTTTGCACTACTCTCATTTTATTCTCCTCATGTTCCTCTCAACTCCTCCCAGAGTTACCACTCAGCTGCACACAAGTTATGGAGGCAATTAACCAACAAATCAGCATATCGTGTAAGAAAGAACTGCAGATGCTGGTTTAAATCGAAGGTAGACACAAAACGTTGGAGTAATTATGCGGGACAGGCAGCATCTCTGGATAGAAGGAATGGGTGACGTTTCGGGGTCGAAACCCTTCAGACCGAGAGACATGGGAGTGGGACACAGAGATAAGGTCAAGGTTATACTTTTTTCATACTTCTACTTTTTATTCCATTCAACTCCATTTTGTGCTCAACACCAACCCCCGTTTTAGTTTAGGTTAGTTGATTGTCACGTGTACCAAGGTAGAGTGAAAAGCTTTTTTGTTGCATGTTATCCAGCCAACGGGAAGGCCATACATGATTACAATCATGCCATTCACAGTGTACAGATACAGGACAAAACGAATAACGTTTAGTGCAAGATAAAGTAATGTAAAGTCAGATTAAAGACAGTCTGAGGGTCTCCAATGGGGTAGATGGGAGTCAGATCATTCTCTAGTTGTGATTGGATGGTTCAGTTGCCTGGTAACAGCTGGGATGAAGCTGTCCCTGAATCTAGATGTATGCATTTTTAGCCGTGGCCCTGTTGAGAACTGCAATGTGTCATGGTTGTTTGGTAGACCAGATCTAATGTGTTCCATAACCAGCCTTTCAAAACACTTCATGATGGTGGATGTCAAGGCCACTGGACGGTGGTCATTAAGTTGTCATTCTATCAGCATCTGTTCTAAGGACAATTTATAGTGGCCAAATAACCTACCAGGCAATGTATCTTTGACACATGGAGCACCCAAAGGAAACCTACATGGTCACAGGGAGAATGCACCACCTGAGAACAGGATTGAATTTGGGTTCCCAGAGGTGCAAGGCCGCAGTGCCAGTCCCTGCACCACTGTACTGATCACTGGTGGATCTGAACCATAGTTTATTCAATTGGAAAATAAGGA
Source organism: Leucoraja erinaceus (assembly GCF_028641065.1). NCBI lineage: Eukaryota > Metazoa > Chordata > Chondrichthyes > Rajiformes > Rajidae > Leucoraja > Leucoraja erinaceus. The sequence continues at coordinate 65,432,202 of NC_073381.1, read as the reverse complement.
TAATCAGGCATCTGCTTTTGGACCCTGAAGGCTAACTGAACAATCTCATCCAAGTCTGAAGAAGGGTTTCGGCCCAAAACGTCACCTATTTCCTTCGCTCCATAGATGCTGCTGCACCCGCTGAGTTTCTCCAGCATTTTTGTGTGCCACCAATCTCATCCAAATGCCAGGTAGCATGATTCAGAAGCAGCATGACCATTCTGCTGTGATCTACCTTGCTGAACTATTACATTACATTACAAACTGCTGGCGGATCTCAATGAATCAACCAATATCTGTATGGGGGGGAAAAGGAATTGTCAATGCTTTGGCTCAAGATCCCACATCATGATGCGAAATGTCACAATTCTTTCCCCACCGTACATCCCCTCATCCCTACAGATGCTTCCTGACCCACCAAGCTTCTCCAGCGCTCTCTTTTAGCTTTAGATTCCAGCATCTACCATCTCTTATGTCTCCTCCTAATTGCACAGTTTAGGCTTGTTAAAATGATATGACACTGTGGAAATTCTAAGCCATTGTAGGTTTTTCAACAAACCACAGTTAATATTACTAATCCTTCCCCCAGATCCTTTCTCCCACTTCTCCAAAGCTGAAGTACCGCATTACGGTTTTGATGACAATTATTTCATAAATAATTCACTAAAATTGTTGAAGCTACTATTTATTAATTGCTAAAAATATAGAAATTGCAGGCCATCCAGTTTACTTAGCAAATTGACTTGATGACACACACGCACAAGCACCTTAAAGCACATGTAAAATATACCATGTGAAATTAGGTCTTGGAGATTGTTTTAGGGTACCATGAGTACCCTTAGAACTAGGACATACACATATCTTGCACATATCTTGCACGTTTTGATTGAGCATTATTAATGCGGCTAGCTAGGTTAGGTTCTATCATTATCTCATACCTTTAGTCTTTGTCCAACTATCTGACTATATACAAACCCTCTAACCTGTATCCACGTCACTTTCCAGGCTTTGTCCTGCCCTTCCTCATTTCAAGCTTTATTCCCCCCCCCCCCCCCCCCCCCCCCCCCCCCCAATCACAACAAGTCTGAAGAAGGGTCCCAACCCGCAACATCACCCAACCATGTTCTGCAGAGATGCTGGCTGACTAACTGAGTTACACCAACGCTTTGTGTTGGATAATGATGCAAAGGTGATTTCAGAGGATTTCAGGAAGCATCTGTAGGGGTGAGGGGGTGTACGGTGGGGAAAGAATTGTGACATTTCGCTGCCATTTTGGAGGCTTGTGCTTCAGCTAACAACCTCTTTTAAATTCAGAGCAAACAACCAGTTGACCTGTGAAATCTTAAAGCTCTGCCTTTTTATTTTTGTGCCATTCTTCATTCTTCCATGCAAAAATCGCTAGTGCTGTACTGATTCCTGCCTAACTTGCAGCATTGCAGACAGGCTCCTCTGTGGCGAACCATGCATAATATCAGTTCCCCTGATGATGCTTTCAGTTAATGAACAGTGTGTTAGCATTGGCAGGATGCTGAAATCTTTATAATGAATAAGCAAACAAACATATGGTGTTGCTTTCTAATCGATCAATATAACATTGTTTATTGAAAGCAGTCGATGCCTAATCAAAGTGGCTGGTGCACATGCATGAATTAACAATGTTGGATTCTATTTTAAGACTTGCTCATAAATGTAATGGTTGGAAGAACTTGAGGTGTGGGAGAATGATTGACTTCTACATCCTAATTGTGGATGATCAGCCATGATCATATTGAATGGCGGTGCTGGCTAGAAGGGCCGAATGGCCTACTCCTGTACCTATTTTCTATGTTTCTATGTACATCCGAAGTATAATGCTCAAATATCCATCCGATTGGCTATAGCCATCAGAATCCTGAAAAGCAGAAAAGGAAATTATCAAAACAGATACTGCCCAGAGAGCTCTTTATGCAAGTACTTTATCTATAAATAATATGATGAAATTAATTAGCCCTCAATGTCAGAGGAAAAAAGTCAGAATGTAGTTGGAAACTAAATCAAAAGCACAAGTAATTTATATCTGATGATGATTTAATTTCATTCATTTTATCTGTGTTATGGTGATTTCTCCAAAGGAAAAATAGTTGGACCAATTAATTGTACAGACAGAAATTGTGATGGGAGTGAGAGATAGGGGAATGTATTTGTGCAGTCAACAAGAACATTTGTTTTGCAGAAATGTTGGAATTGAAAAATGAAAAACTGCAAATTGCCGTAAATCTAAAATAAAACAGATAATGCTGGAAGTACTTAGTTGTTCAGGCAGCATCGACAGAGAGAGAAACAGAGTTAACATTTCAGGTCAGTGACTTTCCAGCTACTTTGGAAAATTGATAACTGTAAAGATATTGGTCCATTGGTTTGATCGCTAAATATAATCAATGGCATGACATACTAGGTATGAACCTGTTGGGTTTTGGATTAGGTTTACTCATTGGTTAAATGTTGCACAACAAAGCATACAACTTATATTTGGATAATTTAGTTACATCGAATATTTGCAGAACAAAACTGCTTTAAAGGGCTAATTTTGTCAGTTCCCCATATGTCTCTCCCAGCCTCCCCCTCTCTCTCTCTCACACACACACATTTATTACTCTGTGAGTTCTTGTGTTCCTGCAAACAGTGGCAATTCTTCCACCAGGAGAAACAATTTGATATGATATTGAGTCCACGTGTGGGACAGTCGACCACCTGGTGGGGTAATGTTTGTCTTGGTTTCGGTGCTGTGTGTTACAGGTAGGCAGGAGTATGTACGGTGTGTGAGATAGCCAGGTTTTCACGTTCATCACATGCAACCTTTCAAAGTAAAAATCCTGCAATGCTCTTTTACTTCTCACAATTAAATTGACAACATGTTTTACAGTTCACCTGCTCCCTGCACCTCGCTCTTTCTCTGTCTAACTGGCTGTCACAGTACCATGTCATTACTCATACACTAACTCAGCAGCACACTCTGCCTGGAGTCCTTTAATCTCCTCATATTCACACTCTCAGTCACTCCATGACTATTCCAAACCATCATCCATCAAGGCTGTAATGTCAAATCCATTCAACCATCTAATTCTGCTTCAGTTCCTAATGTTCTTATGTTCCCCTCTCTCTATTGTCAGACCAGATCACTAAAGGCGGATGGTCCGTCTCAAGTAGCAGATTGATAATTTAGGATGAGAATGTACCAGTTGTAATGGGGGTGGGAAAGGCAACCCCCAGCACCAGGAGATTCTATTCTGAGATCTGCCAGCCATGATTTTGCTGCACGTTCACTCAGCAGTACAGGGTGCCTTTACATGCAGGGACTGCACATATAACTCGGAGAGCTCATTTCCAAGCATTCTTAATCATTGGATCATTTGCATATCCTTTCAACATTACTGATACCAAACATGTAAATGGAACCAAGAACAGCACAGCACAGGAACGGGCCCTTCAGCCCACAATGTTCATGCCAAACATGATGCCATTAAACTAATCTCCCCAGCCTGTAAATGATCCATATGTATCTGTTCCCAGCAATACCCATGTGTCTATCTAAAAGTATTTTAAATACCACTATCGTAACTGTCTGTACCACCATCCCTGGCAGCAATTTCAGTATCCCTCCACTGTGTAAAAAAAAAACTTGCCCCAACACTTCATCTTTAAATTTTGCCCCTTTCACCTTAAACCTTTCACCTGCCCTATTGTCCTTGATATTTCCACCCTAGGAAAAAGGTTCTGACTGTCTATTCTATCTACGCCTCTCATGATTTTATATACTCCAATCGGATACCCCTCCAGACGAAATAATCAAGTTTATATGATTTCTCCTTTTATGCAATAGCCTCTAATCCAGACATCATTCTGCAAACCTCTTCTGCAACTTTCCACATCCTTCCTGCAATGAGGCGACCAGAACTGCATGCAATGTAGTCCTGTCTTATCTAGGCTTTAGCATTTAGAGAGAGAGAGAGAGAGAGCATAGAAACAGGCCTTCAGCCCATCGAGTCCATGCTGACCATCAATCACCCATTCACACGAGTTCTATGTTGCCCCACTTGTTCACCCACTGTGTGCACATTAGGGGTAATTTAGGGTCAATTTACAGAAGCCAATTAACCTACAAACATGCACGTCTTTGTGATGTGGGAGGAAACTGGAAGACCCAGAAGAAAGTCATGCAATCACATGGATCAAACCGGGTCTTTGGCACTATGAGGCAGCAGCTCTGCCAGCTGTGCCACTGTGCTGCCCCTTTCTTCATTGAAGTGGTGTAACTGAGCCTGAAGTGAGGCCCTGAGCCTAAGTCTAATGGACAGAAGGAGCTGCTGGAGTTATCTGAAGAGCAGGAGATGAAGGAACCACATGGCGCCTGTTCACACACAGCAGTGACTCAGATACAATACCTGAGAGAATCAGATATTATGAGGTTCAGTCAGGCAGGAGGGGAAGGAGAGTTCCTCTCTTGGCTCCTCAGTGGTGTCACCTATGAAGAGTAGGCAAGTAGACTGAACTCCACAATAAGAACACAATAGACATAGAAAAAAGACATCCATGCGCTCATTCTCCTGGGTATTGGAGCAAAACTCAAAGGAACCACCCTTTCGTTTTGTAGGTGTTTTTTTTTGCCAGCAGGCAATGCTGAGGAATCAAGGAGGTTTAGGTTTGTTATTATTGTCACATGTACCTCAGTGCAGTGAAAAACGTTGTTTTGCATGCTATCCAATCAGATCAGATAATACCTTACATAAATACAATCAAGTCAAACTCAGTACAATAGGCAAAGGGGAAGATGCAGAGTGCACAATATAGTAAGGAACAGGTTACTGCCTCAACTAAGGAGCAACCCCAGTCCTTCAGAGCTCTGCTAACCGTAAACCAGAGGCTACAGAATTTGCAGAACTATGGTTTCTTGCTCTGCAGGAATTAGTCCTGCCAACAGGAGATGGGCAATCTTATTCCAAAATCTCTTTACAGGCCTGTCAAGGATTTGATTTAGAAGTGATGAACAACTATGTACAAACTGAGCAATGCCATCAATTTATTTTTAAATGCGCAACATCCGCCATTCCACTGTCTAACACCACTCTTAAGAGTGCATGTTGGCCCTTAATGTGGTTTGAATCTTCCCTGAGACTCCTATGCTATTCTCACATTTTAAAGACCTCTATCAAGAACCTTCTGCGGAGAATAAAGACCTTTCTCTATTGATTTGTTGCCTTTACAATTTTAACATTACATCCCAGCTTGGCTTTGAGACAGAACTGTCCTCACCAACATGAAATTGTGCCTTGCTTACCCTATGGACATAAAACCAATAAATTGTGCCTGCTTAAAACATACAGGGATGTGCCTGCCTGGGTGTGTGGCACTACCTTCATCAGCAGGCTCCAGTAACCAATGCTCGAGAGAGAGTATCTGGGCAGTTCTAAAGGAGCACTTTAGTCAACGCTGGGAAAGTACAGAGAGAGGACCCAGCTCCGTATCAGGTCAGTGTCAATGGAGTGCCTGGTTTGACGTTGGGACAGTGCCGATAAAGGACCCAGCTCGACAAATAGACAGTGTTGAGGGAGTTCCCAGGGCAACATCAGGATTGTGCTGATGGGGAACATGTTGAGATCAGGACAGTTCTGAATGAGCATCTGTGTCAATATTCGACAGTGTCAAGGGAGTGGACAGGTTTATTTTGGCATGGTGCCAGGGAGCATCTGGGATGACATTGGGACAGTGCTGATAGAGCTTCCAGGCTAATATGGGCCAGAGGAGTGCTCAGATGGACATTGTGGCAACAATGAGGGACCGTCATCAGGTTAACTACCATTTTTGTGAAGTGGCAAATGAGACGGCAGGCAATGGCAAATAAATCCGTTTTTACTTTGAGCAGCAGATCAGACGATACCTCTAGATGTCCACTCTGAACATCAACATTTCCCAATCACACACCGCTCCAGAAATACTCAGCATTTCTGAAATTTCTGCTTCACATGTTTTCCACATTGTGTATCATTGGTCTTCTTGTTGCCCACTCAATTAGCTTATTTACATCTAAGTGGACAGCTTGATTGTAATCATGTTTTGGCTTTTCGCAGACTGACTAGCTTGCAAAAAAAAGCTTATCACTGTACCTCGGCACACGTGAAAATGAAGAAAATTAAATTCCTTGAAGCCTCTGTATGTCCTTTATAACAATGACTAAACGTAAAGTTCACAAAAATAACTTCTGCAGCACTATAGAGTAACATCATAATGAATGTGGTAGCCGGTAATCTGAGATGGCTTGGGCAATATGTGATAATGTGATGATGCGAAAATATGCCAGGAATCATTACTGCATTTCACACTCAATGTCTATCATTAAAAAAAAATGATTGTTGGAAGATGAACCGTGGAAGGAGTATGATTGTTCAAGAGGAACTGCAGATGCTGGAAAATCGAAGGTAGACAAAAATGCTGGAGAAACTCAGCGGGTGCAGCAGCATCTATGGAGCGAAGGAAATAGGCAACGTTTCGGCCCGAAACGTTGCGTATTTCCTTCGCTCCATAGATGCTGTTGCACCCGCTGAGTTTCTCCAGCATTTTTGTCTACCGAAGGAGTATGATTGATATATCTGCTTCAAGTACATCTTTATATTGTGCTCTTTGTTTTGCAGAGATTTTGTGGGAGCATTGGGACCATGAGTGCGGCTGGCAAAGAATGATGTTAAATCTGTAATTGTGCACATGGATGCACTGAAGGTGAAATAATGTTGGAAGATTGGCTGCAATTTCAATTGAGACCACATGACAGCTGATCAAATGAAATGATGAGCATTTACAGATGCCCAAATGTGCCATTATACTGTGGATACTATTAATTGTCCTTCTGCTCTTGTTGATTAGCCCTGCTATTTTGTACAGTTCTGATTCTACACATCCATTTGCGTACTTCACTATAAGTGGCTATTTACTGACTAGATGCGAGGTTTGTAAAAAGAAAGAGCTCATTGCCGTGAAAGTATTCAGCATCAAAAATTAATTCAACATGTTCCCCTTGAAAAATGGTCAGGCTTGGACAATGAGAAATTGCCTTCTCTTTGTAAGGAAATGGATGGGCAGACAAAATGGACAGACAAGAAGCAAGTCCAATATACTGCAGAGAAGGGTGAAATAACACAGCCTGCAGAAGGAAACAACCAATACATTATAGTCCAACTGTTACAGTTCTAAACAAAGTGTAAGAACAAAAGGATTGGTGTACAGATCCATAAATCTTGGAAAATGACACAGCATGTTAGGAGGTTGATAGGTAAAGAATATAAATTCCTGGACTTCATAACCATGCTTCTAGATTACAACACAAATAAAATTATTGTATAAGTCCAGGGCTTTCAGAAAGAAAATAGAAAGTTGCTAGGGTGAATATAATTTCCGGGGAATGAATAGAGAATAGGACTTACTGGATTACTTAATAAAGAGTAAACTAATGGGCCATTTAAGCATCTTCCATGTTTTAATACATTTGTGATTCTTGCCCTGTTGTAACTTCAATGGGTTGGAATCTCACCTTTGGCTACATCTGGTGTGGGTCCTTCCACATTCAACATTGAATTAAGGTTGTTTTCTAACTTGAAAAAAACCCAAAGTGCTGGAGGAACTTAGTGGGTCAGGCAGCTTCTGTGGAGGGAATGGACAGATGATATTTTGGGTCGGGACACTTCTTCAGATTGATGGGGTAGGAGGGGAAACCTGGAAATGAGAGGTGGGGGTGGGGAAACCCTGGCAAGTGGTATCTGGGTAGTGGCAGGCCAATAGTTTAATCCTATCAGAATGAGTGTACCTTTCTTATATTTGACCCCATATTGCCTCAGTAAATGCAACATTTCCATGAATTTTACCTCCCTCTTTATTTAGTTTAGTTTAGTTATTATTATTGTCATGTGTACCTAGGTACAGTGAAAAGCTTTTTTTTTGCATGCTACCTAGTCAAAGAAAAGGCTATATATGATTACAATCGAGACATCAACAGTGTACAGATAAAGGATAGAGGGTACAACATTTAGTGCAAGATAAAAACTAATTCATGATAGTTTAAAGGTCTCTAATGAAGTAGATGGGAGGTCAGGAATGCACGCTGGCTGATGAGAGGACCATTAACCCTGAAATGTTGAGCTGCCAGTCCTGTCCCTCTCGCAATCATGTATCTGTAATAGCTCCACAACATGATAGTTCCATGCATTGGTCTGGTTCTAAGCTAATCTGTTTTACCCTTATACTTATTGCAATGAAAGAAACACACTTGAGCATGTTAATCTCTCCATGTTCATTAACCTGTCCTTGCCTGTCCTTCCTTTCAGAACCACTAACTTCCCATCAGTCTCTATGCTTGCTGATCTGCTGCTCTGATTCCCACCCCACCTCCACCCAAGTTTAAACCTGCCTGAGTAGCACTAGGAAACCTCCCTTTGATGATATTGGTCCTCCTCCAGTCCTGGTGCAACCGTTTCTCTTGTACAGATCCCATCTGACTGGAGGAGAGCCTGTTGATCCCTATATTTGAAGCACCCTCCTGCACCAGCTCCTTAGCCATATATTGAACTGCACTGTCTTTCTAAGTCTTTCCTTACTCGCTGTTGGCAGGGGTAGTAATCCTAAAATAGCAACCTGTTTTTTTTTTTTAACCTATTACCTAACTCTAAATTCCCTTTGCAGGACCTCATCTCCCTTCCTACTGATATCATTAATATCAATATGAACCTCAACCTTTGGCTGTTCACGCTCTCCTCTCAGAATGCGGGGTGCACAGTGGCGCAGTGGTAGAGTTGCCGCTTCACAGACCAGAGATTAGGATTTAATCCTGACTACAGGACCTGTCTGTATGGAGTTTGTACATATGTTTTCGCTGTGACCATGTGGCATTTCTCCAGGTGCTGTGGTTTCCACCCATATTCAAAAGAGAATAAGGCTTGTAGGTTAATTGGTTTATGTAAATTATCCCTAGTGTGTAGGATAGAACTAGTGTACGAGTGATCATTGGTCGGCGTGGACTTGGTGGGCAGAGGGCCTGTTTCCACGCGGCATTCTGAAATAAACTGAAACTAAAGAATGTCCTGTACCTGCTCGAAGACATCCTTGACCCTGGATTAGGGGAGCAACACATCATCCTGTAGTTTTCCTTGCATAGAAACATGGAATGGAATGGAATGGAATACTTTATTGTCACATGTGACACGGCACAGTGAAATTCTTTGCATGCATACCTAACGTATACAAATAGCAGTCAACTATGGGTCTTCTCCTTTGACAAAGTTACAAAGTATGCCTGCTTCTCCTTTGTTCCTCCCCCCTCCCCACACAGCGGTTCCCCCACGCCCGGTCCCCATTGTCCATTGTCCGTTCCCCTCCCCCACAGCGGTTCCCCCATGCTAGGTCCTCCATTGTTCTTCCCCTCCCCCCTCACGGCGGTTCCCCCACACAGCCGCCCTACAACCTTGACTATAGTGTGCGTGATCACTATTACTCGCCTAGACTTAGCGGTACTGTGCTGTTTAACAGAGCCTTATGTGGTGCTACTGTTCTGGCTGTTCCCACTCTTTTCCCCTGAGAGGCCATCACACCCAACAGTACAGAAAATGGTATGCTTATGTGAGGGGGAGATAGTCACAGGAGACTCTTACACTACCCGCGTCCCTCCTGGTGGTCAGCCATCATCACATGAGCCTTTGATGTGGTCATCTTTCTGAAACGATGGTGTCTAATCCCCACTGCCACCTGCACACTCCTCAGCATGTCCAACGTTGCTCCAACAAATCCATGCAGTCTAAGAGGAGCTGCAGCTGGACGCACTTCCTGTAGACACTAGTATCAGAGACACATGACTGCTCCCTGATTTACCACATCTGACAGAAGGAGCATATCACTCCACAGACTGTCATAACCGCCCCCTTAATACACATTTAAAAACTTCATCTTTAGATAACTCTTCCCCTTTGTAATAGAACTGGCCATTCTTACCTGGTTTCAATTTGGCTCAGTTCGTCTTTAAGTTTAGAGATACAGTGTGGAAACAAGCCGGTTGGCCTATCGAGTCCACTCCGACCAACGGTCACCCATTATCCCAGTTTTGCATCCTACACAGTCAGGGGAATTTATGGAAGCCAATCCCACAACCCTGCATGTCTGAAATGTGAGAGGAAACCGGAGCACCCGGAGAAAACCCACACTGGTCACAGGGAGAACGTACAAACTCTGTACAATCTTCCATTAGTGTTGTTTGGCCTGCTCAATCTCCTACAGCCTTGCTATTAGCAACATGTTACACAGAAAAATAAGCACAAGCTTGTCTTACTTGCTGTTCCTAAGCTACATTAACTCATTTGGACTAAACCTATCAGAAATATTTTCTTTACTCTACCCATCCCTCCCCCACCTTTTCAGCTACTGAAAACAAATGTGTTTTTTCTCCCTTTCTCAGCTTGGATGAAAAGTCTCTGACATGGTTAAGTGTTTCTCTTTCCACAGATGTTGCCTGATATGCTGAATCATTCTGGGTTATTTTATTTTATTAAAGGCAAAGCTGGTGCTGCCTGGTGAACTGCCATCTACCTTGCAGAATGCGAATGGCAGATCTCTGAACTCTTCCTCATACTTCTCGATCGCACCACTAAATATCACACTGCTGGTCTCATTCACTCTTAACATCTTCCCTCCAAAGCCTCCAAGGTCAAAACCACACGCAGCTTAGTTCCACATCTTCCCCTCCACCACTGAGGAAGAGGGTAAAAGTCCACAATAGCCATTGTATGTCCCAAGCAATGTACTCAACACGATTGCTAAATATCTTAATCCCTCCAACCCTCACCAAAACAAGTACTTGAAGACTCATTATGCGCAGTGTCGTGAATCTGGTACTGGAAGACATTGGATAGGTTTTTTGACATACACGGATGTGATGGGTGCAATGAAATTTAAGTAGTTCTATGACACAAGGGCACATGAGTCTATTCTACTGGGAGTCTCGGATCAAGATCGGTCATTGGCAGAAAGGCTTAATCCTATGTATAGCTACCTCTTGACAATGGGACATCTCCCCCAGTTCAAACCCAGATCTCCAGAGCCTCCATGTTGTGACTTTCTGTATTCACAGGACTGAATGTTCCTTTATCCCTTCAGAATCCAGTGTCAAGGTTATTGGTAGCATGTTTTATTTTTATAATGTCGCATCGTAGAAGCTTGGAGCAATCGAGTGAGTTGCTGAATCATTTTAGAGGACAGTTTGGATTCAATCACATTGCCATAGCTCTGGAATCACACAAAGGCCAGTCTGCGTAGCTGTGACAGGTTCCATTATTTAAAAAGAATTACTGAACCAGATTGTTTTTTGTTTATCACAAGCATTACTGATGCAAGCTTTTTATTCCAAATCATTAACTGAACAAATTTCCCATCTGTCATGGTCAGATTTGAACCATATCACCAATCATGACTCTAAACCCATGGATTACCATTCCAGTAACCTAATTACTATGTTGCTGTACATTTGCTTTCAATATTTAACTGTCTTCATCCATTAATATCATTTCAGTTTATCTGCTCAGCATTGTGCTTCCTTTTATTTATTCTTTAATGTGTATAATATGTGAAATATATGACAATGCTGGCCTGGTGCGAAATATATGACAATGCTGTCCTGGTATTTTATGGAAAAAAATGCAATCCTACACATCTGTTTACCTTCTGCACAGAATCTCAGATATTTATATAATCCTGAGGAAGACTTCCTCAAATTTCAGTGAATTGTTTTGAGACTTTGTAGGTAATATTGTGCCATTAAAAAAAACAGTTCTTTAATATAAAAGGCTGAAGTTTATTACTGGGTAGTCTGGTGAAGCCTTAATCACATCCTGCCATAAAGCACTGGGGTTATGTCAGCATCAGTTCTGTTCCATTTCCTTGGCAACTACATAATGGTTCAAAGTAGAGAAATCAAATACACACAATAAGTTAAAATACATCATATATTATAGAGAATAGCAAATTGTCTGTAGATGGCTTTGGGAACAATTTATCTCACAGTATCTGTTGGATAATGTAAAGCCACAAAACATTTACAGTCTGTTGATGACATCATCAGAACCATCTAATTGAATTACTGCTGCCTTCCAACTTACTGCCAGCTGTCTATTCTATAAATAATGTAACACTTGAAGGGGAATTGGCAGTATATGTATTCATCATGCACATATTCTCTATTTTAACATGTAAAGATGCTGGTAAATTATTTTAGCCAGAAAATTGTTGATCATGTATTTCAATACTACCATGTTTGCCAATTTAAATTCACAGGATATTAGTGGAGCCACTGATTTATTTTATTATTAGATTCCCTTTACCTTTGCTTAGCAACAGTAACTGTATTAACAAATTATGGTTCAACGTAGAACAATGTCCCAAGGCACTTCGCAGAAACATAATATGACAGAAATTGACATGGAGTGCAGAAGGGGATGTCAGGGATGATTAGAAGCTTTGCTAACACAAGAGAGTGTTTAGAGGAAAGTCAAAGAACAGAAAGAGACAGAATGGATTATGGAGAGAGTTGCAGGATTTAAGGTTTAGAGATAATTGCCACTGCTGTTAGGATGAAGGGAATGAGAGCCAACAGAAAACAAAGATGAAGGAACCAACAGTTTTCAAACAGCTATAAGGCAAAAAAAGGTTATAGGGATAGGGCAGATTATACAATGGTAAGAATTTAGTATTTGAGGCACTGATGCAGTGAGCAAATGTGAACCAACTAGAGATGAGAGATGAACTACTTGCGTTAGCATAATATACGGCAACAGAATTTTGAAGAATTAGAAAATGAATGTACTCGAATTTAAGTTTGTCTGCTAATGTCAGGATACGTTAATCACATAAGAATACACACACAAGCATGAACATTTTCAATGTTTGAAAACAATGGCAGGGAATGTGTGAGGCCCTAGATCTGCTGCTTCCTCCATTAGCCAGTATTTGGAGCAATGCTTATGGTTAATAGAGGGTTGGAGAATAGAAAATCAGTCCGAATATTGGAATAGTTGAATTAAGAAATGATGTAGGCATGTACGAAAAGGATTTAGCAGAAGATGGGCTGAGATAAGGTAGAAGCATGTTACATTACATAGGTGGAAATTACTGTTCTTTGTAATGGAACAGACATGGGATCAAATGAGATTCAAGGTTACAAATAATATTGACATCCTCTCCTCCCTCCAGGTGCTGCTTGACCAATTGAGTTCCTCTAGCAGATAGTTTGTGGCATCTGCAGTCTTGTGCATTTTCTTCAAAATAATATTTTGAAAGAATGACATTTCTTATGGAATGGGGTGAATTGGTATTGTGGACATTGGGTTCATGATGGGTGTCAAGGACTATGTAGAATAGAATAGAATAGAATAGTTTCTTTATTGTCATTGTAACATGGGCCATGTACAACAAAATTTAAAATGTCAGCCAGTCAGTGCAGCATTCAAACATTTCTAAAGCTAACGAAACATCCACGGTAAAATAATAAAGATAAGCAAATAAATAAAAATCACAGACAAAGCACGCATACACACCCAACCCTCCATCCTTCTGTCGATTTCACCGTTACCACAGTCCCTTAGTCTGTATCGCCCCTGCGTTCCTTGGCGGCCACATTTAGTGCTTTTATAGCAGTGGGGTAAAAACTGTTTTGTAGTCTATTTGTCCTTGTCCTTGTGGATCTGTACCGTCTGCCTGACGGCAACAGTTCAAACAGGGAGTGTCCGGGGTGGGAGATGTCCTTTATTATATTCTATGTCTTTGTTTACTAAAGTTTAACAAATAAATAACAACTCATCAACTAGTGGGAACACATAAAGTCAGTGAGAGGATTATGAGAAGGACACCAGGGAGGAACTGGGTGTTATCATTGTACAATAGTACATGACCCCTTGTCTTTGGCAACAAATGGCATCCAAGGAATCATTAGGATGCAATACTAATCCTGCTCAGTACAAAATAAACCACAGTTTTGATTACTTATGGGCCTGTCCCACTTAGGCGATTTTTCAGCAGACTGCCGGCGACTGTCAAGTTAACCATATAACCATATAATATAAGTTGCCGGCAGTCGCCTGAAAAACCAGGAACTGGAATGGCGACTGTCAGAGTAGAACACCCACACACAAACACATCACAAAGGCGGGGGCCAGGGCAAGCGAGGGGAGCGCTGTTTGAAATTCACATGATGCAAAGCCAAGGTGATACAGACACATACCGCGATGAACACGAGGGTTGGTGCTGTAATTAAGACAGCTAGCACAGTGTACGGTAAGTCCTTTAAAAGAGGGGGGGAGGGGAGAAGAAGGGAGAAGGAATGGAGACAACTTTTAAGAAGCCAGCCAACTTTTAATAAGCCAGAGATACATGGCTGTGAAGTTCGGCGGACATTTAACATTACCAGTTGGTTATCCTTGGTTCTGAAAACTACTGCTTACGTTTTTTTCCCCAATGAGCCAATGAAATTCACTGGTCAGCACCGACTACAACCTACGAGAACCTAAGAGAACCTTCAACTTCCTGGCAACCCACTAGGACCACCTGGCGACCCACCTACGGCACGAGAATTCTCGCTACTCTCTATGGCGGCTTCATTCTGGTTGCCGCTAATTTTTCAACATGTTGAAAAATTCTCGGCAACCATAATGAGGCCGTGACTAGTTCCCAGAATGTGGGAACTCCTCACGACCATGAAGGTGACTCCCTGGCAATCATCCACAAACATTTGGCGACCATGTGGCGACTGCATAGTCTCCTGCAGTTGCCTAAAACATCGCCTAAGTGGGATAGGCCCATTAGTGTGTGTTCTTAGCCTCTTTAAGTGTCACTTACGAACATACTAACCATGCCTTGTAAACTCTCATCCAAATCATTGGTGTAAAGGGACTTAGTCTGACACACTGTAACCTTTCCTAGAGTCTTTATTATAGCACATGGCACACACGTCCTAGCACTGGCTGCACCAAGCCTTCAGGCGTACCAGGACAAAATGGGAGGAGGAGAGGGGAGGAGATCATAGTTATACTGATATGAGAGGGAGTGTTAATGGTGATGAGGTAGCTACATTATAGGTTGCATGCATAAACCATCTACAATTGGCATAGACCAAAGTCTTCTTCACCGCCCTACTATTCAGTGAATGATATACCTGTACTCCTAGATCCCTGTACTCTATCATTAATTGCGAAGGTCCTGCCCTGGTTATACATCCCAAAGTGCAACATCTGACCCTTGTCAGAATTAAACTATTAGCGATTTCTCACACACGTGCCCAGCTGATAAAGATCCTTCTGTAAAGATTGATAACCATCTTCACTGTCTACGATATAATCTATTTTAGTGTCATTTGCAAATTTACTAACCCTGCCCTCTACATTCTCATCCATATCGTTGATGTAAATGACAAACAGCAGTGGGGCCCTGCACCGATCCTAAGGGGCCTGACCCACTTGGCCGTTATTTACGCGACAGGCCGGAAGTGACTGATGCGTGACAGTCGCGCGCGTCATCATGCATCCGCACAGCCGTCTGGAGCGTGTGACGTAATTTGAAGATAAACACACAATGTAGGAGTAACTCTGCGGGACCGGCAGCATCTCTGGAGAGAAGGAATGGATGATGTTTCGGGTCGAGACTCTTCTCCAGTCTGACCCGAAACGTCACCTATTGCTTCTCTCCAGAGATGCTGCCTATACCGCTGAGTTACTCCTGCATTTTGTGTCTATCTCCAATCGTCTTGGCCCCGCTCTGGAAGTAGGAGTGGGGGCGGATCCGGACCCGCAATGGCCGTGAGCCCCAGGCCGAGCTCAGCAATCGCTTGCCTGCTTCTGCTACTGTAGGAGGTGAGACGTTGCGCCGTGCCAGGGTGTCCCAGTTGGCCGTCATTTACGCGACAGGCCGGTGGCGCGCGAAGATTTTGTGCAGAATGAAATCCTGGAACGTTGCGCGATACCGCGCGCAACTCTACACTCATCCACGCCACTCCATGCACCCGTCCAGCGCTACCCACACGCTACCAGGTCGCGTAAGTAGCGCGCAAATGACGGCCAAGTAGGACAGGCCCTTAAGGCAGCATCGATCCCTGAGGCACACCGCTAATCTCAGGGCTCCAATTTCTCTCATCGTCCATAGTTCCTTAATGCTACCTGCCTTGCCCTTCACCTGGGTGGCATGGTGGTGCAGCGGTAGAGGTGTTGCCTTACAGCGCCAGAGACCCGGGTTAGATCCAGACTATAGGTGCTGTCTGTGCTGAGTTTGTACTTTTTCGCTGGAGGAGGCCCAGGACAGAAAAGTGTGAGAATGGGAAATGGAGCTAAAATGGTTAGCAACCATTATGTCGACGATTATGTACCAATTTGTGCTAATCCCATTTGCTAGACTTCTAGGCACTCAAATCATTGAGTTAACGGGCCTGCAGCTTTCAACAACTTGCAAACACGAGTGCTTGTCTGTAATTTCACCACCTTCTTCCCTGATTTTTCTGATTACAGTATCTGTCTATCATTACAAAGATTACAAAGTCTGAGAAGTATTCATTATGAGACTTTAAGTTACGTCCTCCGGATCCATACACAATTGTTCTTTTTCCTTAATAGGCCCTACTCTTTCTCCGAGAACCTTCATGACAATCTTTGCACTCTTAATTTTATTTTAAGTAAAGTTCTTCACATATGATACAAATGCAATGATGGTGTGTACACGACTTTTAGATAGGCATATGGATATGCAGGGAGTGGAGGGATTCTGAGCATTGTAGGCAGATGAGATTAGTTTATCTTGGCATCATGCTTGGCACACATATTGTGGCTGAAGGGCCTGTTCATGTGCTGTACTTTTCTGTGTATAATTATACATAAGTATCAGGCCAACACTTTTTTAGTCACCTATTCCTGTCTTATGGTTCCGTATTTAATTCTATCCAGCCCTTAATATCCCTTGAATTCCAGTTCTTAAAGGGCCTATCCCACTGTACGAGGTAATTCAAGAGTTCTCCCGAGTTTCCCCTGATTCGAACTCGGAGAATTACGGTAATAACCGGTCGTAGGTACTCGGGGCTCTCGTGGACATTTTTGCAACATGTTGAAAAAACCTCACGAGCTTACCGCGTTTCCCAAGTACCTGCCGATAACGTTACGAGCCGCTAAGAGACGTCTGAGCTCCGACGTACCCACTACGTACATTCTACGTACTTACCACGAGTTTGATTTTTTTTAAACTCGGGAGAATTCTTGGGTAAACTCGTACAGTGGGACAGGCCCTTTAGATTTATTGCCCTTATTTTCAATCTTAAGTGAACACATTGGCCTTGAACTCCCACGGTTTCACCTTTCAATTGTATTGTATTGTATTTTAATGACCACACAGCCAGGCTGGTGGAATTTGTTATCAGTACAGCTCAGTACAGGTTCCAACATTTCATCAACATTAAACATATAACATAGATATACATACAGACACATTACATAATACACAAGGGCCATGCTTATTCATATTCCTCACCGTACAGAGTTTAAAATGTTAATTGCAGTGGGAATGAAACTGTTTTTGAAGCGGTTTGTTTTGGAGGCAATTGTCCTGTAACGCCTCCCAGAGGGCAGTAGCTGAAAGGCATAGTGTGCAGGGTGAGTAGGATCAGAGATGATCTTGCGGGCTCTGTGTAGTGTCCGTTTGTGATAAAGTGATTCAAGGGATGGTAGGGGTAAGCCAATAATTTTTGATGCTCTGTTGATGATGCGCTGTAATTTCTTCCGGGAGAGTGAGTCGAGACTGCCGAACCAGACTGTGATGGATGAAGTGAGGATGCTTTCGATGATGGCTGTATAGAAGCGGAGCATGAGATGAGACCTTACTCTGAACTTCCTGAGCTGTCGGAGATGGAAAAGTCTTTGCTGGGCTTTTCCATAGATGTGGTCTGCGTTTGTCCTCCATTTGAGGTTGTTGCTGATGTGGGTTCCAAGGAGTTTGAATGTGTCAGTGATGGAGATGGATTCACCTTTAATGAGCACAAGAGTTTTGGGGGATGGCTGGCATCTTGGGTCGATGATGAGTTCTTGTGTTTTTGATGAATTGAGTAAGAGATCATGGTCTGTGCACCAGGTCACTGCTTGGTTGACCTGTGCACGGTACTCAGTTTCTTGGTTGTTGGTGATGAATCCTATGATGGTTGAGTCATCCGCATACTTGTACAGGTTGACGGAGCTGTGGTGGGATGTGAGCTGGTTTGTGTAAAGGGAGAATAGCCAGGGTGAGAGAACACAGCCTTGGGGTGTGCCTGTACTGAGGAACAGAGGGGAGGATGTGTTATTGTTGATCCTCAGCCTCTGTTGCCTGTTCCAGAGAAAGCTGTGAATCCAGTGACAGATGCACGGGTCAATGTTCATGTCCAGTCATTTATTGAACAGTTTGGCTGGGTTTATTGTATTGAATGCAGAGCTGAAATCCATGAACAGGATGCGGGCATATGTGTTTGCGGACTCCAGGTGGTTCAGAATATGATGAGTTGCTAAGTTGACGGTGTCCTCAACTGACCTGTTGGCTCTGTATGCAAATTTGGTATGGGTCCATGAGTGAGATGGTGACAGTTTTCAGGTGATTGAGTATGATGCGCTCAAAATGATTTCATGACTGCCGATGTCAAGGCAATGGGTCTGTAGTCATTGAGGCAGGAGATGGTCTTGGTCTTGGGAACCAGGATGATAATGGATTCTTTGAAGCAATTGGGTACTGAGCTTTGACAGAGGGAGGTGTTGAAGATGCTGGTAAAAACCCCAGCCAGTTCCGCAGCGCAGTGGTGCAGAACGGAGGAGCTGATGTTATCTGGGCCGGGGGCTTTATTCCTCTTAAGTCCCCTGAAGATGCTCCTCCACCTCCTCCTCGATGATGCGTATGATGATGGTGATGTTTGGTGAAGATGGGGGGGGGGGTACAGGGGGGGGAGCTGGGTGGAATGGGAGCTGGGGTGTAAAGGGGGGGGGGGGGGGGAGGGGGGGGTGGGGGTGCCTGTATGGGGAACAGTGTGGTTGGGCCTGGGAGAAATGCTGTGAATCCAGTGACAGATGCACGGGTCAATGTTCATGTCCAGGAACAGTTTGTCCGGGTTTATTGTCATGAAGGGGGGAGGGGGGGGTCGGGCGTATGTGTTTTGGGACTCCAACCGGTGGGAATGCGATAGGGGGGACCTGGGCTCTGGGGGCAAATTGGGGGAGTGGGGTGGTGACAGTTTTCAGGTGATTGGGGGATGCCGCACAAATGATTTCATGACTGCCGATGGGGGGGGGGGGGGGGCAGGGGATGGGGGGGGGGTCCGGGATGATAATGGGATTCTTTGAAGCAATTGGGTACTGAGCTTTGACAGGGGAGGTGTTGAAGATGTTGGTAAAAACCCCAGCCAGTTTCGCAGCACAGTGGTGAGAACGGGGGGCTGGGGGTTTATCTGGGGGGGGGGTCTTAAGGTGGTGGTGGTGGAGCCGGTGCCTGCTCAAACCTCCCATAGAAAAAGTTGAGTGTATCAGGAAGCTGATTGTCGCTGTCAGGTGTGGGGGTGGGTTTCTTTTTGTAGTTCGTCATGTTTTGGAGTTTTTTCCAGATGAAACGTATGTCACTAGTAGTGATTTGTTCTTCTAGTTTAGTGGCATAGTTAGATTTGGCTCTTCTTATAGCAGATCTCAGTTTGTACTTGGCAGCCATATATTGTTCTCATATGACTTCTCATATCCAAATAACTGCTCTTGACCTATAAAGGCTATTTTGTGGTATTTATATTGCCCTTCCACCAGGTCAGGACCTTAATTCCCAGATCAATGTTATCTTTTTCTATATATATATAAAAACGTGCAGTAACATCGCAGTCGCTCTCTCCAAACTGATTTCTTCACCAATGCACCAGTCACTTGCTTGGCTGCATTTGCTAAGATTCAGAACAATAGTTCAGGTGTCAGGCTATCTTAGTGTTGGTTCAGAATACCCTCCTGGATGCATTCTGATAATTACATCTCCTCTACACTTTTCACACTAAGGCGATCCAAGGTAATGTTGGGGAATTTAATATCCCCTACTATTATCAACTTCTTACTCCAACGCATCACAGGGATTTGCCAACAAATTTGCTTCTCTGTTTCCTTCTGATTGTTGTGAGGCTTTAGTAAACCCACAGCAAGATAATCATTTTATTTGTTTCTAAACTATACTCATTTTGCATTTCTCTGAAGAGCCTTCAAATTATCTTCCCTCAGGACTGCAGGAATGGTCTCGTTAATCACTTTTGTCAGCTAGTCCTTTGAATGGCCCCCTTTCATATCTGAATATTCTATATTCTGGAAGGTTGAGTGCCCCATCCTCTGGAACTCTCTGCCACAGAAGGTAGTTGAGGCCAGTTAATTGGCTATATTTAAGAGGGAGTTAGATGTGGCCCTTGTGGCTAAAGGGATCAGGGGGTATGGAGAGAAGGTAGGTACAGGATACTGAGTTGGATGATCAGCCATGATCATATTGAATGGCGGAGCAGGTTCGAAGGGTCGAATGGCCTATTCCTGCACCTATTTTCTATGTTTCTATCCTGTCCTCTCAACTACGTCTGTGATAATTATAGTGTATACATGCGTTAATTAAGGGCCTCAGTTGATCTGCCTTACTTGCATTACAGCAGATGAAATTTAACCTTGTATTCTTCCAACATTCTTTCTAATGCCTTCATACATCTTGCATGCTGGGCTGACAAATTTTTTTCTATAGTTGATTGCACCTCTTCCCCAAAAATGTACATCCACTCTATGGTCAAAATTAATTGAAACTTGTCACAAAGGCCCCTCCAAGAATGTGTAGGAAAGAACTGCAGATGCTGATTTAAATCGAAGATAGACACAAAATGCTGGAGTAACTCAGTGGGACAGGCAGCATCTCTGGAGAGAAGGAATGGATGATGTTTGGGGTCAACACCCTTCAGTCTGAATGTTGTGTGTCCCGCTGAGTTACTCTAGCATTTTGTGTCTATCTCCCTTCAAGAATGTTCTCCCATTCCAGTTCAAGCGCAACTCACCAGAGGTTCCATCTTCACTAAAAACAGTCCTAGTGAAACTCTCCCTCCTTCAAGAACTCTTGGGCCACACATTCATCTGATCTGTTCTTTATTTTTCTAAACTCATAAACACGAGGTACCAGACTAATCCACAAACTATAACTTAGGATGCGATTTAACTCCCCAAATTCTTGCTGCAGGACATTACCACCATCTTTCTTGGTACCAAGGTGAACTGCAACTTTTGACTGTTTGCCTCCTCCTTTGGAATAATCAGCAACTATTTTGTGATGGTGTTGACTTTGTCCTTACAAACAACTCCTTGGCAACTTCCTCTCAGGAAGTGGCAACTTCCTGTGTGTAGTCTTGGATGGTTTCTATGGCCACTTACAACAGCAACATATCAACCAATGAGAAATGCAATCCAGGCTCCTCTGACCTGTCTCCCATCAACACAGCATCCATCCATTCATTTGAATTGCAACATTTTCGCATAACTGGAAGAATAATACTTGTATTGATATAGATCTTCTTAAGCGTTGGCTCACCTGCTGGGCTACACACTGACATCTACGAAAGGCATCAGTATGGTGTTGTACAGGATCTCTGATCAAGAAGGCTCATCAGCGTCTCTTCTTCCTGAGGAGACTGAAGAAGGTCCATCTGTCTCCTCAGATCCTGGTGAACTTCTACCGCTGCACCATCGAGAGCATCCTTACCAACTGCATCACAGTATGGTATGGCAACTGCTCTGTCTCCGACCGGAAGGCATTGCAGAGGGTGGTGAAAATTGCCCAACGCATCACCGGTTCCACGCTCCCCTCCATTGAGTCTGTCCAAAGCAAGCGCTGTCTGCGGAGGGCGCTCAGCATCGCCAAGGACTGCTCTCACCCCAACCATGGACTGTTTACCCTCCTACCATCCGGGAGGCGCTACAGGTCTCTCCGTTGCCGAACCAGCAGGTCGAGGAACAGCTTCTTTCCGGCGGCTGTCACTCTACTCAACAACGTACCTCGGTGACTGCCAATCACCACCCCCCACCCCCCCCCCTCTGGACACTTATTATTTTTTTATTCAAATCGTTTGCTATGTCGCTCTTCATGGGAGATGCTAAATGCATTTCGTTGTCTCTGTACTGTACACTGACAATGACAATTAAAATTGAATCTGAATCTGAATCTGAGGAACACTAATCAACCATAGTAGGTTGGCCCTTGCAATTGAAGTTCTCAATCTGCAAACATTGTGAGGGTGACCCACAGAGCTATCTTAAAGGTATCAAAATGCACGGCGCAATTTCTAGTAGTTGAGCAACTGTGGAAAGGTTTGAACCTGTGTCATCAGATAATTAATCCATCTTGCTGAATTATTATCCAGTAACATAACCATGCTATTCGCCAATAGCATAAGATTTTAATTGTGTGCTTGGCATCGTATTATTTATCAGGAAATATATATTTACATGTACTGCTTAAATTGTACTTCCTCAAGAATAAACCAAAAATTGATTTCTGTGATGAATTCCACTGTGGGGAATAGATGATCAGGTTCAATCTAGACTCTTCCAACAATGTGGCTTGACACAGCAAAGAACAATTCTAATATTTGAGTTTTGGCAGCACAGTGTCTTAGTGTCATGTTCCTTTCAGCACCTAATAGAAATCTTAGGAGCATGGAAAGTATGAAACTCCATTTCAGAATCAGAACCAGAATCACACTTTATTCGCCAAGTATGTTTTATAACATACGAGGAATTTCATTGGCCAGGTCAGTCTTACAATTAAAAGCAACAAATCACTCAAAAACACATTTTAACATGAACATCCACCACAGTGACTCCTACACAGTCCTCACTGTGATGGAAGGCGAAATAAAGTTTGGCCTTCCTTATGTTCTTCCTCGGTCGGGGGCCTTGAGCCCTCCGTTGATGGGATGGTCTTGACTCCCGTAGCCGGCGGCGTTCGGGCCCTCCGCATCGAGGCGATCAGTTCCTGCATCAGGGGAATGTCAGCTCCCCCATGTCGGGCGATCGAACCTCGGGTCGGGGCTGGTCGAGCCTTCCGCGGCGTAGGAGCTCCCGACTAGCCTCTCCCGAGACTGCGAGCCCTTGTTGGTAAGTCCACGGTGGTCGCGGTGGGAGCGATCCCATGCAAGCAATCCGCTCCGATGTTAAGTCCGCGCCCCGCGGTGGGGCTCACGACAGTCCGAGGCGGCTCCCTGCTCCATCGATGGTAGGCCGCAGAGCCCGGAGAATGTGATCCGAAAATTGATCACATCTCCGGGGAGGTAAGAACTTGAAAAATGTTTCCCCCGATCGCTTCCCCCCTCCCCCCCACATAAAACAAACCTAAGAACATTAAAACCAACTTTAAACAAACTAAAAAATAACAAAGAGAAAGAAAAAACGAACAGACTGCCGGCAGGGCTGCCATCTCCCCTGGTGGTCTTCCCTAAGCCACTTTCATATAATTTAAAGAACAAGAAAAAGTAAGTTGACATTATATTAACAGTAAATTAACATTTTTCAGTGCAGAAATAAATCTAATGGTCTTTTAAATCAATTATTTTTACTATTCCAAAGGTCACCTTTCTGAGCTATTACACAATACAATTTCCTCTCACACAAATACAATACTTTACGGTAAATAAGATTGATCTGATTAACAACTCTTCTGTTGATGCTCTTTCTTCCCCTTTGCTTTCTATTTTTTTTTAATTTGACTATTATATGAAAACATATTACTAGGGTCAGCAATGTTGCCCTCAGGTTTTGGCCATTAAAGTTGTTAATCAATATCAATAAAAAAGCCTATCAGAAGAGTGGAAATAAATTAGACGGCAACATTTAATCCTAAAACAAGAGAACGTCTAAGGAGCCTCTGATTGGAGAGTTCTTCAGAGATTAGTGGTCCGACTAACTGTAATCTTTTCAATAAGTTCAACAAATGGAAAATAATAGCAAGACCACTGTGACCTTTCAAGCTGTGTCCCATTTCAGCAGAATTTCCTTCTACAAACTGTGAGTCAGAAAATCACCCCACTGACATCAAACAGCTTAAGCAAACCGTACCGCTTCCATTAAACAGCTTTGTCATAGTATGGAATCATGCAGCATGGAAACGTTTTATCCACCTACCTGTCATACCTGTCTTGTTTCTTTTCCTGACCAGAATCTCAATATCTTGCATCCTTGCTGTTTTTCCCCATTGTGCCATTTTGCGTGTGGGCAATATGTTTGATCGAGATCTTTAATCTCTGTAGAGAATCAGATTTTGCTGGATGATTTACCAGAATTAAATGATTTCAACCAACTACAGATGAGGCATTTTACCAGGATATAGGAACAGGAAGATAAGAAAGTTCAAAACAGATGGAAGGAAAGGAGGTAGAAAGGGTTGATGATTATGATAATAAGGATGATAAACAGTCAATCAACCTGATATCCCATTGTATCACTTCAAAAGTGAAGGATGAGTAAAAGTTCAAATGGCATAGAGAAGGAGGTTATAGAGGCTACCGGGGCTGCAGTCTAGCGTGAGGTGCACAGAATCTAGTGGGAGAAATTGCCAATGGAGCAGTGAATTAATCTTGAATGATCCATGCAGGATCTGGTGAGGTCCACAATAGGGGAGGCTAATGGGGATGCACAACAAGATGGTTACTGCATTTTCCAGCCTGCCCTGCCAAATGCAAGAGTTGAATCATTAATTTCAGTACCAGTACTTGTAAACTGCACCCTGTGAAATCAATTTCCTCCTTTTACTGCCTGTTAGAGAACTTACTGACGGAAGTCTTGTCTCATGGAATTCCCCATGTATTTTCCAGTGTTTCTTCGGAAAAAAAATCCAGCTATGTTTTTAATGGCCAGAGCAGCTGGTAGTTCCAAACAAACTGCTGGCAAACAGCAGCTCGAGGATCAACTTAATAAACTCTCAAATTAATATTTGCTTCTTTTATTACATGGACCCTGATGGAACTGGGTAGATAGTTTAAAAAAAACTTTTCCCATGACAGACCAGAGCATAGATCTTAATTGAGGAGTAAGTTATTTAGAGGAGCTCTGAGGTAGAAACTTTTCACCAAGAGAGTGGTTGCAGTCTGGAATGCACTGCCCAAAGGATGACGGAGGCAGTACACTCTCAACATTCAAGAAACTCAGCATGTCAGGTAGCATTTCTGGAGAACATGGATATGTGCATTTCAGGTCGGGACCTTATTTCAGAAAACACACTTAAGCCTGAACCCAAAGCATCACCTATCCAGATTCTCAAGAGACGCTGTCTGACCCGCTGTGTTATTTCCGCACAGTGTCTTTTTTTTGTAACATAGCATCTGCAGTTCCTTGTGTCTCCGTAGACAGATACTTGATGGTTAGTATGAACAAGATGGGCCATAGGTTATGTTTCTACTTTGTATGACTCTGAGAATAATTTATTTTTTAATCTCTTACCTTACTGGAGATTAATGAGATTTGCACTTCAGGTTGTCATATGGATAGATTTGCATATTACTGATCACTCTTCAAAGTTATCGCCTTGGGAAAAAACATATCTGCAGTGTATTGATATTGTTTTACATAATTATCACAACGCTGTCTTTAAATATGAATGTTTCTACCTCTGAATCAAGGTAAATAAAGTTAAATTTAAATATGTTCATCTATTGATGTACTTAAATAGTTCAAGGGCAATTCTTCGAAGTCATATTCTATGTGATCAACAATTTTCTGTTTTCAATTGGCAGCAATTAGTTCATATGCAGTGGTCCCCTGTTTTATACTCCAAATTGATTGTTCAATAAAATTCTAATAGAAATGTCATATTTAATATTCTTGAAAATAACTATGTGATAAAAATGCAATTGGGTGCCTCAGTGCCAAGATTCCCGACTAATGCAATAGAAGTATTTACTATTGATAATAAATCCCAAAAGGATAACAACTGGAAGTTGATGATGTACTTTCTCTTTGGCAGGATATGGCCACGCTGCGCCGAGCACAGATGGAGGAAAGATTTTCTGCATGTTTTACGCCTTGCTCGGGATTCCACTCACCCTGGTCATGTTTCAGAGCATGGGAGAGAGAATCAATACATTTGTCAAATATCTCCTACACAGAATCAAGAAGTGCCTGAGAATGAAACATACAGAAGTCTCCATGGCAAACATGGTCATCATTGGCTTTTTTTCCTGCATTAGCACCCTATGCATCGGGGCTGCTGCATTCTCATATTATGAGGATTGGACCTTTTTCCATGCATATTACTATTGCTTCATCACACTCACCACCATTGGTTTTGGGGACTATGTGGCCCTGCAGAAACACGATGCTCTTCAAAATGATCCCCACTATGTGGCGTTTAGCTTTGTCTACATTTTGACGGGCCTGACAGTTATTGGAGCTTTCCTCAATCTGGTGGTTCTGAGGTTCATGACGATGAACTCTGAAGATGAAAAACGGGATGCAGAACAGAAAGCATTGCTCAGAAGAAATGGACAAACTACCATCCGCACAACAGAAACCTCTGGCAACTTCCGGAACATGTACGCAGAAGTTCTTCATTTTCACTCCATGTGTTCATGTCTCTGGTATAAGAGTCGGGAAAAATTGCATTATTCAATACCAATGATCATTCCCAGAGACATATCAACGTCTGACACTTGCATCGAACAGAGCGATGCATCTCCAAATAGGCTTCCAGAGGCCTTTACCAATGGGTGTGTGTGTAATCTCCACAGGTCCACCATTAGCTCAGTGTCTACGGGACTTCATAGTTTGTCTGCCCTCAAAGGATTTACAAAAAGAAGAAGTTCTGTGTAATAAGGATTCAGTAGATTAATTCTAATGTTAATTAATGGCATTTGAACGATTAACAGTATTTTGGAGTTGATAGGTGAATCGGACCATATTAATATATTGAAAATCAACATCAAATATATTGTAAATCTGTTCAAAAAAATTACTGAAAACACTCAGCAGGTCAGGTAGCATTTTTGGAAAGAGAAACAGTCATTATTTCAGGTCAATTGAAACATGGATTCAATTTTGTTTTCCACACACAGTATGTTACTTGACCTGCTGAGTGTTTCTGGTGATTTCTGGGTTAATATATCATCAGGCAAAAATATCACTTAGTCAAAAATGTGTTGTAAGAAAGTTATGGGAAAGAATTTAGACAAACCACTCAACACACTAATATGAACAGGGGCAGAGCCAGGTTTAAACAATGCACTTGCCCCCAGAAGTGATGCTAGAATTAAATATCACTTAGGATAAACATGGGACGCACAGTCATATATATTTATAAGTATCCTGATGGGATGAATAACTACCTATAATGCACTGGTGTAATGGTTTCACATTGCTCGAGGTGTTACTTATATTGAGGAATGTTTGCATGCAGTTTGGGATCTGCAAATGTGTCAGCACTGCAGTGGGTGTCACAATCATTGCTCATCACACCAGAGAGTGTGGGCTTGGAGTGAAACTGACATTGAAAAGAAAAGGAGTGGCTGGAGTTGGAATTGAAGGATGGAATCAAGAATGTGAAGCCATCAGTTTGATGCAGAGCTCACCCCCAATGGCTATGATGGAATGAACTAGAAATCTGACACGGAGCATCATAATTTGCTAAGTGGTCTACCGAATTTCCAAAATACTTGACAAAAAGCTGCACTACTGTAGTAGATGAGATAGATGTGTAAGGTTTGATTAGTAAGGGAGTCAGGGGTTATGGGGAGAAGGCAGGACAATGGAAGTAAGAGGGAACAATGGGTCAGCCATGATTGAATGGTGTAATAGACGATGGGCCGAAAGGCCTAATTCTGCTCTTAGAACTTAACATGATATACCAGAGACAGGTGTGCAGGTTGAAAAATCAAGGGTCTCGACCCAAAACATCACCCATACCTTCTCTCTAGAGATGCTGCCTGTCCCGCTGAGTTACTCCAGCATTTTGTGTCTACCAATAATATATTTAAATTTGAGTTTTCCACCTCTTTCAGGAAATGATTTGGGGTTTTGAATGCTTCATGCCTTCACCCACCATTTCCTGAAGTCAAGTGATGAATAATGCGGTAGCCCTCCAGGAGGCCATCGCAATTACCTGAGGTAAGCTGCAAGAACAAAACAACCGAATCTCCAATTACAATTCAATGGCAATTCAGAACAGGTCATCTGCTCTCTTGAAATGAGAGCAGTAGCTCATCTTCTTCAAAAAGTTCACAATGTGGAACAAGGTATCTTTCCCACTGGATCAGTAAGGGCCAGATAAAAAGCCACCGAATTTGGTCCCAACTTCTAGTAGTAGTCAATTCTGCAGGTCCTAGATCTGCAAGTACACATCCAAGTACTTTTAAAATGTGAAGGTACACAAAAATGCTGAAGAAACTCAGTGGAGCATCTATGGAGCAAAAGAAATAGGTGACGTTTCGGGCCAAAACCCTTCTTCAGACTGGGTTACTCCAGCATTTTATGTTTACCAATAATATATTTAAATTTGAGTTTTCCACCTCTTTCAGGAAATGACTTGGGGTTTTGAATGCTTCATGTTACTCCAGCAGTCTGAAGAAGGTTTCCAGCCCGAAACGTCACCTATTTCCTTCGCTCCATAGATGCTGCTGCACCTGCTGAGATTCTCCAGCATTTTTGTGTACCTTCGATTTTCCAGCATCTGCAGTTCCTTCTTGAACACTTTTAAAATGTGGACTTGTGCTTCTGTGCCTTTATGCTGTATCCCAGACATCTATTTATCGGGAGGAAATATTTATTTTTTAAACTCTCCTTTAAACATTCTACCTATTACTTAATCACTCTATTTCATCTTTTTTTAACCATTAATTTACTTTACCAGCACCTCCCCTAATTTAATACGTCAATTAATTCTCCTCTCCGTTACCTCTCTTCCACTGAAATAACTCCATCTTATCCAGATTTTAATTTTCCAGTCCGGTCAGTTTCCTTGCAAATCTCCCCAACACTCTCTCCAGTGCAACAAAATCCTCCCTGTGGCATGGTGAGAATAACTGTATGCAGTATTTCCAGTTGCAGTCCAACACCATTCGGTATGGTTGCAGTATAAACTCCCTGCTCTTACATTCTATGCCTCAGCTAATAAAACAAAGCATCATGAATGCATTTTTAACCACTTAATCTAACTGCTCTGCCACCCCTGTGGATATCTACGATTCCTCTGTTCCTCCGCAAATATAATGATTCTGCCTTTCCCATTGCCAACACTCGAAGAAGAGACACCAATGTCTGTACATCTAGCACCCAGATAAACAAGTGTAGGGTCTAGCTTTTTTTTTTAGACAAATATTGAACTGTTACATTACCTGAATACCTATTGGAAATATTAACTAATTTAATAATGATACTTTGTCTTTTTATAATGTGCACTGCATTGGAAACAATTGGGGACCAGTTGGAAATAGGAAACAAGATTATACAGCCTGCCACATACATAATAAATGTTTTTCTTGCCAAGTTGTGGCTTTCCTCTCAAATATTCACTCAAAATGATAACATTGCTGGCAGATTGGTTTAGCCCAATTCAAATCAAAATGAATTACTTTCACTCTTGTACATGATTGAGCACTCCAAGAATAATTTTCCACTATTTTCTGACTGATGCAGCATCCCGGAGCAAATCAGATAAACTCATTCATTTATTAAATCTTCCACTAGGCTTTTTGTTTTAAAATTCTCTTTAAAGGTCTCTTCCATCTGTGGTGCTCATTTCTTAACTACTTGCCGCCAACAGAATATGTAGATTAAATATAAATGGGCGAGATCCATTGTATCAAATAAAATTGCATCTTACATGCTGTCTGACTGCATTGTCAGGTTGAAAGGAATAAAACTGTTCAAAAACTAAAAACTGCAGATAATGAAATCCCATTACCTGTAAAGGTATAAGGCTAATTGCTATTGGTGGATGTGTTTTAACTTGCTCAGCACTTTTTTCATTTTATTTTAGATTCCAGATTTTAATTTCATAATAATTTAAAAGTAGTTGATGTAAAGGCATTTGCCATATTATACCATAGTACATCAGGCCAATGACAGCCAGATGCACACCAGCAACTCCATATACTAAAGGCCACAACATTTAGTCTCATTTACTAACTCCATCACAGTACAAGGTCAAAAAAAAGTATTTTCAGTTACTAAAGATAATCAAGTGGAATACTATTTTGTTAAATTGGATGGAACTACTGTAAATAAAAACATATAACATTGATCTGAAATTAAATTTATGGCGACAAGATTTAGAGCAGTATTAATCATACTAGCATTAATCATACTTGCTAATTGTTTTAAAAATGGTGAAACTGCATTTATCAAAGTGTGGTATCTAACTGATATATATTTAGAAAATTGAGTTGATGGTTCAAATTTTCATTATGAAATGCCCCATTGTATTTTGATTTATTATCCAGTAGATCAAGCTACAGAAACTAAATCTCCTGAAATTTGCACACTCTTGATTTGCATTCGATCCTGCAATTTTTTATAATTCTCAGAAATCTAT
Organism: Leucoraja erinaceus; assembly: GCF_028641065.1. Classification (NCBI taxonomy): domain Eukaryota; kingdom Metazoa; phylum Chordata; class Chondrichthyes; order Rajiformes; family Rajidae; genus Leucoraja; species Leucoraja erinaceus. The sequence goes on along the minus strand of NC_073381.1, from coordinate 65,401,617 downwards.
GGGTAAATTACGACCTTGTCCGATCATGTAATGTGTTATAATGCGTCAGCACACTGATGATAACATATCATTCCCACCATAAACCTGCGAATTAAACAGTGATGAGACATATGCCAAGCAATGCCCTGAAATACAGTCACTGCTCCGAAATGCAAAGTCGTCTTCTGTAACTTACTATTTTTTTACCTTTCTGTCTCTTTACCACAGAAATCTTATATCTAATAATTAAGGCTCTGTAGGTTCTCCAGTCAAACAGCACAACGTCCTTTCACATCAACATAATTCAGAAAGAACTACAAAAGTATAGAAGTATAAATATCCCTCAATGGTTTAAGGCTTTTATGTGAATGATTAGTGATTGACCTAAATCTAATTCAGGATCCCATACTTGCATGTTCTCCATTGCATACAGGGCCATTGACTTAATCTCTGACCTTAAATCTCTATATTAGATTTTATTCCCCCAAGGAAATGTTGTCTGCTTTAAATTGCAATTGTTATTGCATGATTTATCGTGAAAAAATATATATAGGTATACTCTATATGGAGTGATAATGGCAAAAATATTTTATTATTTCAGTTCAAATAAATTAATTTTTTATCCCTTAGCAAATTAAGGTGGTTATGGATATCTGCAATCTAATTTTCCCAATGTATTTTATTTTACTACACCCTATTTATTTCAACCCCCAACTGTTCAAAGTACTTAGCAGAACTGTGGATTACATTTCCGTTTATGCTTAAAGTGATTATAGTCCTGAATATTTTGATACAATGTGATCTCAAGAGTCAATTAATTACTATAACCAAAGAGCATTGTTTGCTAAATTATTATTAAGCATGACTGCTGCTTTAATGCTTAATGTTAATGAATAGTTTGAATTTATTAACTCTAAAATGTAGATCATGCACTCCTGTTCTCTAAGGCTATTGTATGTGACATAATATTTTGATAAGGGATCTTGATAAAATATGATCTTCTTAACTCAATACTGCTTGGCTTCCAAGGTGCATGCAAGCATCAGCTCAAGTTCTTTCATTCTTACTGGGTCACATTAAACAATGGATTGTAATTTTTTTTTTACTTTAAAATTGCATATAGGAGTTTCCTTTTCAAAATTCAATGCAACATTAAGAAATAAAATATTCTTGCAGCTGCCCAGAAAAAAATGCTTTCAATCCGTAGGACTAAAACTGGACTGATACTAGTATTGATACTGGTTTAATATTGTCACATGTACCAAGATGCAGTGAAAAACTTTGTTTGGCATGCAATCGATGCAAATTATATCATGCACAAGTACATCAGATAGTGCAAAGGAAAAGGTAACAGGGTACAGAATAGAGTATTACAGCTACAGAGAAAATGCAGGTAAAAATAGTGCAAGAGCTGCAAGGAGGTAGATTGGAAGATCGGGAATTCATCCCTTGCATATGAGAGGTCATTCCAGAATCTAATAACAGCAGGAAAGATGCTGCTCTTGAGTTTGGTGGTGCGTGCTTTTAAGCTTATATATCTTCTTCCTAACAGGAGAGAGGTTGGATGTTCTTCGATAATGTTGGCTTCTTTCCCAAAACAGCATGGTATAGATTGAGTTGATGGGGGAGGGGGTTGGAGATCAGTTTGTGCGGTGTGTAGCATTCACTATGCATTTACATGCTTCTGTATAACAAACTTAACAATGAAGCATGTATGAAGTGAAATGCGAGTGTCATTGTCACATTTATTTTTCTGATTAAACCATAAAATGTATGTTGCAGAAAAATGCATATGTCAGAAATTTAATTTTGTATTAAAAATTTGCATGATAATAATGAACCAATTATATTGTGCAATTTATTATAGAGACCAGACTGATGATTCACCTGTCTTTTAGCTGGTATAACTCAGCAAATGAAGACGTCAAGATGTGTTGACTAGGACAGTTGAATAGAAATACATATATTCCATTTCAAGCTACCTGCTGGACACCTGCTGTAAATCTCAGATGTAGATATTATTAAAATATATAAAGTATTGTGAATAACTTTATAGTTTAATAATCACCACTCAGAGTATATTGAGTTTTAAATATGGTTACATGCCAATTGTCATGTCTTCTGTGTCTGACTTTGTTTTTTATATTTGTATGTATTATTTAAATTATCTTTTAAATTGCCTGTTAATTTATATCAACATTAATTAATGAACTAATCATGCATTTGGTATTTTACGCTCTTTGTAATGCTGAGCTAAGCAGATTTATAACTTCCTTAAAACATCAGAAAGCATAAGATGGAACGATATATGGATCATGTATTTTTGAAAAAGTGTAAGAATGTGTCTAGGATTCAAACTATCAGGATGGTTATTATATCAATGGTTATTATAGAGTTATATTCAATTTAATATCTAAATAATTATAAGATGAATGAAAATTGTATTTATTTGGAATCAATTTGAACTTCTTTCCCAGTTGCCTTTCCTCAGGCATACAGTACATGCATACTTCAGTCCAGCTGTTTGTGTTTAGAAATTCAAAGCAGAGATTTTATTTTAAATTTAACCAAGCACACAGGTGACAAGGAAGACAAGATAGCAATCAATAATAATTATATTGAGTTTCAAGCCCAGAACATTGAAGCACGAAGAAAGGACTAAATATAAGGAGAAAGGCAATGCAAGAGAAAATAGTTTAACTATAATGTATGTTACACGTAATTGCTCAACATATATCCAAAAAAACAAAATAACCATCCATCACCTTCCTGAGCTTGTGTAGGTAACACGTGGATTTCTGAGATAATCTTTTGAACGTAGCCTACGGCTAATCTGTGTTGCCAGGGACGTTCTGATCCCTGACAGGATAAATCTGGCAGAAGACTACACTTAATTTTAATATTTCAAATATCATGAACAGTGGGCTCCTAAAGTTGCACTCTAGTTTGGAAAGAGATGCACATGAATGGATACAAAAAACTCCCTTTAAAGTGAATGATTAAACTATACTTGTGGACTGAAGACTTGACCCAACTGATATCCCATAATCATTAGAGGCATCTCACTCCCTCCAAACCTCCTTAGACTAACATTGGCTTACCACTAATTAACTAATTCAATTGTGCCTCACAAATATTATAAAAGAATGCTGATTGACAGCATGTCATATTTTAATGTGTTCAGAGAATAAGGAATAAGCCATTTAAAATGGAGACGAAGAAACACTTTTTCTCACAGAGAGTGGTGAGTGTAGAATTCTCTGCCACAGAGGGCGGTGGAAGCAGGTTCTCTGGATGCTTTCAAGAGAGAGCTAGATAGGGCTCTTAAAAATAGCAGAGTCAGGGGACATGGGGAGAAGGCAGGAACGGGGTACTGATTGTGGATGATCAGCCATGATCACATTGAATGGCAGTGCTGGCTCGAAGGGCCAAATGGCCTACTCCTGCACCTATGGTCTATTGACTTAGTCATGTGACATAATCCATATGGAATTCATTACTGAATGGTTGAATATAATATTAAAACTCACACATGCCAAATGAACAGTAAGTACGGTAATATTTAGTGTGGATTCATGCCAAAGGAACTAAGGTGGGTGCACAGATTGCATGAATTTTGCATGAATGGTGTTATAAATCTGCATATGGCCTCTGAAACTGCCCTAAAGCATGACTGATTGAAAATCTGTGCAATGACGCACAGTAAACCACAAATGTATTGTGAATATACATTGTATGTTTCTTTATAACTAGGTATGGGATCATCCAAGGTGTAATAATGATAAACAGCAAATGGTACAGACACTTGCATTTCAATGTCAAGATTACTTGAAACACATCAAAGTGCAAGGCATTGGGACCAGAATGAAACAATGAAATTAGTTTTAGGATGTTTAACCAGGCCTTTGTGCTGAATGGTAATCTTTTGCACTGTAAATTCTTTATAGTTCTGAGGATGTTCAACAATTAATACACAATGCTCATGTTTGTTGTTGATTATTGAGCTTCTGCATTTCAGTGCACATATCCTATGAAACAACATTATTACACGGTAATAAGTTTTCCTATAGTATCTGTTATTATGGAAAATATTTCCAAAGTGTACTGAGATAACTTAGCAGACTTGGTATTGTCTCATTCTGTTGTACATAATGCAGTGCATAATGCTAGTACCCTGTGTTGTTGTTTATATGTTTTGTGCTATACTTTGTTGTAAATAAAATTCTTGATTTAATAAAATTATTTGCTGAATTACTTCCAAATGTCTTTTGATTAATAGAAATTCAATGGCTACAATGTGCTAGGTGTTATGGGGAGAAGGCAGAAAAATGGGGTTAGGAGGAAGAGATAGATCAGCCATGATTGCATGGCGGTGTAGGCTTGATGGGCCGAATGGACTAATTCTGTTTCTATCACATGAACATGTTAACCACTATTTTTGGAAACTCGATAATTAAAAAATACAAAAATCCTGACAATGCTACTCAATAAATCGAACTTCTTTGTTTAAGGAGACTTTGGGTTAAATTGTGGAATTGATATAATACTGCATTTCTGTACTATTTGCATGAATTGGCTTGATGGTAGGAAGCAGAGGGTGATGATAGAAGATTATTTTTCAGACTGGAGGCTCATGACTGGTTGTGTGCTTCACAGATCAGTAATGGGGCTGTGGTTGTTTGTCATGTATGGCAACGATTTGGATGAGAATGTACATCGACATAGTAAGTTTGCAGATGACACTGAAATAGGTGGTACGATAGGCAGTGAAGAAGGTTATCAAGAATGACAGTGGGATCTTGATCAGCTGGGTAAGTGGATCGTGGAGTTCAATTCGGATAAGTGTGAGGTGTTGCATTATGGAAAGTCAAACAAGGGTAAGCCATTCACAGTGAATGGTAGGGCTCTGAGGAGTATTGTGGACCAGAAAAACCTGGGATTACAAGTACATAGTTCCTTGGAAGTGTTGTCACAGATGTGGAGCAGAAGGTTTTGAGCACTGGCGTAGGAGTGTAGGAGAATCAAGAATGTGAGGGGAGAGATTTAGTAGTTTCCTGAGGGGCATATTTTTCACAGACGGTAGTACATATATGGAATAAGCTGATGGAGGAGGTTATTAAGGCAGGTACAATAATAACATTTAAAATGCATTTGGACAGGTAGACAGATAAGAAATGTTTAGAGGGATATGGGTTGTGCAGGCAAATGGGACCAGCTTAGATGACATCCAGGTCAGCATGAACAAGTTGGGCTGAAGTTTCTTTTTCTGTGCTCTGACTCTATCATACTCTTTGTAAACAAATAGCAAAAGGCTTTCCAATCATACCTTTATGATGACTTTTTTATGTAGGATGTTTCAATACAAATAAACAAAATAATACCTGCAAACTTTATATATTGTAAGCAATAATACATTGAGTTTCCATTAAGTACAATGTTTATTGAGGGGGTGATATTGATAACATTATCTGGATGTTTGAGTTATTATCTTGTTAATACAAAATGAACAAAGTGAATTGACCAGCCAACCTGCCAGGTTGTTTTGAGTTGAAAATTACACGCTTAAGCTTGGAGATAAATGATTGGAAAAAATAAGATTTAACAGATTATGAAGGGCTTCACTTTTAATGCTTCAGAAAAAGGAAGAAGCAACATGAAATTAATGAAGTGTGATGAGGCCGCTGTTGGCCCTATGGAAATCCTAAACTTAGAAGCATGTCAATCCAAATTACATGAGATGCCATGTGTTCAATAAATACTGAAGCAAATGAATTGAATGAATGGGACATTGGCAAGAGCATTGGGGAAAGAGGGGATGGGGGAGCTGGAAAAGAAAGGTAGGCCTGATAAATGATAGGTGGTACAAGGGAGTGGCGATTGGAAGAGGGGTGAAGTTAATGACAAAAACTGGAGGTGAAATAGAGACAAAAGTATGACAGATAAGGGAAAAAACCGAGCAAACTAAGGGTGGAGGGAGGAATATCAATGTAACGGTACAGAGAAGGGGCAGGGCCGGATTTATGTATAAGCTTCACAAGCTTAAGCTTAGGGCCTCGAGATCTATGGGGGCCTCGGCAAGGCCGGATTTACCTATAGGCTGAAGCCTAGGGCCTCAAAATCTAGGGGGCCTCCAGCCAAGGTGTTTTTTTCCCCAGAGTAAAAAAAATCCAGAGAAAAAAAAAATTGGAGCACTATCAGCGTTTCCACTTTGACAGAAATTACCCGAAATTCTGGTTCCAGTCTGCTGGAAGTTTTGGGGGAAAAAGTTGGGGGAAGCCAGTGCAGATGGGTGAAGCCGGTGACGCAGTAGCGACGTAAAATGACGGTCTCTCGCGCGTGCGCAGTGGGCTCGGGCGGGTTCAGATCTCCATTTGCACTCCACACAATCAATAGTCAATAGTCTATTTAATTGTCATTTGGACCCCTGGAGGTCCAAATGAAATGCCGTTTCTGCAGCCATACATTACACACAAATAGACCCCAGACACAACATAATTACATTTTACATAAACATCCATCACATAGCTGTGATGGAAGGCCAAAAAAACTTATCTCTCCACTACACTCTCCCCCCCCCCCCCCCCCGATGTCAGAGTCAAAGTCAAAGCCCCCGGCTGGCGATGGCGATTGACCCGCGGCCATTAAAGCCACGCCGGGTGGTGCGAGGTCGAACACCGGGTCTTGGTGTTGGAGCCCCCGGTGTGCGCTCGCAGAGTCCCGCGGCCATTCCAAGCTGCGCGGGGCGGTGATGTTAGGCCCCGCTCCAGGAGCTCTTCAACCCCGCAACTCGGGTGGGAGAAGTCGCCGTTGCAGGAGCCCCGAAAAGCGGTCTCCCTCCAGGGATCCGCGGGCTCCCGGTGCCGCCGTCCGCAGACCCGCAGCAGCAGCCTTCGCATCAGCAGCAGCAGCGGCATCGGCAGCAGCAGCAGCGGCAGCAGCAGCGGCAGCGGCAGCGCTCCTCCACCGCTCCACCCGCTCCAGTCTCGGCCAGCTCCGCGACGGCGACGGTGAGTCGTAGCACCAGAGTCCCCGGCTTCTTCCTGTTGGAGGCCGCTCCTCGTTGCGGCCCCAACGACAACTGAGACCCGACGAGAAAAGGTCGGGTCTCCAGTGCAGGAGAGATTCAAAAAGTTTCCCCCCCCCTCCCACCCCACCCCCGCCCCCCCACACACACACCCCAACATAAAATAACAAAAACTACATAAAAACACAGACAAAAAATAATAAAAACGCGGACAGGCTGCAGAGGCAGCTGCTGACCAGAGTCGCGCAGCCTACCGGACCTTGATGACTTGTGTCTACCAAAGATCCTAGGTGTCTACTCCAGGTAGGTAGTGGAATATTGCGTTGCGGGAGTGCCCGTTTCTCCTGGCTGGGGGGGTGGGGGGGCTGCGGTGTCTGCGGTGCGGAGTTGGAGCCCTCGCTGTGTGGGAGAGAGAGAGGAGGGGGGGGAGGAGGAGAGAGAGAGGGGGAGGGGGAGAGAGATAGCGAGGGAGAGGGAGGTGGAGGGAGGGGGAAGGAGGAGAGGGAGAAGGAAAGGGGGATTATCTTTAGTGCGATTGCAAAATTAGGTTTTAGAGCAATTATATTTTCTTCTCCATATGAATAATATCAAACAATTGAAACTGCTTTCTTTTCCTTGATAACAATCCTTGAAAAATATGTATTCCATAGTTTGCGACTTTCATTTTGCATCATATTTTTAATGTGCACACACTAACACAGTCGAACAGTAACAGGCAATCAAATCAACACACAAAACATTTTCTAAAAAAAGGTTTTATTTACTGCAAAAACTTACAGTATTTTATTTGCAGTGTTTGCATGCTCCTTTATAACATTTTACAGTACAACTTGATTATTAAAACAAGGACAGCTTCAATTCTTGATTTAAAAAAAAATGTATACAACAATGACCCCAATCATCCCCTTCCAACCACTCATTACTCTTGACTCAACCAAAATTAGTTCTGAAATATTGGTCATAAATTTGGTGCAAAAATGCTCCAAAATAAGGCTCAGAATGCACCAGAGAGCATCTAAAACCCCAGAGCTTCCAGGGCCCTTAAGTGAGCCCTGGACCCCGGCCGCAAGGGTCTTTGAGCTTTGCGCTTGTGATATGCGCTGCATGCACTTATTTCACATAAAATGTTTGTAATCCTGCCATGCAACCCCCCTTTTTGAAAAGCTTCGTAAGGGCCTGGTGTATAATATTTTTGACACTGTCATAGGCCTTTCTTACATATGCTGCCACAACGCACTGTAGTCTCTAAACAACACTTCAGTAATTTTCCTTGCCCTCCATTTCAGAATAATAGTATTTTAAGCTGATAACTCGACACTAGCACTGGCAATAAATAAAAAGTGCAGCTTTCCAGCCCTTATCTCATTGGCCACGCTCGGCTGCACATCAGTGCCAATCTGGTGGACTCTTCCATCTTCCTCTCATCGTGGGGGTGAGGGATTTGGAGGGGCCACACAAGTGGAATAGCCTAGGGCCTCTCTTCATCTAAATCTGGCCCTGAGAAGGGGATAAAAGGGTAATGGGGAAACTCAGAGCTGTGACGGGCAGGGTGTCAAGGGGGGATGATGGGAGACCAATGATTAGTTTTAATTTGGGGGAGGGAAAGGTGAGGGTGGGTCAGAAAAGACAAAGAAAATATGTGACATAGGGTGACTCCAATAATACACAATACACACAATACAATTTATTTGTCACTTGAACCTCATAGAGGCTCAAATGAAATGTTGTTTCTACAGTCATACACACAAGAAAAAAAGACCCAAGACACAACTCAATTTACACAGACATCCACCACAGCGCATCTCCTCCTCGCTGTGATGGAAGGCAAAAAAACAAATGAGTATATTAAAGGCAGACTATCTTTCCCTATCTCTATTGTGTGTTGCTAATAGCGGGGTTGTGGGATATACCAGCTGCATTAACAGAGAATATAGAGCAAAAATCAAGGATGACTGACATGGAAAAAAAAAGAGTATAAGTAATTTGCATCATTTTGTGGCAGAGGGATTAGGGAAGGAGGGAACAAGATGACAGAGGGATCGGGGATTGGGGATGATCAGCCATGATCACATTGAATGGCGGTGCTGGCTCTAAGGGCCGAATGGCCTACTCCTGCACCTATTGTCTATTGTCTATTGACCTCAAATTCACCAGCATGTTTTCTTAATGTACTTTATCTCTGAAGCATAGAGACCTGAACGGGTTTGCTACTGAAGTCACAATGTGCTTGCTATCTTTCCTTAAAGGAAAGAGAGAGATAGAAAAGCAAGAGAGAGATGACTGTTAATGAGACCATTACTGTATTATGTTCCCGAATTGTGCCGTGCGTGGTTAAATTGATGACAGCATGTATGAGGTGGGAGATGCAAGTGGTGAAGAAGGGTCTCGATCTGAAACGTCACCCATTCCTTCTCTCCAGAGATGCTGCCTGTCCCGCCAAGTTACCTCAGCTTTTTGTGTCTATCTTTGGAGTGACTTTAGTTGTGTCAACGTGTGACGGGACATATATTAGGTAAGACCATTGATTGATAATTATCGTTTTTATGTGAATATTAGAGATATTGGAGACTCAAGGGACTGTAGATGCTGGAGTCTTGAGCAAGGAACAAAGTGCTTGAAGAATTCAGCATCAGGTAACAAAATGAAGGAAAATGCAGACAATATTTTGGGATAGGTCTCTTCAGACTGATGAAGGATCCTGACCTGAAATGTATCTGTTCATTTCTCTCCATAGTTGCTGTCTGTCCTACTGATTAGAGATGTGGTGCATGGAATAACATGTGGACCTCGTCATTAAGAAGTGAGATTGTTAGTATGTGTTACCTGATCTTCACCACAAGTGCCAGGATACCATACTTTGTGCAGTGCTTGGAAAAGGTCTTTGGGGCTTCGCAAATGCCATTAGTCTCCCAAACCATGTCTGTGCTTTATTTTTGGGCAGTTGTGTTTTCAGCATCCCACAACAAACTTACCAGGTGTCAGCTACTGCAATAAATATTTCAAGGACAGTGACCAGGATGTCCAATCTCAATGTCACGCCTTTACTGAGTGCTCCCCAAACAGTACAATGAGGCCCAGCAGTGATTATAACCAAATAAACTCTCTACCTTCACACGTGTATGGAGAAACGTAATAAGCAAAGATCACATGCAGCACCATGTTCATGAAAATACCTCTCTCTCTCTCTCTCTTGGCAATAATGTTAAAAAGTCGTAGAAGTCACATCACAAAAACAATATGGTGTTTGCATGAGGTGAACATTTTTTTAATATGAGATACACCAAATCAGACTGGGGCAGATCAATGTGTTTGATGACTGTTGGCAGATCAATTTCCCTCCTGGGATAAATAAAGTTCTATCGTATCGTATCGCATCACTATTTAACCACATCTCCCAGTGTTATTACATTTCTAGAATCCTGTACTATTTAACTTGTCTGCTACATTATTCATTGATTTAAAACTATATTTGCCTGTTTTAACTTTTACAGCACTTAGATAATTAAAACCCAAGAATCTATAGATGATGGAAATTTTAAATAAATCAGAAAATGCTATGAAAAGGTAGCTGGTCCGTTTGTAGAGAGAAAAACAGCCAACGTTTTAGATCTACGACCTTTCATTAATTAATTAATTTCCTACATAAATTAAGCAGACAAGCATATTTTAAGTTTCAGAAAAGGGGGTGGGGTTGAAGAAGCAAAATAAAATTCTGGTTTAGGGTGGAGACCATGAGCAACTGTGACTAGGGTGGAGACCATAAGAAACTGTGATGCAAATGCAAATAGAGCTGATGCAAGCAGAATGTGTGTGGTGAAGCTTGTTAATTAAAATTATCTGTCTGGAGGAGATTTAAATAGAAGACAATTAAATAGCTGAGAGACAGAGAGGGAATTATGGGATACAGAATATTGAAAAATCTGAACTCAGCAGATCAGGCAGCATCTGTGAAGAGAGAAAACAAATTTAGTTAACAAGACAAGTGGGACCTGTTGGGTCTCAGTCACACGGGAGGGCTAGTCCCCGAATGTAATATTCCACCACTCACACATAGCCCCCAACTGCGCAGGCGTGGCTGACCGGTTCCCGTGTGACACAACCATCCCCAACTGCACCTCACCATCCCTCTTCCTACCCTATTCTCCTCCATTGCCCCTCATCCCCAGCACTCCCTCCCCCTCCTCTTGACCCTCCCTCTTCTTTCCCCCTCGCCCCCCAACTCCCTCCCTCACCTCCCCCTCCCATTCCTTTCCCCTACCCTCAGTCACTCCCTCCCTCCATAACCCCTCTCCCTTCCCTACCCACCTCCTATCCCTCTATCCCCCATCTCTCCCACTCCTCACCTCCCCTATCCCGCCCCCACTCTCCCTCCTCACCTTCCCCACTGCCCTCCTCTCCCTCATTCCACCACTCTCTACCACCCCACTGCCGCCCTCCTCCCCCTCCATTCCCCCTGCTCCCACTCTTCCTCCTCACATCCCCCACTTTGCCCCTCTCCCTCCCTACCCCCCCCTCTCCCTCAATCCCCCCACTCTCTCTCCTCACCTCCCCAGGATCTAGAGGGTCACACTCCTCTCCCTCCTTACGGGCCCGGAGCAGCAGCGCTGTTGCCCCCAGAGCCAGCCTCATCGTCCAGGCCCTGGATCCTTGGCGCGGCCTCTCCCCACCGCCGGACTCCACCGCGCGGGCCCAGAGCAGCAGCAGCGCCACCACCTGCAAGCTCAGCCCCAGCCTTGCACCAAGGCCCCGGATCCCCACGGGACCTGAGCAGCAGTAAAATGGAAGGAAAGTTCTCCATGGAGCCGTTGTGTTCATGGGGCGAGGAAAAAAAGATGGTGGTCTGAAATTGTGCATAGGCCGTGCTGAGGACCCGTGAGGTGTCCTTTGTGATGCCAGTCAAGTCAATTTGCCAAGAGGGGGCGGGACTAGTGGGGACGCTGTTTTAATTTTTAAAAAATGTTTTAAAGTTAATATGTAAATAAATGTTAAGATATAACATCAATCTGAACAAAACTTGATACACAAAACCACAGGACAATTGTGAGTAAGGTGGTGCTATTATGTACCGTTTTGCCGTAGTTCCAGGATCACATGCACACACAGGCAGACACACATAGTAACAGACAAGATGAGAGTTTTAGTCATATATAGATTACAGGTGGTTGAGCTTTACTGAGAACTAGCCAGTTTTGATTCCAAACATGAAATTTTGTACAAACCTTAGCCTCAGGTGAACATACTCACTGATATCATCCTGTTAAGACTGGTAAAAACTTAGTAAGTTTTAATGAGATTTCCATTTGTTTTTTTCTAACTCAGAATACAGAATACGTCTCGTTTACTGACTCTCTGCTCAAACCTGCAAATCTGCCAAACCAGGAATAAGTGTGGTGAAGTACAGAATCGTTATGTCCCTGTTCGGTTGAAAGGAAATGGTAAAAATTGGAAAGAGCCATGGTTTTCAAGGGAAATTGGACACTTGTTTCGGAAAATGAGAGAGATCTACAATAATTATAGGCAGCATGGAGTAAATGAGGTGCTTGAGGAGAATAAAGAATGTAAAAAGAATCTTAAGAAAGAAATTAGAAAAGCTAAAAGAAGATATGAGGTTGCTTTGGCAAGTACGGTGAAAGTAAATCCAAAGGGTTTCTACAGCTATATTAATAGAAAAAGGATAACGAGGGATAAAATTGGTCCATTAGAGAGACAGTGGACTCCTATCTGCAGAGCCAAAAGAGATGGGGGAGATATTGAACAATTTCTTTTCTTCGGTATTCACCAAGGAGAAGGATATTGAATTATGTGAGGTAAGGGAAACAAGTAGAGTAGCTATGGAAACGATGAGATTCAAAGAAAAAGAAGTACTGACACTTTTGAAAAATATAAAAGTGGATAAGTCTCCAGGTCCTGACAGGATATTACCTAGGACATTGAGGGAAGTTAGTGTAGAAATGGCAGGGGCTATGACAGAAATATTTCAAATATCATTGGAAACGGGAATAGTGCCGGTGGATTGGCGTACTGCAAATGTTGTTCCATTGTTTAAAAAGGGTTCTAAGAGTAATCCTAGCAATTATAGACCTGTTAGTTTGACGTGAGTGGTGGGCAAATTAATGGAAAGAATACTTAGAGATAATATATATACGCATCTGGATAAACAGGGCCTGATTAGGAACAGTCAACATGGATTTGTGGCTGGAAGGTCATGTTTGACTAATCTTCTTGAATTTTTTGAAGAGATTACTAGGGAAATTGATGAGGGTAAAGCAGTGGATGTTGTCTATATGGACTTTAGTAAGGCCTTTGACAAGGTTCCTCATGGAAGGTTGGTTAAGAAGGTTCAATTGTTGGGTATTAATGCAGGAGTAGCAAGATAGATTCAACAGTGGCTGAATGGGAGCTGCCAGAGAGTGATGGTGGATGGCCGTTTGTCAGGTTGGAGGCTGGTGACTAGTGGGTCCACTGTTGTTTGTCATGTACATCAATGATCTGGATGATGGTGTGGTAAATTAGATTAGTGAGTATGCAGATGATACTAAGATAGGTGGTGTTGTGGATAATGAAGTAGATTTCCATTGTCTACAGAAAGATTTAGGCCATTTGGAAGAGTGGGCTGAAAGATGGCAGATGGAGTTTAATGCTGATAAGTGTGAGGTGCTGCATCTTGGCAGGACAAATCAAAATAGGTCGTACATGGTAAATGGTAGCGAATTGAGGAATGCAGTTGAACAGAGGAATAACTGTGCATAGTTCCCTGAAGGTGGAATCTCATGTAGATAGGGTGGTAAAGAAAGCTTTTGGTGTGCTAGCCTTTATAAATCAGAGCATTGAGTATGGAAGTTGGGATGTAATGTTAAAATTGTACATGGCATTGGTGAGACCAATTCTGGAGTATGGTGTACAATTTTGGTCGCCCAATTATAGGAAGGATGTCAACAAAATAGAGAGAGTACAGAGGAGATTTACTAGAATGTTGCCTAGGTTTCAGCAACTAAGTTACAGAGAAAGGTTGAACAAGTTAGTTCTTTATTCTTTGGAGTGCAGAAGGTTAAGGGGGGACTTGATAGAGGTCTTTAAAATTATGAGAGGGATAGACAGAGTTGACGTGGATAAGCTTTTTCCGTTGAGAGTAGGGAAGATTCAAACAAGAGGATATGATTTGAGAATTAAGGGACAGAAGATTAGGGGTAACATGAAGAGGAACTTCTTTATTCAGAGAGTGGTAGCTGTGTGGAATGAGCTTCCAGTGGAAGTGGTGGAGGCAGGTTCGATTATATCATTTAAAAATAAATTGGATAGGTATATGGATGGGAAAGGAATGGAGGGTTATGGTCTGAGTGCAGGTAGATGGGACTAGAGGAAAATAAGTGTTTGGTACGGACTTGTAGGGCCGAGATGGCCTGTTTCCGTGCTGTAATTGTTATATGGTTATATGGTTATAAGGTGTGCCGGAAGGAACTGCAGATGCTGGCTTACACTGAAGATAGATTTAAAAAAATGCTGGAATAACTCAGCAGGTCAGACAGCATCTCTGGAGAAAAGGAATAGGTGATGTTTCGGGTCGATACCCTTCGTCAGACTGAGAGTCAGGGGAGAGGAAAAGTAGAGGTATTGTGTTGAATCTTTACTCACATCCTCCATCGCAAGTTCATTCTTTTTTTGTGTGGCCTAACCATGGTGCTAAACAATCAAAACAAGACAACTTTATTCCTACACTCAAAATCCTCATGTAATAAAGGTAAACACAATTTGCCTTTCTAATACTCTGCTGGTTCTACATTAGTTATCATTAACGTGTACAAGAACACCAAGTTCTCTTTGATAATTTATTTTTTTCAGCCTGTTATTATTGAATAAAAATGCTGTTTTTCTTTGTGTATGGAAGTGCAGGCCCTTGCAATTTTCCACATTACATTCCATTTGCCATGTTCTCACCCACTCACAAATCTACATCCGTCTGAAGCCTCTTTACATCCTCCTCCCTACTCAAAATCCCACTTGCTTTTGTATCATCAACAAATCTAGGAATACAGCTTTGTTTCCTCATAAATTGTTAATACAGATGCTAAATAGCTGGGACCTAACTTCCGTTCCTTGTGGTACCTCACTTGTCACCATCTGTCAAATTAAGAAGAACCCATTTATATTGCGCAGCTTACAATAGAAACTGTATAAACGTTGATTTCTCTAATTTCAAGTTACTCCTGCATTCCTTCTCCCCCCCCCCCCCCCCCCCCCCCACCCCCCCCCCCACCCCCACCCCCCCCCCCCCCTCCTCATCCTAGTCATCCTGCCAGTTCCACTATCCGCTTCCTTGTATCCCTCTTGTAATCATACCTTCCCCAGGCAACAATGGGTCATTATGGGCTCCACCCTTCCTGAGGTAATCTGTTGCCATCGCTGATTTCTCGCCCCCAGTTTAATTCCATCCCCACCGCTATTTTCAGTCTGAAGAAGGATTCTGATCCGAAACATCACCTATCCATTTTCCCAGGAGATGCTGCTTGACCGGCTGAAGTATTCCATTAATTAGTGTCTCAGTTAACCAGCATCTGCAGTTCCTTCGTACACAATGACCCATTTATTGCCCTTCTTTGGTCTATCTGTAAACTAGTTCTCAATCCGTGCATCCACATTATTCCTAATCATATGAAGATTTACTTGTTCAAGACTAGTAGAAGCTGCTTTTTGATGACAAGCAAAATATTCCTTGGTGCAAATACTTTAAAAGGTTTGGATAAGTATTACTGTCACTGCAGCGACAAAATTGTCAAGGTTTAAACAGGAAAAAAGGATATTTTTCATCTTCAGGAGTAAGGCAAGCAGTGATAAGGTTTATTTAATTTAAATAAATTACACTGAGGTTTCTACGTTTTGGGTTTTCTGCAAAGTTCTGATGTGAATCTGATAAGGATTTATAGTTTATGCTTGTGTCACCATACCAGATTCATTTTCATGACTTGTCTTTTAATTCTAATAATATGCATATTGCCGGGGCCTTACAAATTCCTTGAGTGATCTGGGATTAAGCTGCAACAATTATTAGAATAATTAATATTAGTGGGGATGTGTGAATAGTGGCAGTTAGAAACATAGAAACATAGAAAATAAGTGCAGGAATAGGCCATTCGGCGCTTCAAGCCAGCACTGCTTTCAATACGATCATGGCTGATCATCCAAAATCAGTACCCCGTTCCTGCTTTTTTCCCATATCCCTTGATTCCTTTAGCCTTAAGAGCCAAATATAACTCTCTTGTGAAAACATCCAGTGAATTGGCCTCCACTGCTTTCTGTGACAGAGAATTCCACAGATTGTGGAAGAGGAAAAAATTACACAGGTATGTGAAGAGGAAAAAAATAGTTCAGACCAAAGTTGGACCCTTGAAAACTGAAAAGGGTGAATTGTTATGGGGAACAAGGAAATGGCAGATGAATTGACAGGTACTTTGGATCTGTCTTCACTAAGGAGGCACAAACAATCTTCCTGATGTACTAGTGGCCAGACGATCTGGGGTGACGTAGGAACTGAAGGAAATCCACATTAGACAGGAAATGGTGTTGGGTAGACTGATGGGACTTAAGGCTGATAAATCCCCAGGTCATGATGGTCTGCATCCCACGGTATTTAAGGAAGTGGCTCTAGAAATCGTGGATGCATTGGTGATAATTTTCCAATGTTCTATATATTCAGGATTGGTTCCTGTGGATTGGAGGGTAGCTAATGTTATCCCACTTTTTAAGAAAGGCGGGAGAGAGAAAACAGGGAATTATAGACCAGTTAGCCTGAGATCGGTGGTGGGGAAGATGCTGTAGTCAATTATAAAAGATGAAATAGCAGCACATTTGGATAGCAGTAACAGGATCGGTCCGAGTCAGCATGGATTTATAAAGGGGAAATCATGCTTGACTAATCTTCTGGAATTTTATGAGGATGTAACTAGGAAAATGGACAAGGGAGAGCCAGTGGATGTAGTGTACCTGGACTTTCAGAAAGCATTTGATAAGGTCCCACATAGGAGATTAGTGGGCAAAATAAGGGCATATGGTATTGGGGGTAGAGTGCTGACATGGATAGAAAATTGGTTGACAGACTGGAAACAAAGAGTAGGGATTAACGGGTCCCTTTCAGAATGGCAGGAAGTGACTAGTGGGGCTCGGTGCTGGGACCGCAGCTATTTACAATATACATCAATGATTTAGATGAAGGGATTCAAAGCAACATTAGCAAATTTGCAGATGACACAAAGCTGGGTGGCAGTGTGAACTGGGAGGAGGATGCTATGAGAATGCAGGGTGACTTGGACAGGTTGGGTGAGTGGGCAGATGCATGGCAGATGCAGTTTAATGTGGATAAATGGGAGGTTATCCACTTTGGTAGCAAAAACAGGATTACTATCTAAATGGTGTCAAGTTGGGAAAAGGGGAAGTACAACGGGATCTGGGGGGTCCTTGTTCATCAGTCAATGAAAGTAAGCATGCAGGTACAGCAGGCAGTGAAGAAAGCGAATGGTATGTTGGCCTTTATAACAAGAAGAGGAGTATAGGAGCAAAGAGGTCCTTCTGCAGTTGTATGGGGCCCTAGTGAGACCACACTTGGAGTATTGTGTGCAGTTTTGGTCCCCTAATTTGAGGAAGGACATTCTTGCTATTGAGGGGGTGCAACGTAGGTTTACAAGGTTAATTCCCGGGGTGGCGGGACTATCATATGCTGAGAGAATGGAGCGGCTGGGCTTGTATACTCTGCAGTTTAGAAGGATGAGAGGGCATCTTATTGAAACATATAAGATTATTAAGGGTTTGAACACGCTAGAGGCAGGAAACAAGTTCCCAATGTTGGGGGAGTCTAGAACCATGGGCCACAGTTTAAGAATAAGGGGTAAGCCATTTAGAAAGGAGACGAGGAAATATTTTTTCTCACAGAGAGTTGTGAGTCAGTGGAATTATCTGCCTTAGAGGGCGGTGGAGACAGGTTCTCTGGATACTTTCAAGAGAGAGCTAGAGAGTGCTCTTAAAGATAGCGGAGTCAGGGGATATGGGGAGAAGGCAGGAGCGGGTACTGATTGGGGATGATCAGCCATGATCACATTGCTGGCACCTATTGTCTATTGTCTATTCTTAACTCTCCGCATGACAAAGTTTTTCGTCATCTCATTCCTAAATAGCCTACTCCTTATCCTTAAACTGTGACCGTAGTTCCGGACTCCCCCAATATCGAGAACATTGTTCGATATTCCGGACTCCCCCAATATCGAGAACATTTTTCCTGCATCTAACCTGTTCAATCCTTTAAGAATGTTATATGTTTCTATAAGATATCCTCTCATCCTTCTAAATTCAAATGAGTACAAGCCCAGTCAATCCATTCTTTCATCATATGTCAATCCTGCCATCCTGGGAATTAACCTGGTGTACCTACGCTGCACTCCCTCAATATCAAGACTTTCCTTCCTCAATTTCAGAGACCAAAACTGCACACAATACTCCACGTGAGGTCTCAGCAGGGCACTGTACAACTGCAGAAGGACCTCATTGTCCCTAAGTTTAAATCCGCTCTCAATGAACGTCAACATGCCATTAGCTTTCTTCACTGCCGGCTGTACCTGCATGCTCACTTTCAGTGACTGATGTACAGGCACATCCGGGTCTCGTTGCACCTACCCTTTTCCTAATCCGACACCATTCAGATAATAATCTGCATTTTCTTGCCACCAAAGTGGATAACCTCACTTTCAGTGACTGATGTACAGGCACATCCGGGTCTCGTTGCACCTCCCCTTCTCCTAATCTGACACCATTGAGATAATAATCTGCCTGTTTTTGCCACCAAAGTGGATAAACTCACATTTATCCACATTATACAGCATCTGCCATGCATTTTCCCACTCATCCAAAGTATCCATCACCCTGCAGCCTCCTAGCATTCTCATCGCAGTTCACACTGCCACCCAGCTTTGTGTCATCCGCAAACTTGGAGATGTCACATTTAATTCCCTCGTCTAAATCTAAATTCCCTCGTCTACATCTAAGTTGTAATCAGTCAGTATATGGTTACCATACCAATAATAGAAGCAATCACATGTATAAAGTACAGCTTCCCTGGCCTACCTCAATTCATCCTTTAAGTGAATCAAGAGTCAAGAGTGATTCTCTGTCGTATGCACTGGACATAAACCAGAACAATGAAACAACTGCATCTTAACGGACGCAGCGCAATGACAACAATATACAATAAATTATCAGTTACTCTAAGTGGACAGAATATGGATAGTGCAAGAACCAAAGGACATAGAGCAACCATAGCTGCACAAAGTCTTGAGTGGTTCAGTAGTTTGAGGTGGTTGAGGTAGGGTTGTGGTTAGGGTTGTGCAGGGTGGCTCAATAGCCTGATGAGAGTATAGGCAGGATGAAGTGGGTCTTTGATGATATTAACTTGAAGGCGTGCTTCCTGTAGATCTTTTTGATGGTTGGGAAGTCAGTACCCATGATGGACCTGGCAATGTTTACCAATTTCTGCAATCCCCTTTATTCCTGAGTATTCAGATTTCTGAGCCGGGCCACAATGCAACCAGTCGGTATGCTTTCTACCGTTCTTGGAGAAGTTCAATAGCGTATTTGGCAACAGGCTGTGTCTCCTTAAAACGTCTGAGGCAGGAGAGGCATTAATGAGCTTTCTTTGTGATTGCATCAATGTGCTGAGCTCAGGACAGACATTGTTAACTTCTAAATGGTGTCTGTGTTTGCTTAACAAGCCATTAAGTTCAAGGGCAGCATTTCTCATGAAGCTCAAATCCTGAAAAAATGAATACAGATAAAAATGTGTGCAGAAGCACTTAGTCATGGACATCAGAATTGAAATGGAAGCACTCAAACATGGAGCAGCAGTGTATGTTCAGTTACATGACCTCTTGATGCAGGTCAGAGCAGCGGCGAGGAAGGAGGTGGCAACAGATGAAAAAATTGCAATGTAAGGTGAGCAATCCATTCAAAAAGGTGGAAGGAATATTCATGGGAAAAGGACATATTCCAAGGATGGCAATGGCCTCGGGAATGTAATTAAGCCCTTCGAGCTAGCACCGCCATTCAATATGATCATGGCTGATCATCCAAAATCAGTACCCCGTTCTTGCTTTTTCCCCCATATCCCTCGATTACTTTAGCCCTGAGAGCTAAATCTAATGGGCCTGTCCCACTTAGGCGACTTTTAGGCGACTTCAGGAGACTATGCAGTCGCCACATGGTCGTCACATGTTCGCGGGTGGATGCTGGGGAGTCGCCTTCATGGTCGTGAGGAGTTCCCGCATTCTGGGAACTAGTCGCGGCCTCTTTATGGTCGCCGAGAATTTTTCAACGTTGAAAAATGTTGAAAAACATGTTGAGAAATTAGCGGCAACTAGAATGAAACCTCCATGGAGAGTAGCGAGAATACTCGAGCCGTAGGTGGGTCACCAGGAGGTCCTAATGGGTTGCCAGGAGGTCGAAGGTTCTCAGAGGTTCTCTTAGGTTGTAGCCGGTGCTGACTGGTGAATTTCATTGGCACATTGGGGGAAAAAAGGTAAGCAGTAGTTTTCAGAACCAAGGATAACCGACCGGTAATGTTAATGTCCGCAGAACATCACAGCCGTGTATATTTGGCTTCTGAAAAGTTGTCTCCACTCCTTCCCACCCCCTCTCCCCCCCCCCCCCCCCCCCCCCCCCCCCCCCACCCCCCCCCCCCCCCCCCCCCCCCCCCCCCCCCCCCTCCCCCTCCCCCCCCCCCCCCCCTCTCCCCCCCCCCCCCCCCCCCCCCCACCCCCCTCCTGACCCCCCCTCCCCCCTCTTTTAAACGACATACCGTACACTGTGCTTTAGCCATCTTTTTACAGCGCCAACCTTCCTGGTCATCGCGGTGTGTGTCTGTTTCACCTTGGTTTTGCACCATGTGAATTTTTTAGGCAACGCTCCCCCTGCTTGCCCTGTCCACCGCCTGCATAACACACTGGTGTTTGTGTGTTTGTGTGTTCCACTCTGACAGTTGCCGTTCCGGTTACCGGTTTTTCAGGTGACTGCCAGGCAACTTGACAGTCACCATTAGTCCGCTGAAAAATTGCCTAAGTGGGACAGGCCCATTACTCTCTCGTGAAAACATCCAGTGAATTGGCCTCCACTGCCTTCTGTGACAGAGAATTCCACAGATTCACAACTCTCTGTATGAAAAAGTATTTCCTCATCTCAGTCGTAAATGGCCTGCCCCTTATCCTTAAACTGTGACCGTGGTTCTGGACTCCCCCACCATTGAGGACATTTTTCCTACATCTAACCTGTCCAATCCTTTAAGAATTGTTTTTTTTAATAAGATACCCTCTCATCCTTCTAAATTCCAGTGAATACAAGCCCAATCGATCCATTCTTTCATCATATGTCAGTCCGGCCATCCTGGGAATTATCCTGGTGAACCTATGCTACACTCCCTCAACAGCAAGAATCTCCTTCCTCAGATTAGGAGTCCAAAACTGCACACAATACTCCAGGTGCGGTCTCACCAGGGCCATGTACAACTGCAAAAGGACCTCCTTGCTCCTAAACTCAAATTCTTTCTCAATTTTTAATTTTTAAATTTTTTTTTAATTTTTATTTATTAGAAGTACAGTAAATTACAATTGGGTTTTTATTGTATTTTATGTTATTCAGATTCATTGGTGAGAGGAGGATCGCTCCAATATTGCAAGGGGAGCAGTCCTCTCTCTCCAATACAATACAATCCACCTGCTGGGCAGAATTGTCCAGCAGGTGAATCATATTTTTGATACTTACTGCCCAATAATAGTACATAAAGTTAGGAAGTGCTAAACCACCCAATTCTTTGGGTTTGCTCAAGTGTGTTCTTTGTATTCTGTGGGATTTATAGTCCCATATAAAATTTGTAATATCTGAGTCCAGTTTAAAAAAAAAACTTTTTTGGTAGGTATATAGGAATTGATTGGAATAGGTATAGAATTTGTGGTAGAAAGATCATTTTTATAGCATTTATTCGACCTATTAAAGACATCGGAAGCGTTTTCCAGAGTTTAATTAAAGTATTTAATTTCTTAAGTAGGGGACTATAATTTGCATTAAACATAGCTTGATATTTTCTAGTGATTTAAATTCCCAAATATTTAAATTTTTCTGTAGCTATTTTAAAAGGGAATTTTAAGTCTTTCGGTTTTATGGACATAATTTCACTTTTATTCCGATTTATTCTGTATCCTGAGAATGAAACAAAATCCTCAAATAGGGTTTTGTGATGTACTCTCAATGACTGTCAACATGCCATTAGCTTTCTTCACGGCCTGCTGTACCTGCATGTTTACTTTCCGTGACTGATGTACAAGCACAAGTCTTGTTGCACCTCCCCTTTTCCTAATCTGACACCATTCAGATCATAACCTGCCTTTTCTTGCCACCAAAGTGGATAACCTCACTTTCAGTAACTGATGTACAAGCACACCCAGGTCTCATTGCACCTCCTCTTTTCCTAATCTGACACCATTCAGATAATGATCTGCCTGTTTTTGCCACCAAAGTGGATAGCCTCACATTTATCCACATTATACAGCAGCTGCCATGCATCTGCCCACTCATCCAAAGTATCCAAGTCGCCCTGCAGTCTCAATGTGCTGAGCTCAGGACAGACATTGCCAATTTCTAAATGGTGTCTGTGTTTGCTTAACAAGCCATTAAGTTCAAGGGCAGCATTTCTCATGAAGCTCAAATCCTGAAAAAATGAATACAGATAAAAATGTGTGCAGAAGCACTTAGTCATTGATATAAGAATTGAAGTGGAAGCACTCAAACATGGAGCAGCAGTGTCTGCTCAGTTACATGACCTTCTGATGCAGGTCAGAGCAGCGGCGAGGAAGGAGGTGGCAACAGCAGAGAAAAATTGCAATGTAAGGTGAGCAATCCATTCAAAAAGGTGGGAGGGATATTCATGGCAAAGGGACATATTCCAAGGATGGCAATGGGCATCGGGAATGTAATTTCTGACAGAACAAAAAAAAGTATAAATCTGTAGGAAGGAACACCAAAGTTGTATGACTGAACGGCAAATTAAATTCCTTGTATGTTGTAAAACATACTTGGCTACTAAAGTATGATTATGATTATGAGATGAACACAAAATGCTGGAGTAATTCAGCAGGTCAGGCAGCATCACAGGAGAGAAGGAATGGGTGATGTTTTGGGTCAAGACCCTTCATCTTGTGTATCTATTTTTGTTTGATTTACACAATATTAATAAACAAGGTATCAAGTAGAATTTTTTTGTTTTAACCGATGGAAAAATTTATTAGTGGAACAAAATTGTTCCATGTTCAAAAATAATTGGTCATCCAGTACTTCAGTATTTGGCACATTCTGCTGACTGGGATTTCAGGGGCAGGAGAGGGACAGCACCAAGGCCCACAGGAAGGGCTGGGCTGTGGAAGAGCTTGTCTGAAAGAGGGGGCAGATTGAAGAAGGCGGTGGACTGAGGGAAATATCAGGCCCACAAAGGGTTCACATTGAGGGCAGGACTGGGCTTCAGGAGAGGTCACAATGGCAGAGGTGTTAGTCAGCATACTGAGAGTGAGGCCACAAGACAATTGAAAGAACAACACCTCTATTACACTTGGGCAGCTTACAACCCAGCAGCATGAATATTGATTTATGTAACTTCAAGTAACCCTTGCATTCCCTCTCTCTCTGTGTCACTCCCCCCACCCTAGACCTCTTGCTAATTTTGCCCTTTGTATTTCTTCGTTATATCCTCATCCCCAGCCTACAATGGACCATTGTGAGCTCCACCTCTCCAGAATCTTCAATGCAGACTCTGCGTCATTACCTTCCCATACCTCCTGTGTCCCCCTCCCTGACTCAGTCTGATGAAGGGTCTCGACCCGAAATGGCACATTTATTTTCTCCAGAAATGCTGCCTGACCCGCTGAGTTACTCCAGCATTTTCTGTCTATGTTTGGGGAGCAGCTGGGTTGAACAGGGGATCGTTCGATACCTTGGAGATGTTTCAGAGACTGAGTGGGGTTCCGGGGTGGGACGAGGGCGTGGGGGAGTGGGGGTGGGTGTGGGTTGGGGGGACTCAAGGAGAAGCTGCAGAGTGAGGGTGTTCCGTGTCAAGTGAGGAGCTGTGCCAGTTGGAGGAGATACACTGAAGGTGCAGCCAGAGTGAAGGATGGACGGGTTGAGAGCAGCCAGTTTGACTATTAATTAACAGGCACATTTGATGAGCCAGCACTCTGTCGTATCCAGCGCATGCCAGATCGGAGAACTCTCCCTGATTTAGTGGAGTCCTGCAATATAATTTTAGTGCTGTGTAATTTTTGGTTTAAATCAATCTTAAGGCACACCTCAGCCTGGCCTGGCCTCACACTACTGAAATAGCTTCATCATCACAAGGAGTGCATGAAGAACCTTTGCCAGCCTCTTTTCAGAGGTACCAGACATCATCAATAAATTCTTGTTTTTTGTTGGCCAAGTTCTGGACACAGGTAATAAAACAAGTTGCAAGAGTGTGGGTTTTGCACCCTAAGGTTATTGACAATAATTCAAAATACTAAGTGTTCCAGAGGACATAGGTTTAGGGTGACGGTGGGGTGGGGAAGATTTAATAGGAACCTGAGTGGCAACTTTTTTACACAAAGGGTGGTAGGTGTATGTAACAGGCTGCCAGAGGAGCTAACTGAGACCGGTACTATCGCAATGTTTAAGAATCATTTGGACAGGCACATGGAGGGATATGGGGCAAACACAGGCAGGTGAGATGTGTAGATGGGGCATGTTGGTCGGCGTAGGCAAGGTGGGCCGAAGGTACTGTTTCCATGCTGAATGACTCTATGACTCTATGAGTCGATGACAGCTGAAAAAAGAATGTTGGAAATACCAAATCAGACAACATCTGTTTATTTCCCTCAGCAGATATTTTGTGACCCAGTGTATTTTTTGACATCTAACAATAGACATTTATGATATTGTTCCTCTGGCAGTAATTGTTATATCATGCTAAATACTGAAGTTGTTGAGGAGATTCTACTATTTATACGTTGAAGAGTGTGATTGTTACATAGTACACCTCATTATAGTTAGTATAGTATAGTATATCTCAGTTTTGTTGGTATAATATATCAGATAATATGTTTATTGAGAAGAAAATCAGATGCTAAACATCCTTTGCACCACCTCGCCCAGGACTCACAGCAACTGGGACCTCAACGCCTGTCATCTCGTCGCCCCTTCTCCCATCACGCAGCGACCCTCTGTGGCTCCGGTTTCAACACACTAGGAGCATGGAGAACCAGCTGGGAACAGACTTCATGACCTCCGCAATTCACTTTTGCACTGAACACCACAGTCCCACCCAGCTCAGACCTGCCCCGCAAAGAGTGGGTCACCCTGAACCGGCTCCGTAAGGGGTCGGCCGGTTCAACGCCAACATGCATCGCTGGGGCTGTGTTCATCAGCAGCCTGCGTGTGTGGAGCAGACCAGGAAACAGCGCAGCACGTCATTTTCGACTGCGCTGTCCTCCGCCCCCCTGGTGAAGGGGTAGACCTCACGACCCTCGACAACAGCACATTGACCTGGCTACAGCGCCTGGAGGGCATTACACAACCTCTGCTGCCTCAAACGCAAGAAGAAGAAGATTCACTTTTGAGGAACTGGAATTGAATGCATTATTTTGTAAATTGTCTGCATTTAAAGCAGTCAGACATTTACAGAGACATCACAGAAACAGGCCATTTGGTCCAATTCATCTTTCCTGACCAAGATGACCCACCCAAGGAAATCCCATTTCCCTCTGTCCTGCTCATCTCTCCAAACCTCTGCTGTCCACGTACCTGACCAAATGTCTTTTAAATTTTATCATTGTGCCTGCCACAACCATTTTCATGTACCCAACCTTGTAATAAGGTTGCCCCTCACGTTCCTATTAAATCTTTTCCCTTCTCACTCTAAACCTACCCTATGTTAAGAGACCATCTTTGCCCAGTCCAAACCCAAAGTATTGATGTCACCTTAACACCCTGGATTAATTCTGCTTTACCACCTGTTCATGTTCCACCAGCTTCTACCTTGGCTGGAGTGAAAGCTGAACTAAATGAACATGACTACTAACTGCAGACAGATGGGGAGCTCTAGTCACAGCAACAGGAGGATTGAAGTTCTGGCAGGATTAGATGCAGGCAGAGCAGAATTAATTTGGAACGCTGTGTTGTGACTTATGTTGGAAAACATATTTCCAAAATTGATTTGGTTGGAAGCAATTTCTTCATTTGGATCTAACCAGTCTAACTGTGAAGTTTTCCAGTGCCATTTAACTTCTCTCATCACTGCATCATTTTGGACCCATGCTGGTCCACTCACACAACAGGCTGGCTTCTGAAACAATTTGGTTCCAACTTGTTCCATTGATGTAGGAGCGAATCTTTCAACTTTTCATCCCCTCAGGCTTCCAGCATCCGATAAGAGTTGCTTCCTCACGGCGCCAGAAACCCAGGTTCGATCCTGACCATCGGTATTCTCTGTGTGGAGTTTACACCATCTCCCTGTGACTGCATGGGTTTCTTCTGGGTGCTCCGATTTCCTCCCACATCCCAAATATATGCAGTGTTGTAGATTAATACTCCTCTGTTAAATTGCCCCTAATGTGTATGGAGTGGATGTGAAAGTGGGATAACATAGTCTGGTGTGATCTCTGGTTGTTGTGGACTAGGTGGGAGAAGGGCAGGGTTCCATGCTGTATCTTTCAACCAATCAATCAATTAATCAATCTAAAATCATGCTTCACTGCCACCAGATCCAAAATCAATTTTTGCTTCCTCTGCCCTGTTAATATTAATATTTGTTCAGTGGAACCTGGTAGTTGATTCTGGGCGATTGTTAGGGGAGACTGATGGCAGCGACTGTAATTGACTGTCTAACAACGGTCATTACCGAGAAGTTGTTGAGGAGACTTTCAAGATGTTACCAGGCTTGGAGAATTATAGATATAAAAATAAAGGTTGGTCAAGCTGGAGTTGTACAAGTTTCAGTAACAAGCTGTCATAGATTTCAGGTGTAGGAAGGAATTGCAGATGCTGGTTTGCATCGAAGATGTATTTATTCCTTCTTTGTTCCTTCTATTCACGAGTTATTCCTCAGATAGACACAAAATGTTGCAATAACTCAGTGGGTCAAGCAGCATCTCTGGCGAAAAGAAATAGGTGACGTTTCTGGTCCATCTTCAGACTGAGAATCAGGGGAGAGGGAAACTAGAGGTAAGAACAGGTACAAAGAACAAAGAACTGAAAGGTATGAATAGAACAAATCAAAGTCAGGTAGTTTTCAGGCAGTTGGTAGAAGGAAAGGTTTGGAATTTACTGGTTAAAAACATTCACCATCGACCAATATCTCAGAAACATGATTAAACAGAATAACACTTTTAAGGTCAGCATGGATTCAATGGGACAAATAGACTCCTTGTTTCTTTAATAATATATTTGACACAAGCAAGCACGGCATCGATGTGGAGTCCTGGGAGAGCCATGCAGCTGACCGCACGAGGTGGAGAGGTTCCCTGAACCAACATCTCAAAACGGAGGAAGAGAATCTGATGAACGCAGCGGCAGACAAGCGTGCACACAGAAAGGAGCGCAGTAACTTCAACAAACCAGAGACCACACACAAATGTGACCTTTGCCACAGAGACTGTCACTCCCACATTGGTCTCTTCAGCCACAAGCGACGCTGCTCTAGCCGAGGTTTGGAGCAAGCAGCCAACAACTAGGATGCATCACCCATGGTCAGTCATCATGACCGAGGGGGGCCTACGATATTTGATAATATATATATTTTTTTAATTATGTTGTTGGTGATGACTGCGGTTCGTTGCAGGTGATTATGATGAGTGGATAGATACAAAATGCTGGAATAATTCAGTGGGCCAGGCAGCATCTCTGGAGAGAAGGAATGGGTGATGAACCTGTCTCACTTTTTCTGTCTATCTTTGATTTAAACCAGCATCTGCAGTTCTTTCCTACACATTATGTTGAGTGGCTCGGGTTTTTTTGGTTATGGGCTGCTGGGCTAATTGTGGCCAGTGGGCCAATGAGAGTTGCCTGTCATTCTCATTCATAAAGCAGCTGTGGATTAGTTTTTAGCTGGTCACATTCCAGCTGCTTCCATGGTAAAATGTATTTTGACACCTCATAAACTAATAGAGACGTTACAATGAGTGCATCTACACCCAAGACACACAACAAAAGCTTTTCACCTCGGTCCGCTTAAAAATAAAATAAACTTTTAAAAAAGCAAAAAAGAAAAGCATTCAAAAATGTTAATGGGTGAACCAAATTTACACATTAAACCTCAAAAAAAATTTTTTTTTGTGAGTGGGAACCTCCAAAACAATGAGAGGGAAATAAATTATTTTCCATGGATAACTCCCACTCATAAATGTTGTAATGGTTTCAATTACTTTGATTACATGCTCTGATAGTGTTAATTCCCATTCGCTCCACAGTGGCAACCTGTGTGTTCTCAAGTTTCGCTGCTGGATTTTCCCTTGGAGCTGATAATTAAATAATCCCAAAGAGCATTGCAGGCCATGAACATATGGAAGCAAACATAAAGACCATGGGCACTGCCAGAGCTGTACCTTCTTCAACTCTAGCAATAGAAAGGGCTTATGCATGTGGGAATAGTTTTTTTTTAGTTGTTGATCCCTTGCGTATTGAGATCACTTCCAATGGCTGCGAGCAATGTTGCTCACTAGTTGGCTACATTGGCAGTTGGCCATGAATTGTTATGCACAAAATATTAGCTTGGAGAATGCATAATAAAACATTTATTAATGCAACTAAATTATTCCTTGAAATTACCGTAAAAATTGTTTTTCATTCCTTTCAATTATATTTTGTGAATGTATTTTAAACAAATCTACTGAAAAATCTCCTTCAGACCAGATATCACTTTCCCTGATTCCAGCTTTTCCACCAATTCCATGGTTCGATATATGTTTCAGAAACCATTTAAGATTTTTGCCTTTGCAATAGCGGATGTAAAACTCATTAACCATTAAAACCAATTATCTGATTTAACAAGTATATCATCATGTTCTGAATGGACCCTGGAGAGAATTGATCCATGAAAAGAGCTAGATTTAATAAAACACTTGACAGGATCAAATTGTGTTTTTATCCTGAGCCTCGATCACTCGTTATCCAGAAAATTCCATTTCAGGAAAGCATCTAGAAACTTAACACTAGAAGTAGAAGTAATCGACAATTAAAAATTTTAATAATGTATGACTGATGTATATAAAAAGTTTTTTTACTATAATATACAACTATACTTTATAATATGTCTACTTCTAATAAAAAATATTATTAAAAAAAACAAAAAAAAACAAGGAAAGCTTCTGACAATGAAACGAGAAAGCAATAAATACTGACCAAGTTCTTCAAATGACTGAAGATAGATACAAAAAGCTGGAGTAACTCAGCGGGACAGGCAGCATCACTGGAGAGATGGAATGGGTGACGTTTCAGGTCGAGACCCTTCTTCAGACTGAAAATCATGGGAAAAGGAAATGAGAGATATAGACAATAATATAGAGAGATAAAGAACAATGAAAGGAAGATATGCAAATATGCAAAAAAGTTACGATGATAAAGGAAACAGGCCATTGTTAGCTATGTTCAAATGACTCATCCACCTGGAGTTGTGATTGATGACTTGGGGAGCTTGACGTTACTGAGAGTACCAGCCCAAGTAGGGGGTTGCTATTAAGTCGTCAAGTCAAGTTTATATGTCACATACACATACGAGATGTGTAGTCAAATGAAAGTGGCAATGCTCGCGGACTTTTGTGCAAAAAGACAAACAACCAAACAACCAAACAAACTATAAACACAATCATAACACACATATTCTTTTACATAATAAATAATGGAAGGAAAAAAGTTCAGTAGAGTTAGTCCCTGGAGAGAAAGGTGTTTATGTCCAAATAGCCTCTGGGAAGAAACTCCTTCTCAACCTCTCCGTTCTCACCGCATGGCAACGGAGGCGTTTGCCTGACCGTAGCAGCTGGAACAGTCTGTTGCAGGGGTGGAAGGGGTCTCTCATGATATTGTTGGCTCTGGAGTTGCACCTCCTGATGTATAGTTCCTGCAGGGGGGTGAGTGAAGTTCCCGTAGTGCGTTCGGCCGAACGCACTACTCTCTGCAGAGCCTTCTTGTCCTTGGCAGAGCAATTCCCAAACCAGATGGTAATGTTCCCGGACAAGATGCTTTCCACCGCCGCTGCGTAGAAGCACTGGAGGATCCTCGGAGACACTCTGAATTTCCTCAATTGCCTGAGGTGGTAAAGGCGCTGCCTTGCCTTACTCACGAGTGCTGAGGCGTGTGATGCCCATGTCATATCCTCGGAGATGTGGACTCCCAGATATTTAAAACAGTTCACCCTATCCACAGGATCCCCATTTATCCTCAATGGAGTGTACGTCCTCGGATGATGTGCCCTCCTAAAGTCCATGATCAACTCCTTCGTTTTTTTGATGTTCAAGAGGAGGCTGTTATCCTGGCACCAGTGCTAGACCAGCCACCTCCTCCCGGTAGGCCTTCTCGTCGTTGTCTGAGATCAGGCCCACCACCACAGTGTCATCAGCAAACTTAATTGTTGAGTTGGAGCTGAACCTAGCCCCACAGTCATGGGTGTACAGGGAGTACAATAGGGGGCTGAGGCCGCAACCCTGGGGCGATCCTGTACTCAGGGTGAGGGACTTCGATGTATTTCCTCCCATCTTGACTACCTGGGGCCTGGCGGTGAGAAAGTCCAGGACCCAGGCACACAGGGAGGTGTTGAACCCCAATTCCATTAGCTTCCCGGCCAGTCTGGTGGGGACTATGGTGTTGAAGGCTGAACTGTAGTCTATGAACAGCATCCTCACGTAGCCCCCCTTCTGGTTGTCCAGATGGGAGAGAGCGGTGTGCAAGACCTGGGAGACCGCATCGTCCGTGGATCTGTTCGGACGGTATGCGAACTGCAACGGGTCCATGTTCCGAGGGAGGAAGGCGCAGATGTGTTTCTTCACCAGCCTCTCAAAGCATTTCATGACTACCGAGGTGAGGGCCACCGGACGGTAGTCATTCAGACAGGCTGGGGAGGCATTTTTTGGTACCGGTACAATGATGGATTTTTTGAAGCAGGCAGGGGCCACGGACTTGTCCAGGGAGAGGTTGAATAATGTAGTGAGCACTGGAGCACTAGTTGTTCTGAAAATACCCAATGAATAGCTCACCTTAGGCTGATTTTGCAATCAAAGGGGCCTGATACAGGTATCAAGGCTGCAACATTTGACTCAGTTCTACTTTGGAAATAAGTGATTTACATGTGCATAATGCTGACATAGTTCTCTGATGTTTACATATTTCCAGGTCACATATTGTGTTCATTGAAAGATGTTGATGTTTGGAATTGATTCACCCATAAAATACTAGGTGTAATGATATAATAAACTAATAGAATTTAAATCAATGCTGCCGGATATGTGAAAAATAGTTCACCATGACCTCATCTCCCTGCAACCATCATACAGAAGCTAAATATTAATCAATGCTGTAGTTTCCTTTCACAAGTAATAACATTTAAACATTACCTATTGAATTGAGAGCTTCACTAAATCTTAGGTGAAAAATTTCATTGCTTTTACTTAAATTTTTTTAAAGTATTTTGTTCCTTTGGTTTCATGATGATTTCCACAAACGTGTGAACAAATAAATGTTCAAAGAAGTTTAAAGTGCTTCTCCTCTGCTGGCATTAACTTTGGATTTTCAAACATTAAGACAGAAAGATGTCAGATCCCAGCAGATGTCCTTAATGGAAAATTCTGTGCAATTGATTTAATTCAGAAGTGGTCTGGTACAGTAAATGAAAGGGAAAAACTATGTCATCTCCTAAAACCTCTAGCCATCTGTTAACAAATTATGTTTGCTCCACTAAGCGCATTGGCTTCAAAGGAAGAAACTGTATTTTCACCCTATCAGTGCTGGATGGCCTTTGATGCTGTACAGCCTTTCTTTTTATTTCTGACCTTTATCTCATCGCTGAGTGCCATAAATCACTGTTCCTGCCCATTTCACATACAGGTAGATTAATTATTAGATGCTTCCCTTTAACAAACACAAAGTCACGCCGTATGCATTGTTTTACTTCAGTTTGGTAATCGTTCAATTAAATAAATATGGAAAGTTCTACTTTCTACTACAGCAGTGCACACTTATACAACCAACTCTAATTACAAATCTTATTTCATTGCTAGTTATATATGGAGTTGGAAGGTTCAGCTGCATATCTGCAATGACAGAAACTCATAGACTAGAACAGTATGTTGACTTTCCCTTCTCTATAATATTGCTTGGCCTGCTGAATGTCTCCAGAACATCCTGGTTTGGTTTAATGGTTCCAAGATTCCAACCTGGACCAAACTCTTCCTTAGTTAAGATAGACATAAAATCCTTGAGTAATTCAAGGTGTCACGCAGCATCTCTGGACTAGGACTAATGTAGTTAAATGGATTACCTTAGGCAGGCACCAGGGTTGGTAGCAGGGTTGGCAGGAACAAGGTGGGCCAAGAGTGCCCATTCTGTGCTGTGTGTTTCTATGTGTGTTTCTATGATTCTATGATTCTATGCTTCATAGTTCTCAGCATGAACAAAATCTTTCAAATTGAGTTTATTGACAGGTTGGTGGTTGTACAATAAAGACAACGTTGTGAAAAATAAATCAACAGATCAAGCTCATTTATTATGCTGAAAGTAGTGCACTAAGATTTCCTTCCATAGCATCCATATAACCATATAACCATATAACAATTACAGCACGGAAACAGTCCATCTCGACCCTTCTAGTCCGTGCCGAACACATATTCTCCCCTAGTCCCATATACCTGCGCTCAGACCATAACCCTCCATTCCTTTTCCGTCCATATAACTATCCAATTTATTTTTAAATGATAAAAACGAACCTGCCTCCACCACCTTCACTGGAAGCTCATTCCACACAGCCACCACTCTCTGAGTAAAGAAGTTCATGTTACCCCCTAAACTTCTGTCCCTTAATTCTCAAGTCATGTCCCCTTGTTTGAATCTTCCCTACTCTCAGTGGGAAAAGCTTATCCACGTCAACTCTGTCTATCCCTCTCATCATTTTAAAGACCTCTATCAAGTCCCCCCTTAACCTTCTGCGCTCCAAAGAATAAAGCCCTAATTTGTTCAACCTTTCTCTGTAACTTAGTTGCTGAAACCCAGGCAACATTCTAGTAAATCTCCTCTGTACTCTCTCTATTTTGTTGACATCCTTCCGATAATTAGGCAACCAAAATTGTACACCATACTCCAGAATTGGCCTCACCAATGCCTTGTACAATTTTAACATTGCATCCCAACTTCTATACTCAATGCTCTGATTTATAAAGGCCAGCACACCAAAAGCTTTCTTTACCACCCTATCTACATGAGATTCCACTTTCAGGGAACTGTGCACAGTTATTCCCAGATCCCTCTGTTCACCTGCATTCTTCAATTCCCTACCATTTACCATGTACGTCCTATTTTGATTTGTCCTGCCAAAATGTAGCACCTCACACTTATCAGCATTAAACTCCATCTGCCATCTTTCAGCCCACTCTTCCAACTGGCATAAATCTCTCTGTATAGACTTTGAAAATCTACTTAATTATCCACAACCCCACCTATCTTAGTATCATCTGCATACTTACTAATCCAATTTACCACACCATCATCCAGATCATTGATGTACATGACAAACAACAGTGGACCCAACACAGATCCCTGTGCACCCCACTAGTCACTGGCCTCCAACCTGACAAACAACCATCCACCATTACTCTCTGGCATCTCCCATTCAGCCACTGTTGAATCCATCTTGCTACTCCACCATTAATACCCAACAATTGAACCTTCTTAACCAACCTTCCGTGAGGAACCTTGTCAAAGGCCTTACTGAAGTCCATATATACAACATCCACTGCTTTACCCTCATCAATTTCCCGAGTAATCTCTTCAAAAAATTCAAGAAGATTAGTCAAACATGACCTTCCAGGCACAAATCCATGTTGACTGTTCCTAATCAGACCCTGTTTATCCAGATGCGTATATATATTATCTCTAAGTATTCTTTCCATTAATTTTCCCACCACTCACGTCAAACTAACAGGTCTATAATTGCTAGGTTTACTCTTAGACCCCTTTTTAAACAATGGAACAACATGCGCAGTACGCCAATGCTCCGGCACTATTCCCGTTTCTAATGACATTTGAAATATTTCTGTCATAGCCCCTGCTATTTCTACACTAACTTCCCTCAATGTTCTAGGGAATATCCTGTCCGGACCTGGAGACTTTTCCACTTTTATATTTCTCAAAAGTGCCAGTACTTCCTCTTCTTTGAATCTCATAGTTTCCATAGCTATTCTACTTGTTTCCCTTACCTCACATAATTCAATATCCTTCTCCTTGGTGAATACCGAAGAAAATAAATTGTTCAATATCTCCCCCATCTCTTTTGGCACTGCAGATAGCTGTCCACTCTGACTCTCTAATGGACCAATATTATCCCTCGTTATCCTTTTGCTATTAACATAGCTGTAGAAACCCTTTGGATTTACTTTCACCTTACTTGCCAAAGCAACCTCATATCTTCTTTTAGCTTTTCTAATTTCTTTCTTAAGATTCTTTTTACATTCTTTATACTCCTCAAGCACCTCATTTACTCCATGCTGTCTATAATTATTGTAGATCTCTCTCTTTTTCCGAACCGTGTCCAATTTCCCTTGAAAACCATGGCTCTTTCCAATTTTTACCATTTCCTTTCAACCGAACAGGGACATAAAGATTCTGTACTATTAAAATGTCACCTTTAAATGTCTTCTATTTCTCTTCCACATCTTTCCCATAAAACAAACTGTCCCAATTTACTCCTTTTAAATCCTTTCGTATCTCCTCAAAGTTAGCCTTTCTCCAATCAAAAATCTCAACCCTAGGTCCAGTTCTGACCCTCTCCATAATTATATTGAAACTAATAGTATTGTGATCAATGGTCCCGAACTGTTCCCCAACGCATACCTCTGCCACCTGACCCATCTCATTTCCTAACAGGAGGTCCAGTACCGCCCCTTCTCTAGAAGGTACTTCTATGTATTGCTGCAAAAACTATCCTGCACACATTTTACAAACTCCAACCCATCCAGCCCATTTACAGAATGTGTTTCCCAGTCTATGTGTGGAAAATTGAAATCTCCCACAATCACTACCTTGTGCTTACTACTAATATCTGCAATCTCCTTACATATTTGCTCTTCCAATTCTCGCTCCCCATTTGGCGGTCTATAATACACCCCTATAAGTGTTGCTACCCCTTTCCCATTTCTCAGTTCCACCCAAATAGCCTCCCTAGACGAGCCCTCTAATCTATCCTGCCAAAGCACTGCTGTAATATCTTCCCTGACAAGCAATGCAACACCTCCACCTCTCGCCCCTCCAATTCTCCATCCATCCGGAGGCAACAAAATTATTCTAAAACACAGGAAGATGCAGTTCAACAAACCAGAAAAAAATCATACTTTATCAAAATTTCAGAATGCCATGAAACATATAAAAGTACGTAAAATGAATCAGTTTATGAAAATATGAAGTGAAAGCAGAATGACTTGAAAATATACAACAAATCTACCAAGATCTGGGAACAGAAAATGAATTAAGGTGCAGACCTACTGTTGAATTTTTATTGAAAGCCTTTGCATGAAAATACAACATAACTTTGTATAAACATTTGCTTCTTAACATAGAACACAGAACCGTACAAATTAAGAACAGGCCCCACAATGTCAGTGCCGAACATGATGCCAAGACCATCACTATCTACCTGTACATAACCCATATCCCTCCATTCCCTACATATCCAAATGCCTATCCAAAGGTCTTTTAAATGCCACTAATATATCTGCTTCAACCAACATCCACAGCAATACATTCCAGGCACTCACCAATCTCTGTGTGAAAAATTGCCCTGCACCACGTCCTTAAACTTTATACCTCTCACCTTAAAGCTATGCCCTCTGGTATTTGTTTTTTCCAAACTAGGAAAAAGATTCTGACTATCTATCCTATCTATGCCTCTCATACTTTTATATCTATCGGACCTCACCGCAACCTCTAGTTTGTCCAACCTCTCCATTAGCTAATACCCCCTAATCTAGGCATCATTCTGTTAAACGTACTTTGCACCCTTTGCAAAGCCTCTACATCTTTCCTATGATGGGGCAACCAGAACTGCACACAATGTTACAAATGCAGCCTAACCAAAGTTGGTTATAAAGCTACAAAGCTGCATCATGACCTGACTCTTATACTCAATGGCCCGACCTATGAAAGCAAGCACACCATATGGCTTTTTTACCACTCTATCCACTTGTGTTGCCATTTTCAGGGAGTTATGGACTTGGATCCTAAGATTCTTCTGTACATCAATGCTGTTAAAGCTCATGCCATTAATTATACATGTTCCCCTTACATTTGACCTCCTGAAGTGCAACACCTCATACTTGTTCAGATTAAACTCGATCTGACATTTCTCCACCTATTTCTGTATCTGTATCCCACTGTATACTTCAACAGCCTTCCTCACAGTCTGTGACCACACAATCTTAGTGCCATCTGCAAGCTTATGTATAAACAATCTGCCTTTCAGATTGAATATGCAGGGCATTTATTTTTGCCAGCGATTGTGTTTTGCACATTCAGCATTTGATGCTAATATTCACTGTAGAAGAAAATAGTCAATGTGACCAATGTTCCACCATTCCAATGATTAAAATGGCAGGACTTCAGTTGATCGTACCTAATGGAACAGCTTGGCGCAGACCTGTGAAAGGCTATGGACGAATTATTGCTAAACAATAGGGTTACAAATAAATAGAAATTCATCCTACCTAATGTATTAACCATAACAGAGTGAAATCTTGAAAGATGGAATCATTGTGTAGCCACAGCTATACTTACTTTTTTCTAGATATATTTAAATGAAATTGATGGAAAATATTAGAGAAAACATAGAAACATAGAAATTAGGTGCAGGAGTAGGCCATTCAGCCCTTCGAGCCTGCACCGCCATTCAATATGATCATGGCTGATCATCCAACTCAGTATCCCGTACCTGCCTTCTCTCCATACCCCCTGATCCCCTTAGCCACAAGGGCCACATCTAACTCCCTCTTAAATATAGCCAATGAACTGGCCTCAACTACCCTCTGTGGCAGAGAGTTCCAGAGATTCACCACTCTCTGCGTGAAAAAAAGTTTCTCATCTCGGTTTTAAAGGATTTCCCCTTTATCCTTAAGCTGTGACCCCTTGTCCTGGACTTCCCTAACATCGGGAACAATCTTCCTGCATCTAGCCTGTCCAACCCCCTTAAGAATTTTGTAAGTTTCTATAAGATCCCCTCTCAATCTTCTAAATTCTAGAGAGTATAAACCAAGTCTATCCAGTCTTTCTTCATAAGACAGTCCTGACATCCCAGGAATCAGTCTGGTGAACCGTCTCTGCATTCCCTCTATGGCAATAATGTCCTTCCTCAGATTTGGAGACCAAAACTGTACGCAATACTCCAGGTGTGGTCTCACCAAGACCCTGTACAACTGCAGTAGAACCTCTCTGCTCCTATACTCAAATCCTTTTGCAATGAAAGCTAACATACCATTCGCTTTCTTTACTGCCTGCTGCACCTGCATGCCTACCTTCAATGACTGGTGTACCATGACACCCAGGTTTCGCTGCATCTCCCCCTTTCCCAATCGGCCACCATTTAGATAATAGTCTGCTTTCCGGTTTTTGCCACCAAAATGGATAACCTCACATGTATCCACATTATACTGCATCTGCCAAACATTTGCCCACTCACCCAGCCTATCCAAGTCACCCTGCAGTCTCCTAGCATCCTCCTCACAGCTACCACTGCCCCCCAGCTTAGTGTCATCCGCAAACTTGGAGATACTGCCTTCAATTCCCTCATCCAGATCATTAATATATATTGTAAATAGCTGGGGTCCCAGTACTGAGCCTTGGGGTACCCCACTAGTCACTGCCTGCCATTTAATCTTGTTACCTCTCCAAAGGCATCACCTAACCTGCTAAATATTTTTAATATTTTTGGTTTTTAACTTCAGCCCATTTATACCAACGGGTCGATGGTTGAAAGGGTCAAGAGCTTCAAATTCCTGGGCGTGCACATCTCTGAAGATCTTTCCTGGTCCGAGAACACTAATGCAATTATCAAGAAAGCTCATCAGCGCCTCTACTTCCTGAGAAGATTACGGAGAGTCGGTTTGTCAAGGAAGACTCTCTCTAACTTCTACAGGTGCACAGTAGAGAGCATGCTGACCGGTTGCATCGTGGCTTGGTTCGGCAATTTGAGCGCCCTGGAGAGGAAAAGACTACAAAAAGTAGTAAACACTGCCCAGTCCATCATCGGCTCTGACCTTCCTTCCATCGAGGGGATTTATCGCAGTCGCTGCCTCAAAAAGGCTGGCAGTATCATCAAAGACCCACACCATTCTGGCCACACACTCATCTCCCTGCTACCTTCAGGTAGAAGGTACAGGAGCCTGAAGACTGCAACAACCAGGTACAGGAATAGCTACTTCCCCACAGCCATCAGGCTATTAAACCTGGCTCGGACAAAACTCTGATTATTAATAACCCATTTTCTGTTATTTGCACTTCATCAGTTTATTTATTCATGTGTGTATATATTTATATTATGGTATATGGACACACTTATCTGTTTTGTAGTAAATGCCTACTATGTTCTGTGTGCTGAAGCAAAGCAAGAATTTTATTGTCCTATACAGGGACACATGACAATAAACTCACTTGAACTTGAACTTGAACAGCTATTTCATTTCACATTAATTGCAAGCCGTTGACAACAAATTTCTATCTTGGTTTCTCAGAGGTTTGTGGTGCTATTATTATGAGCCAGTTTCACTTCCCACAGAAATGTAACTGGGTCATCTTGAGTAGGTCAACTCCATATCAAAGAGTAATGCTACAGTAATCAATTGTGTGAACAAAAATTCATCAGATTCCATCATAAGCAATCGGTATTGGCAAATAACTCCCTTCTATTCCCTAAAAAACAATGTTACAGGTTTTCAGTTTTTTTTGGA
Organism: Leucoraja erinaceus; assembly: GCF_028641065.1. NCBI lineage: Eukaryota > Metazoa > Chordata > Chondrichthyes > Rajiformes > Rajidae > Leucoraja > Leucoraja erinaceus. The sequence continues at coordinate 65,362,383 of NC_073381.1, read as the reverse complement.
TAGGGACTCCAATCAGAACTAGTTAATGTTAAATAAAATATGAACAAGTTACTATATTTGAAGGCATAGATTGAAAATGTAATACATAAATGTGTAAGAAATGATCTGCCGATGCTGGTTTAAACCGAAGGTAGACACAAAAATTTGGGGTAACTCAGCGGGGCAGGCAGCATCCGAAGGGTCTCGACTCAAAACGTTATCCATTCCTTCTCTCCAGAGATGCTGCCTGCCCCGCTGAGTTGTGTCTATCTTTGTATCTATCTTTGGAATATATAAATACGCCTTGGAACACTCGCCCCTTGAATATTATTCTTTCTCTTGAATGCTGGGTCAGAGAATCAGGTTGGCAAAAATATTAAGCACAAAATTTACCCTTTGGTCTCGCAAGATGTTATGAATATTTTTTCTCTACAAATGGCACTTTATCTCATCCATAGTGCTTGTGTATGGTGGTAATTTTTATACAAAAATACTCAATTGACTGAATTTTAATGATCTAACCCTACTCCATGAAAAGAAATAAAACATTCAGACATTTCTAAAAATAACTCAAACCAAATTAATAGCTGTTAGATGAGCAAGATGCACATAGTGTGGGATAATGCCTGCTGGCGATCATTTTTAAGATTAGCTAAAATTTGAATTTAACATTTAACATTGTGTTCTTTTCAAAAGTATTTATAATAATTACAGATTTCATATAGTGTAAGCTGTTCTGCATACTGTAATTTTCTAAAGTAATTGACCATAGCAGGTAATTATTCTCTACTTATGAAAGTTTAACCAAGTTGCATTTATTCTGGTTTTAAAAATGAATGCATGAAAAAATATTTTTAATAGTCATGATTTTCTTGTGCTCTTGGTATATAACAATCCTTTTAAAATATAATGTACTAGCCTTGACCTTAATAGGTTATTTATTGCATGTGAGGATTAAACCAACATGTCCAATACATTTTGCATGTGAAAAGATGTCCAAAGGCAATTCCCATGCTAGCTCTACCATTGCAAAAGTAACATTAGATCAGCTGCATCACAGCTTTGGGCATTGGATGGATCATGGATATTATCGAGTTGAGAGTACAGATATGTAAGGGTATCCATGTGTGGGACATGTTCAGGCAGATGAGATTGATTTATTTTGGCATCAAGTTCATCATAGACCTTGTGGGCCGAAGGACCTGTTGCTGCGCTGTACTGTTCTATGGGCTATGTTCTATGTTCTAATGTTAATTCACACTCCCCCAGGTACAGGCTTCCTAACATTTCTTTCCAAACACAGTCCAAAACCCTTGGTCAATTTAAATTGACTGACCCTGTAATTCCTAGTGAGGTCAGCATCATCACAACTGAAGGAAGGTGGAAGTCTTGTTCTTTTTCAGTTCTATAGGCATCATTATTAATGTGGACACCATGTTTATATACTTAACATTCGATAATTCAATCCTTATTTCCATTCGGGGCTACTAGAAGCTTTTATTCAGTTTGTGTAAGTTGTCCAGCATATATAGGCACATGCTCAACATTTTTGTAAACCTAATTATCTAAATTGCAGCTGATGCAATTTACACAGATTTTCCTGAGCTGATGACCATAGACAGATTTTTTCCATTAGAGCACTACAAAATCAGGTTGAAATTAAATATTCTTGTTATGTCTTCAATTGGAATTGTGGTTGTGATTTTTAATTCATTATCCAGAAGAGGCATGAAGTTTGCGAATTGGTATAGCTTCACCTGAGTTCAGTCCAGATGACCTCCAACAGTTTCAGTAAACCTTGACCTTTCTTTAGCCAGAGGGTGGTGAATCTGTGAAATTCACTGCCACAGACGGCTGTGGAGGCCGTCAATTAATATTTTTCAGGCAGTGATTGACAGATTCTTCATTAGTACGGGTGTCGGGGGTTATGAGGTGAAGGCAGGAGAATGGAGTTGATTTACGAAAGATAGATCAGCCATGATTGAATGGAGGAGAAGACTTTGATGGGCTGAATGGCCTAATTCTGCTCCTATAACCCATGAACGTTGTTGGTGTCACAAGGAAGGAATTCAGCTTATTTAGGCAGAAACAGAGGGTGTTGCTTGTTTAGACTGGGACTGGCCTTCAGAATTTTAGTGTAGTCGCAGAAATATTATAGCTTCTGGACAGACAGGGAGCAGCATGTGAGGCTGGGAAAGCACATCTCGGTCCCGCAGACCGTCAGCATAGGAGCACCGCAAGGCTGCGTACTCTCCCCTCTCCTCTACTCTCTCTACACCAGTGACTGCACCTCCACTGAATCCTCTGTCAAGCTTCTCAAGTTTGTGGACGACACAACTCTGATTGGACTGATCCAGGATGGGGAGGAATCTGCCTACAGACAACCTGGAGCTCAATGCTCTTAAGACAGTGGAATTTACTGTAGACTTCAGGAGAGCTCCCTCTCCCCTCACCCCACTCACCATCAACAACACCACAGTCACATCTGTGGAGTATTTTAAGTTCCTGGGAACCATCATCTCCAAGGACCTTAAATGGGGGGCCACCATCGACTCCACAGTCAAAAAGGCACACCAGAGGATTTACTTCCTGTTGCAGCTGAGGAAGCACAATCTGCAACCTTCCCTCCATTGACGAATCGTACACTGCAAGGGCCAGGAAGCGAGCGGGTAAGACTTTTCCAAAGACCTCTCTCACCATCTAACCCCTCTCACCCTGGCCACAAACACTTTGAATCACTTCCCTCTGGAAGGCAACTCCGGACTGTCAAAGCCACCACAGCCAGACATAAAAACAGCTTTTTTTCCATGAGTAGTAGCTCTACTCAATAGCCAAAAATCTGTAGCCTCCTTTTGCTCTGGTATTTTATTTAATTCACATTGATAATGTTTTATTATTAGTGTTTAATGTTTTATGTGTCATTCCTAACAGTGACTGTATGTCATGTTGTCACTTGCGGGCAGAGCATCAAGGCAAATTCCTTGTATGTGAATACTTGGCCAATAAACGTATTCATTCATTCAAAGCAATTTTTACAGGGTTATCCTAAAGCATAGGTTTGTTAGTTTAGTTTAATTTAGTATAGAGATACAGTGTGAAAACAGGCCCACTGAGACGATGCCATGCCGACCAGCGATCACCCGTACACTAGTTCTATCCTACTTACAAACCTGCATATTTTTGGGATGCGGGAGGAAACCGGAGCAGCTGGAGAAAACCCACATGGTCACAGGGAGAACATACAACCTCCTTACAAACAGCAACCATAGTCAGGATCCAACCCGGGTCTCTGGCGCTGTAATGCAGCAATTCTACCGCTGCGCCACTGTGCTGCCCAATTCTTGATTATAGCTTTGCACTCTTGGAGTATATATTTGATTAGAACGGTGTCAAGGGTTATGGGGAAATGGCAGGAGAATGGGGTTAGGAGGGAGAGATAGATCAGCCATGATTGAATGGTGGAGTTGACTTGATGGGCCAAATGGCCTAACATGCAAACTCCACACAGACAAGACTTGGAGGTCAGGATTGAACCCGGATCTCTGGTGGTGTGAGGCGTTTGGTGTTCTACCACCTGAGTCACCTGAGTCACTCCTATCACTTACGACCTTATGATAAACATTCTCATTGCTGCAATGTACAGGACTGCCATGGTTCATGGAGGTTCACCCGAAAATGGGCAATAGTAGATCTAGGACAGACAAGGAAGAACTAGAGTTCCCTAATTTCCTCCAATAACACCCTATTTTTCAGGTTGTCAGCAGATTAAAATAAATGATTTATTTATTCTTTGGAAAAGTCAGTTTTTTGATCTTTAATAAGAGATGAAATGCCAGATGAGATAACAGATTTCAGTTGTGCAGTGCTGCTTCTCAACAAATGATTGTTCACAATAATTTTGGTTATAGTTGAAAGCATTTCTGTCATGTTATATTTGGTAACTCTGTTGTGAATTGAAGCTTCAGTTGACAGGAGGGTATCATGGTAATTTAACAATAGAAATCTAGAGCTGGTTGCAGGATTTCTTACTCATTGAAATTAATGGTGTTTTTTGTCGAGTGAATTCCACTCTTGGAGTGCAGAGCTAGATTCAAGAATAAACCTATGCTTTAGAATAATGAATATAACAAAATTGCTTTGGTAACATGTCCAGAAATCCATACTGCCATCATTGTAGAAGATGGCATAATCAGTTTGTTTGACGTCTATCAGTCCTATCCTTGTTATTCTCAATTAGTCTACTTAGGTTAGGTTTGTTTGCTTCCACTTTTCCTGTATCTCCCTTTTTGAATCTAATCAGTCCAACCCAGCCATAGTCAGGGCAGCATAGTGACTCAGGTGGTAAACGCCTCACACCACCAGAGACCCGGGTTCAATCCTGACCTCCAAGTCTTGTCTGTGTGGAGTTTGCATGTTCTTCCTGTGACCTTGTGGGTTTCCTCTGGGTGCTCCAGTTTCCTCCCACGTTTCAAGAATATGCGGGTTTATAGGTTAATTGGCCTTTATAAATTGTTCCTAGTGTGTAGGGAGCAGATGCAGAAGTGGGATTATGTAGAACTAGTGTAAACGAGGGATCAAAAGTCAGTGTGGACTTAGTTGGTCACAGGGCCTGTTTCTATGCTGTATCATTCCTTTCCATTCCATTCACTTCATTTCAAAAATGACGCTGTTTCAAATTCACAGATGATCAACGTGTTTGAATGTGACAGTGCTAGTCTTCCTCCCTGTTTTCTTCCTCACACTGCCTACAACCTCTGACATGATTGTGTAAACCACCTTCCTGAAACTCTCTCCATTGTCAGCCACCAATGTCTGAGCCTGACTGGTGCCACTTTTTCTATCCAGTGATTTCAATTGAGGATATTTCTCCTCTCTCCTGCACTATCTTTGCCTTCTTGTTCTTCCGTAACGTTGTTGACAATACAGCATCAGTTTGCACCAGTTCTTCCTGACACATTTAAAGTGAGATTGGGGAGATTTAATAGGAATCTGAGGAATACTTTTTCACACAAGGGGTGGTGGGTGAATGGAAAGAGCTGCCAGAGGAGGTAGTTGAGGCAGAAACCATTAAATCATTTGAAAGACATCTGAGCAGGTACATGGATAGGAAAGGTTTAGAGGGATATAAGGCAAACACAAGCCGGTGTGACTAGTGTAGATGGGACAACTTGGTAGGCATGGCCATGCTGGGCTGAAGCGCCTGTTTCTATGCTGCATAACTCTATGACTAAGTCTCATAAAAATTTCAATACCACAAATGATCTGACTTGCCAATGCACCAGCTTGAGGCAGAGCAATTTGATTGCAAAAATAATTAGCTCAAATCAAAGTCAATACATTATTGCCTGTTAGTGTCTATATTCACAATATGCCCAATTTCTCTGAATTATAATTCTCACACCATAATTAAAACAAACCCCTGGCCCCCACCCGCCTGCAGTTGACTCGCACTCGGCCAGCCATCTGTCCTGCCCTGCCCTGCCCTGCCCTGCCCTGCCCTGCCCTGCCCTGCCCTGCCCTGCCCTGCCCCCCCCCCCCGCCCTCTGCATTGAGCCGCTGAACTGCCCTGCCCCGCCCTGCCCTTTGGTTGACACCCTGCCCGCCCTGCCCACTCCCCCCCTTCCGCCCTGCCCTTCCCTGCCCTCCCACTCCCTTCCTCCAGCCTCTGCCCCCCCCCCCCCCCCCCCCCCCCCCGGGCTCTGGATTGAGCCGCTGAACTCCAGTAATTTGGTTGACACGATCACCGCTGCCCACTCCCCATTCCGCACTCCCTTCCTCCACTCCTCCCCCCTCCCTCTCCCCTTCCTCCTCCTCCTCCCCCCCCCCCCCTCCTCTCTCTCTCTCCCGCTCTCTCTCTCTCTCTCTCTCTCTCTCTCTCTCTCTCCCCCCCCCCTCTCTCTCCCCCCTCTCTCTCCCTCTCTCTCTCTCTCTCTCCCCCTCTCTCCCCTCTCCCCCCCCCTCTCCCCCCCCCCCCCTCTCCTCTCCTCTGTCCTTTATTATCTGAATGGTGGCCGATTAGGAAAAGGGGAGATGCAACGAGACCTGGGTGTCATGGTACACCAGTCATTAAAAGTAGGCATGCAAGTGCAGCAGGCAGTGAAGAAAGCAAATGGTATGTAAGCATTCATAGCAAAAGGATTTGAGTATAGGAGCAGGGAGGTTCTACTGCAGTTGTACATGGTCTTGGTGAGACCACACCTGGAGTATTGCGTACAGTTTTGGTCTCCTAATCTGAGGAAAGACATTCGTGCCATAGAGGGAGTGCAGAGAAGGTTCACCAGACTGATTCCTGGGATGTCAGGACTTTCATATGAAGAAAGACTGGATGGACTTGGCTTGTACTCGCTAGAATTTAGAAGATTGAGCGGGGATCTTATAGAAACTTACAAAATTCTTAAGGGGTTGGACAGGCTAGATGCAGGAAGATTGTTCCTGATGTTGGGGAAGTCCAGAACAAGGGGTCACAGCTGAAGGATAATGGGGAAATCCTTTAGGACCGAGATGATTAAAACTTTTTTTCACAGAGAGTGGTGAATCTCTGGAACTCTCTGCCACAGAGGGTAGTTGATGCCAGTTCATTGGCTTTATTTAAGAGGGAGTTAGATGTGGCCCTTGTGGCTAAAGGGATCAGGGGGTATGGAGAGAAGGCAGGTACGGGATACTGAGTTGGATGATCAGCCATGATCATGTTGAATGGCGGTGCAGGCTCGAAGGGCCAAATGGCTGATTCATGCACCTAATTTCTATGTTTCTATGTTTCCTCATCCCCCCCTCTTTTTCCCCCTCTTTTTCCCCCCCTTTCCCCCACTTTTTCCTCTCCTCTTCCCCCTCCTTGCACCCCGCTTTCCCCCCCCTTTTTCCCCCCCTCTCTCTCTCTGCCCCTCTCTCTCTCTTTCTGCCCCCTCTCTACCCCTCTATCTGCTCCTCTCTCTCTCTGCCACTCTCTCTCTCTCTCTCTCCATCACTCCCTCTCTCTCTCTCTGCCCCCCTCTCTCTCTGCCCCCCTCTCTCTGCCCCCTCTCTCTCTCTCTCCCTCTCTCCCTCTCTCTTTCTCCCTCTCTCCCCTCCTCTCTCTCTCTCTCTCTCTCTCTCTCCCTCTCTCTCTCTCTCTCTCCCTCTCTCTCTCTCTCCCCCTCTCTCCCCCTCTCTCTCTCCCTCTCTCTCTCCCTCTCCCCCCTCTCTCTCTCCCTCTCCCCCCCTCCCCCTCTCCCCCCTCCTTCCCCCTATCTCCCTCTCTCCCCCCTCTCTCCCCCTCTCCCCCCCTCTCTTTGTGTCCTCTCTTTGTCTCTCTCTAACCCCCCCTCTCTCTCTAATCCCCCCCCCTCCCTCTCCCTCTCTAGATGCGCCTGTGAGTTGGGGCTGTGCATGTGGATAGGGCAGGGATGGGGGTAAAAGGAGCGAATTAATAATATTAATACAATATCAAGGGGGTGGTTTGTGTGAGGGGAGGGGGGTGGTGAGTGTGTGTGTGACGCCACAGGCTGACCCATCCCCTCCCCCCCCCCCCCCCCCCTCACAACTGCGCGTTGATGGGTCCCACTTGGTCTAGTATCCCTATAAAACATTCCTATCCATGTACCTATTCAAATGTATTTTAAATCTTGTTATTGTAGCTGCATCAACTACTTCACCTGGTACATCGTTTCATGTGCAGGTAGATGGGACTAGGGGAGAATACGTGTTCGGCATGGACCAGAAGGGCCGAGGTGGCCTGTTTCCATGCTGTAATTGTTATATGGTTATATGTACCCACCACTCTCTGTGGAAAACGTTGCAATTCAAAGTTGTTTTAAATTTTTCCAATGTTATAGATATTATTTGCTCAGTGAAGCATAGTATGAGAACGGTTAACAGTTGGGATAGCTCTCTAATGTAAATGTAAATGTATTCTCACAGGCAGACACCAACACTTACTTGACTAATATATCTTTTGTTTAACATTTCTTGTTACAGATCTGACAACTGCACATGAAAGGCTGTTTTGAAACTGTGAAAGAGAGTGGGAAGACAACAGCAGAGACAACACATGCAGCAATGATCTTCACGACAGTCCTTTTTTCTATCCACTTCACTTTTTGAGTCTGTGCCCAATTTACATTTATGTCTCATTCATGTACTTTAGCCATCGCCTCTTTTTTTCATGGTTTTATGGAGAAATTATTCAGAGTCGATTTTAATAAACAAGAGTCTTGTTGAGCTTTATACATATACATCTATTTAACTCATCTTTATTCATTTAGTCAAGAATAGAATTCCTCTTACAAAAAGACACAAAGTGCTGGAACAACATCAATGCAGCAACTCAGGCAGCATCCCTGGAGATCATGTAGAGGTGACGTTTCGGGTCGGGACCCTTCTTCAGACTGAAAGAGTATGAGAGCCTTCCAGACAGACTTTTTTTGTAAACCAGCATCTGCAGTTCCTTGTTTCTATAATAGAATTCCTCTAATTTCTCTCTCTTGTGAAATTTAATTGGATGTTTCTGAACACAAAATTGTCTTTGTTGTGAAAGCTGGTTTTCCTTCTGAACGCTTGTTTTCCCAATGACAATAAATTAATCTAAGAGACTCCCCAAGAAACTGCAGATGCTGGAATCCTGAGGAAAATAAACAAGCTGCAGGAGGAACTCAGCAGGTGAGGCAGCATCTATGGAGAGAAACGAACAGTCCACATTTGGGGTCAGGTTCCTTCTTCAGACAGATACAGCAGAAGAGAGAGAGCTCAAATAAAGATGTAAGGGTCAGGAGTGGGCAAGAGCAGACAAATGATAGGGTGGAATCCAGGCATGTAAACTGCCCTCTGTACCTACTTCCTCAGAGTAAAAGCAAAAGGAAGGAAACTCAAAATGGTGACTTTTAATGATATCGTAGATGATAGATGATATTCAGCTGATCAGGTAACATCTAATGAAACACCGCGAGTTTCAGATTGTACGTTCTCCCTGTGACCGCGTGGGATGCAGGGAGAACGTACATACAGGATGCACCTGTATCCTCCCACACTTCAAAACCGTACAGATTTGTAGATTAATTGGATTCTATAAATGTAAATTGTCCCTGGTGTGTAGGATAGTGCTTGTGTAAGGGTTGATCACTGGTTGGCATGGATTCAGTGGGCCGAAGGGCCTGTTTCCATGCTGTATCTCTAAAGCTTAGAGTCTAAAGTAATGTCTGAAGTTCAGATAAAATTGCTTTTAACGGTTCCTTTAACTACAATCAAACAAAATTAGGCACCAAGCTAAATAGGGAAGTGGAAGAATAACAAATGAACAAAAGTATGATCAAAGAAATAGCTTTTGAGGAAATCTTAGAGAAGGAGAGAGGTGCAGATCCTGGGAATTAGAGATGTTTAGTTCATGTCAGCTGGAATGCCAGGGAAGGGCAAAAGGCTATTTCAGAAAGTAACAGAGGGACAGAACATAGGAATAGGAGAGGGAGAGATCACGTATGGATTTGCAAGCGAAGGAGAGGGCGCTAAAATCGACTAAGATTCAGTTAGCTCCATGTGCACAGATGTGATGGGTTGATGGATCTTGGTGGAGAGGCAAGAAAGAAAGGTTGGATGAACCTATGATAGATACAAGGTTGGAGGCTAGTCAGGAAAGGATTGGAATATAAACATAACATATTGTGGATGCTGGAAATCTGAAATAGAAACAGAATATTTAATGGAGAAACAAAGAATTGCAAATGCTGGTTTATACCAAAGATTGACAAAGTGTTGTGCCTATCTTCAGAATATTCAATGGACCAAGCAGCATCTATTGAGAAAGATGTTTTGAGACAGTTATTCATCGAGTCTTAAAGTGGGGAAACAGGCCCATCAACCTAACTTGTCCGCACCCACCAATGTGTCCCATCTACACTAGTCCCACCTGCCTACATTTGGCCCAAGTCACTATAAACCTGTCCTATCCATGTACCTGTCAAAAGTTCATGGAGAACGATCTTTTATCAAAAACTTGAAATAAATCAGGAAAGATTGACAAGGTTGAAAGCAAGGGAAATTAAAAATCAGGAAGGATAATATTGTATGTCCAAGGTGATAATAATGAGATAATTAAAGGAGCAAAAGACGTGTTGGGTTTAACAGGATTAGTATTAAGTTATTGTTGAACTCAGTGTTCAGTCGAGAATGCTGTAATGTGCTAATTGAAAGATGGCGTGCTGCTCCATAAGATGACTTTTAGCTTTATTGGAACAGTGTGGAAAGCCAAGGACAACAAGGTCAGAATCAGAACATGACAGGAAATTAGTGACAGATGACTGGAAGCTTGGGTCACCCTTGTAAGCTGAGTGTCTCACGAACAGGACTGATCTTCCCAGCGTAGGTGATATTGTGTTCTCAGCAATGGTACACAGATTACATTGAAAGAAGTAGAAGTTAACCACAGTTTCAGCTGGAAAACTGATGGTTCGAAAAGACCAAAGGACAGGTTTTGTCAATTCTGCCCCTATAAAGGAAAGTATGAATAAAAGAGAATGGCATATTGGTGGCCGTACAGGATGTCATGGAGGTAGTGATGAATTCAGCATATTGAAAAGGGAGGTGGGAAAAATGCTAAATAGTGGTGTCATACTGCAGATGATAAAAATGTGGCAGTTGATGGGATGGAGGTGAGGTCAAGGTGAGAGTAGAAGTACAGGAAATGAAAACAGGATACAAGAGACTGCAGATCCTGGAATCCGGAACAAAGACAAAGTGCTAGAGGGACTTCACTGGAGGGAACGGTGGTGACCCTCTTCAAGACTGATGGAGCAGACGGGTGAAAGCTGGAAGAGAAAGGTTGGGGTGGGGCAAAACCAGGCAAGTGATAGGCGGACAGAGGTGGGGGGGGGGGGGGGGGGAGGGAGTGATCGGGGGTGGAGAGAGTGACAAAAGCAAGGGGTAAAAGTAGACAAAAGGGTGTCAGATAAGGAGAAAAGAGAAAGAGTGAATTGTAAAGCCGGAGGGAGGGATATGGGTGGGATGGGGCAGGGGGAGAGAAAGAGGGGTGATAAAAAGGAAATGAGGGACTCAGAGATGGAATGGGCGGTAGATGAGTGTGAAGGAGAAGGATAATGGGTGTGGTGGGAGAAGTGTGAAGCACAAAAGCTCCACAGAAGCTGCCTGACCCACTGAGTTCCTCCAGCACTTTTTGTTTTAGCAAATAGAAAGGGGTCTTATTTGACATCCATGTCAACTATAGTGTGAGATTTAGGAAAAAGAAAGATACGTGGGTCCACATATCCTTGCTTAGTATTACGTACTGGATTTAAATTCTCTTCAACCTTGAATGGGGTTACCCAAACAAATTCTCTCTGGTTCCCACAAACCAGTGAGCATGGTGGTGGTTTAAAAGGGATAAGGTAAAACTGGTCAAAACCCACAAGCAGTACCACTTAAAGTACTTTATATTTCTGATTTAGTATATATCACATATACCAAACACACATTAGTCTGCTATCTTTTTTTTTTAATACATTTGAGTGTTTAAATGCAAAGATTACTCAAATATACAGATCCATTTAACTTTGATTTCAAACACCACTCATTGCAGTGATCATTCAGAGGAGTCCGTCATTCGCTACAATGTTCATACAATGAGGAAAAGTTCAGGGTTTATCATTATTGTGAAAGGTGATGAATGGGTTGTACTTTAGCAATAACTTAATCTTAAAACTTCAAAAGGCTGTGGAAATAATGATTTGTAGCTGTCACATTGATTTGAAAATTTTGATAACATCCTGACCACTGGAGTTTAAAGAACAAGACCGTTAAATCTGAACAAACATGTGACCATCAACTGGTTCTGCAATCTTGAGAAAAACACGAAGTGCTGGCGGAACTCAGCGAGTCAAGCAATATCTGTGAAGGGAATGGACAGATGACATCTTGGGTCAGGACCCTTCTTCACACTATCTATTCCCTTGCTTATTGTCAATCATGTTGGTAACTTTGTATAAATAAATTCACTTGCATTCTTTTCAATTTGCAGATTATTTTAAAAGTTAATTCAAAAGTCCCAATGATTCTTCACATTATCTAGTTGCATGCCCACAGAATGGAAAGTGGCATCTTCAGAACATAAAGATGGAAAAGGTGGGAATAGAATCTTTCCAGGGGTGCGGGATCCATTTAACACTGGAATACATTGCCACAGACGGCTGTGGAGGCCAAGTCTTTGGGTATTTTTAGTGGAGATTGACAGGTTCCTGATTAGTAAGAGTGTCAAAGGGGAGAAGGCAAGAGAATGGGGGTGAAGAGTGAAGAAATATCAGCCCTGATTGAATGACGAGGTAGACACAATGGGCCAAATGGCCTCATTCTGCTCCTCTGACATGAATTTATGGAAGGGTTGAAAGACATTCATGATAATTCCAGGTTTGGCAGACCTGCAATTGTTTCACACTTAAATCTGCTGCAGCACCTGCTCACCTCTAATTGCTGTAAGCTCAGGAGATCACATATTAGGACATTTGCCTCTCACTACATGTTACTGGTAGAAAGTAGCAAAGTGGTAAAGTATATCTGCACTGCTCATCAGCAAAGCTCCAAAAACAAGATATTTTTTTAAATTACCAACTGCTTCAATTGCCACTCACTGTACATGGTCTTCATTCTGGGCAGTGGAGGTAAAATGTTTAAAGTAATTCAGAGAGATTGACGCTGAAAGCAAACCAAATTCTAGGGAAGGATGAACTCGATGAATTAATTGCTACCTTTTGCCTTTTCCATTCCTTTGATCGGTACCGTAATTCATTTCTGCATTGTCTGTAAAAGTAAAGCTTCAATCTTAATGGACAAAACTCCTTAGTACTCAGCATGCTCCTTCATTACACTATATACCACATTACAGCATCATGTCATTGAATTTAATGGATGGTTTTACAAATTTGCTCTTTCAGCCGATGAATCTCTTTGATGCAGAGAGACCAAATTCAGCAATTTATCTCTTTACAAAATGCAACATATTTGAACATCTCATTTGCTTACTGCATTGGTATACGTGCCAGATTTGAGCATAAAACAAATATATCAATTTTAAAGCAAAGATGTGAATGAAAGCAAAGATGTGTCTGTGGAATTCTGTGCCTCAGAGGGCGGTGGAGGCAGGTTCTCTAGATGCTTTCAAAAGAGAGCTAGATAGGGCTCTTAAAAATAACAGTCAGGGGATATGGGGAGAAGGCAGGAACGGGGTACTGATTGGGGATAATTAACCATGATCATATTGAATGGCGGTGCTGGCTCGAAGGGCCGAATGGCCTACTCCTGCATCTATTGTAATTTAAAAAAATAAAACAATTAGAAACAATGCCCTGGATTAGATTTTGTCACATATGATGTCAATGCTGCATTTGACTTGTAGTTGCATCATGAACTGCCTAATGTCTGCCTAAATGGTCTTAAATGGAGTGAATATATCTGATTCCAGCCCCTACTCCTACAACACCCCCTTCTCCAGATCTCAACCACTCTCTGTGCAAAACCTTTCCACTTGTATCACCTTTAAAATACTTTCCTCTCACCTTAAACCTGTGACCTTTTATTTTTTATACTCCCCTATTTTTATACCCTATCAATGCTTCTTATAATATTATACACCTCTATCTGGAGTGTGTGTGTGTGTGTGTGTGTGTGTGTGTGTGTGTGTGTGTGTGTGTGTGTGTGTGTGTGTGTGTGTGTGTGTGTGTGTGTGTGTGTGTGTGTGTGTGTGTGTGTGTGTGTGTGTGTGTGTGTGTGTGTGTGTGTGTGTGTGTGTGTGTGTGTGTGTGTGTGTGTGTGTGTGTTCACAAACAACCTCTGTGGTACATGACTGGTCACTGACTTTAAATCAGAGAACCATTACCCTCTGCCTCCTAACACCAAGCTAATTTTGGATACAATTAGTTAGCTCACCTTGGCTCACCCATGTGCCACTTGTCTTATTGAGCGTAGCTCCATCAACCCCTAAAATTCATTCCCTGCATCACCAGTACACATTCCCCACAATGAACAAAATGCACTGCAGTTCCTCATCTCAGGTTCTCAAATAGTATCTCCTAACTTTGTGATTTCCACTACCACGAAACATAAGGACAATGGGCACAAAGAAACTCATCCAAATTGAAATATATTGCAGTCCCCTCATTATCACTGGGCCTAAATAACTGAATTCCCTACCACTGTTCCAAGAGCTCTTTCCACCCCCCCCCCCAGATACAACTGGGATAGAGTCCCCCTAGTCCTCACCTTTCACCCCGTCAGCCATAGCTTACAGCACATAATCCTCGGATATTTTCACCACCTTCAATGGGATCCCACTACTGGCCAAATTTTCCCATCTCTGCCCCTTCAAACTTTCAGCAGAGTCCATTCCCTCCGCAACTCATTGGTTAACTCTTCTCCTCCCAAGCAAACTAGCCCATCCCCAGGTACTTTCCACCGCAACCGTACCTATCCTTATACCTCCCCCTCGACTCCATCCAAGGACCACAACAGTCCTTTTAGGTGAGGCAGACGTTCACTTGCACCTCCTCCAACCTCTACTCTATATGCTGTCCTAGCTGTAGGCTACTATATATCGATGAGACCAAGTGTAGACTGGGAGGGAACTCCTGAACACCTTCACACAGTCTGCCTGGGCCTAAGCAAAACACTTTAACTCCCCATCACATTACCACACTAACTTTTCTGTCCTGAGCTTCCTCCACTGTCAGCGAGAGGCCTAAAAGCAAATTGGAGGAACAGCACCTCATATTTCGCTTGGGCAGTTTACAACTCAGTGGTATGAGTATTGATTTCTCTAACTTCAAGTAACCCTTGCGTTCCCTCCTTTTCCGTCCCTCCATTTACATCGAAGATAGACAGAAAATGTCCCTTCTCCACCCTAGTTCTCCTACTTTCACTGTCCTCCTGATTAATTTTAATTTTTATACCTTGTTGTCACCTTCCCCTCAGCCAACAATGAGTCATTGTGCATTTCCTTGAACATTGTCTGCTTTGATCTGTCCTTTTCACACCTTACATGCTCTTTGCACCTTTCCATATCTCTAGTCACCCTCTCCCCAGACTGTCAGCCTGAAGAAGGGTCTCGATCCGAAACATCACCCATTCCTTCTCACCAGAGATGCTGCCTGTCCCTCTGAGTTTCTCCAGAATTTTGTGTCTATCTTCGGTGTAAACCAGCATCTGCAGTTCCTTCCTACACTTAAAATATTTTGATTGCTGATTCATTTCCAATCATTATTATCCATGTTATTCTATCTCTAATTTTAACAATACTCTCTTGTTTTTAATTTCTACAATTGCAACAAAACAAAATTGTAAATTAAACAAAAAAACCCATTGTAAATTAGATTATTCTTCATCAACACCGCCTAGTTATTTGTCTGCTTCCTCACCCTGATATGCTGAAACAGGCAGTGGTCAACTGCATGTGTAGGAAAGAACTGCAGATGCTGGTTTAAATCGAGGGTAGACACAAAATGCTGGAGTAACTCAGCAGGACAGGAGACATCTCTGCAGAGAAGGAATGGTTGACGTTTGGGTGAAATACAATGTCGCCCATTCCTTCTCTCCAGAGATGCTGCCTGTCCTGCTGAGTTACTCCAGCATTTTCTGTCTACCTAGTGTTAAACTGCAGTCAGCTGAGGGCTGGTAGCCCATATATTTTCCTTTAATATATTCCCAACCATCCTAAACAGTTAGGCTAAATAACTCAGCCTTTTGATGTCCAGAATAGAAATCAATTGAAAAATATCAGTCATAGGATAATACAACAACTAGTAGTAATATAATGCAAAATTTCATCGATAGATCTATATTTAACTAAATTAAACAATAAAATATAAAAGAGCAAAGATTAATGCCTGGTGTTAATTTCCCCCTCGATCATGGTTATTAATGTTATTTCAATTTGGAAAAATTATTACAATAAGCAGAATGCAATAAACAAGAAATGTTTACATAGAAACATAGAAATTAGGTGTAGGAGTAGGCCATTCGGCCCTTCGAGCCTGCACCGCCATTCAATATGATCATGGCTGATCATCCAACTCAGTATCCTGTACCTGCCTTCTCTCCACACCCCCTGATCCCTTTAGCCACAAGGGCCACATCTAACTCCCTCTTAAATATAGCCAATAAGCTGGCCTCAACTACCTTCTGTGGCGAAGAATTTCAGAGATTCACCATTCTCTGTGTGACTGTGTTACATGAGCATCATTGCTTTCCAATTTAGCAATATAAAGTCCCTCCTTCCACGATCTGGTTTGGACTATGAGGCAAGTAAATTTCATCAGATGGATTTCAACAGATTAACCCAAATCTTCCACTACTTTCCAAGAAGAAATCTGTAAAGAATCAGAGCACAAATCCCATGGATGATGTAAAGCCGCCAACAGTTAAATGAACTCAGATAATTTTGAAACATGACTTTGCAGATTTTCTGTTATTGGGATTCAAAATATATACCAGGTACAAATGGCTGTGTGTGGGAACTGTGAAATACAAAGCATGTAAAACAATCCAGCTGAATAAAATAATTTAAATAGCGCTTTCCAGAACAAGACACATTTTTAGTCCAGATAACAGTAAGGTCAACTTGAATTGTATGGTAATACGATTAGAGAAATTTTGAAAATTCAGCAATTCTTTTGCTGATGCCTTCATAAACAAATATATTCCTTGTGGTAGAGTGATATATTCAGACCTCAAATTTGTCAAAAAATATTTAAATGATCAATAATTCAGTGAGCTGTGGTTATTGGCTTGCTGGTGTGTTTTTAGGTTTCGGTTTACATAGAAACATAGAAACATAGAAACATAGAAAATAGGTGCAGGAGTAGTGCATTCGGCCCTTCGAGCCTGCTCCGCCATTCAATATGATCATCGCTGATCATCCAACTCAGTATCCCATCCCTGCCTTCTCTCCATACCCCCTGATCCCTTTAGCCGCAAGGGCCACATCTAACTCCCTCTTAAATATAGCCAATGAACTGGCCCCAACTACCTTCTGTGGCAGAGAATTCCAGAGATTCACCACTCTCTGTGTGAAAAATGTTTTTCTCATCTCGGTCCTAAAAGATTTCCCCCTCATCCTTAAACTGTGACCCTTTGTTCTGGACTTCCCCAACATCGGGAACAATCTTCCTGCATCTAACCTGTCCAACCCCTTAAGAATTTTGTAAGTTTCTATAAGATCCCTGCCTCAATCTTCTAAATTCTAGCGAGTACAAGTCGAGTCTATCCAGTCTTTCTTCAATGCTAAAGTTTATTATTGTCACATGTACTGAGGTACAGTAAAAAGGTTTGTTTTAAATGCTGCCCGAATACATCAGATGTACCACGTGTAAATGCAATCAAGTGAAGCTCCAGGACATTAGATCAAGCAAAGGATATAGAGTCGTACAGTGTGGAAACAGACCCTCAGCCCAACTTGCGTAGGCCAACCAACATGCCCCATCTACATTAGGCCCACCTACATTAGTTTCACATTTCCTCTCACTCTTCCCTATTAATGTACCTCTCTAAATGTTTTGTAAATGTTGTGATGGTACCTACCTCAACTATATCCTCCGGCAGCTTGTTCCAAATACCCAACACCCTTTGTGTAAAAAAAATTACCACCCAGGTTTCCATTAAATCTTTGCCCACTCACCTTAATCTTTTGTTCTCTGGTTCTCGATTTCCCTACTCCAGGCAAAAATACTCTGAATATTTACCCAATCTATTCCTCTCATGATTTTGTACACCCCTACAAAATCACACCTCATCCTCCTGTGCTCTAAAGAATAAAGTCCTAGCCTGCTCAACATCTCCCTATAGCTCAACCTCTCCCTTGAGTTCTGGCAACATCCTGGTTAATCTTCTCTGGACCCTTTCACACTTGACAACATCTTCCCTATAACATGGTGACCAAAACTGAACACTATACTCTGAAGGTGGCCTCACCAACATTTATATGATTGTAACATGAGCTCCCAGCTTCTATACTCATTGTGTATATTAACTTAACATGCATACTCAATACATATATTGTTAGAAATCCTTCCTTCATGGGAAAGACTCAAATAGTAGCAGATCGACATTGCAATCCATTTTCAATATTTAGTTGCATTGAAGTCAATGCAACAGAGCTTCATGGTCCAATACTTCACTGGGAGTACAAGTGACAGGCTGGTACAGGGAAAATATTCTCTATGAAACGCTGAGCTCTGTTTATGCAGTTGCTTGCCACAGACCACAGGTGCCACGAGAAACAAAAAAAATAATGAGCAATATATGTCTAAATTGCTGAAATGCACAGTGTTCACAGCACTAGATTTAAAAAAAATTATGAATTGCAGTAAATATTTACCCTCTACGTTTCTCGTTTGTTGTGTGCTTCTAAATGCAAACATTCATCTCCGGCACGATGGTGCAGCGGTAAAGTAGCTGCCTTATATTACTTGCAGCACCGGACCCGGGTTCGATCCTGACTACAGGTGCTGTCTGTACCAAGTTTGAACATTCTCTCCGTGACCACGTGTGTTTTTCCACTCACACTCCCAAGACGTACAGGTTTATAGGTTAATTGACTTGGTATATTTGTAAATTGTCCCCAGTGTGTATACAAAAGTGTTAATGTGCGGGGATCGATGGTCGGTGCGGACTGGGTGGGCCGAAGGGCCTGTTTCCGCGCTGTAACTCTAAACTAAACGAAATTAAATAAAACAATAACAAATAAATTAAGGAGTCTGAGAAGGGTCCCAACACAAAACATTGCCTGACCATTCCCTCCACAGATGCTGCGGAGGAAAGCAAATAATCGAAACTTTCACATCAGAATGTTACATTGTCAAGAATGAGCTTCTAAAGTAAGAATATAATCTTAGGGTTAAAGAAGGAACTGCAGATGCTGGAAATCCAAAGGTAGACAAAAATGCTGGAGAAACTCAGGGGGTCAGGCAGCATCTATGGAGTGAAGGAAATAGGCAACGTTTCGGGTCGAAACCCTTCTTCAGTCTGAAGAAGGGTTTCAACCCGAAACGTTGCCTATTTCCTTCACTCCATAGATGCTTCCTCACCCGCTGAGTTTCACTCGCATTTTTGTCTACCATATAATCGTAGGGGTGGAGTTGGTCACATATAAAAACAATTCTTATGTTGCTATCTTCATAATTTGTACATTTTCTTTTACTGAAATATAATTTATCCTTCCCTCACTTCCAAGGCGGCACGGTGGCGCAGTGGTTCGGGTTGCTGCTTTACAGCGTCAGTGACCCAGGTTCGATCCTGACTGCGGGTGCTGTATGTACGGAGTTTGTACGTTCTCCCCATGTTCACGTGGGTTTTTTCCGGGTGTTCCAGTTTCCTCCCACAGTCCAAACACCTACCAGTTTGTAGGTTAATTATCTTCTGTAAAGATTGTAAATTGTTCCTACTGTGTAGGATAGTGTTAGTGTATGGGGATCGCTCGTTGGCACAGACTCAATGGGCCGAACGGCCTGGTTCCACGCTGTGTCTCAAAACTCAAAACAAAGAATAAATGTATTATGATTTTTTTCCCCCATTCCAAATTAATCGTTTGTCCTTCAGAATTTCAGTTGCCAAAAGGTCCACAGGACTCACAGATCAGCTGGTGGTTCATTCCAACTGCTGGTCCACAGATGGTCCGCAGATGGTGGGTTTTGTCTGTCACTCTCCCTTGTCAGGCATTAGGCAAATCAAGGCACTCTGTGTGACACTGGGCATATGGAGATGAGTGGCCTTTATGAGTCACGGCATCTTATTGTGTAGAAAACACAATCAATTCACTCACAAAACCAAGTCTACTTAACGAGTGGAGGAAACAGAAATGTTTTGCACTTATGTAGGGATTGATTGCACTCATGTATAGTACCATTTGACTGGAGAGCACGCAACATTTTTCACTGTATCCCATTACATGTAACAATAATAAACCTATATCAAAACTGTATCCTTCTGAGTTCCTCCATCTGATCTCCGTTTTGTTTTTTGGTTAACAGAGAAATTAGGTGATCATTTCCAATCTGTTTAGCTGCACCACTGTTCAATGAAAATGTCTGTTTTAAGAATTTTTTTGGAGTTTGCCAATATCCCCTTTTCAATTCTGCCAATCTGAATCATAGAATCATAAAATTAATAGAATCTTACAGATAAGTAGGAAATAGTTCAATTTTATCGAGAGAAGAAAATTGTGTTTATTAATGGATGGCTGCTGGCAAGGCCAATATTTATTGCAATCCCTTAATTGGCCTGAAGAAAGTGATGTACTGTATTTCCAAGTCAGGATGGTGTGGGACTTGGAGGAGAAGATGCAGTGGCAGCGTTCCCCTGTCACTGCTGCACTTGATCAAGTGGTAGAGTTTGCAGTTTGAGCAGTGCTGCCAGAAAAGCCTTGGTGAATAAACATAAAAGATTTTGCAGATAGTTGACGTTACAATCAAATTACACCATTGGTGGAGGGAATGAGTACTTGGCATTGTATTGGTGTGCTAATCAAGAAAGTACCATCGTCCAGGATAGTGTTGGGTTTGATGTGCATTGTTGGAGCACACTCATTCAGTCAATGGATCACCTTAAATCTCTGAAGCTCGTCAAGGGAATGTGTTGAGATTCCCTCTCATCTGTGTCAGCTGCAGCTGTAAGCCAATTATCAATTATCAACAGATGTCAGGGCTTATGGGGAGAAGGCAGGAGAATGGGGTTTGGAGGGAGAGATAGAACAGCCATGATTGAATGGTAGAGTAGATTTGATGGGCCGAATGGCCTAATTCTGCTCCTATCACTGATGAATCAATACTTTCTCTGAAGCATATGAAAGAATCCACCTAACGGGCAAAATGTTTTAGTTTAGAGATACAGTGTGGAAACAGACATTCGGCCTAGTCCGTGCCAGTCAATGATCACCATCTTCCACACTAGGGACAATTTACCGAGGCCAATTAACCTACAAACCTACACGTCTTTGGGATGTGGGAAGGAACCGGAGCACCCAGAGGAAACCCACGCTGTCACAGGGAGAATGCGCAAACGTCACACAGACACTGTGTGATCAAACAGATCACATAGATCCTGATCACACTGTGGTCATGATCGTACCTGGGTCTCTGGGGCTGTGAGGTAGCAGCTCTACCGCCGTGCCACTGTGTCGCCAGACAAATGGAGTTGCGGTTCATGGAGCTTCCTCCTTCTTTCAGCAGTTTAATTGCCCACCACCATTAATGACTGGATGAGAAAAGGCTTTGGAGCTTTCAAGTGATTCAGTAGTTGTTGGATCGCCCAGCTTTATTTTATTGCATGCTGGTTTTCGCTGTGTTTCACGGCACACCTTTAATTACTGGCAGCTGCCCAGTAAAATACTCAATTATTTTTTTTTAAACACACAACCAAATCATCAGGATATGTTTTATTTACACAGGCTGCCTCCAATATAGCAGGTATATCAGACTTAAAACAATCACTTTGGAAACCTGCCTACAGCAATAAAAGTGTCTGATTAGGTGAATCTCATTTAAAACTGATGGTAAACAACAAAAAGTCAGTTACAGTACCTGCTCTCCTGTGAGACTGCAGCAGTGCAGCTACATTCAGTTACTGGCACAGAGCAACACAATTCAAGGCCCTGTTAATTTCAAGCCAAGATTCTACCCAGACAGCATTCAGAATATTGAATGAATTTTCTCATTGAAGCATTGTCTGCATTGCACATTATCTGCTGCACACAGATGCTCTCCAGCAATATTTTCTCATCTTGTCACTTCATCATCTTGCTATTTATTCTTTATACACTATTCAGTGATTTCTCACTTGCATCCATTTACATTGCTACATTGCATTTGATGAAGTGAATCAACAGAGACCTATTCCTAAGTATAGATGCATGGTCCTAAAACGTGTAAACATTGCTATATTATTAGCACATAAATTCGAGGTAATTGAATGGAAATTTTAATGCCGTATTTAATTTCTCTACTTATTTGTACAGAACACATTTAATGGGTGTTAGTTCAGCTATTAAACACAAGCTTTCCTTTTGTTACTGCTTGTTAAGCTCGCCTTTCTGAAATAAATATTGGCCAGGCTGTTTCTGAATCTTCACGGTCTTTTGGAAATTTTAGATTTGTAAAAGGGTATTCTGAAGGATGTCCTGAAACATTGCAGATTGAAATGATTTAGGACATCCTTGTTATTGCAGATGTTGTATTGTTATAATATGATCAGACATTACTGAAATGTTCTCTTCTGTGGTCTTTCCCAGAGGCTTTCTCTGACCCTGCGTTGTCCTCTCTTGTCTGAGTTCCCGTGTCTCAAGTTGCTTCTGACTCTCTCGCTTCCTCAGAAATGTACATTTCAGGCCTTTCTGGAAATTAACATTTGTAGAAGGCAAGCAAACAAGGTTACAATTTAGAAGACCTTCTCGTTTCCAAGATGCGAGCCAGAATTTTGGAATATTAGCAAAGAATATATAACAAGGAACATAAAACGGTACAGCACAGGGACTGGCCCGCCAGCCCACAATGTCTGTGAAGAATATGATGCCTAGATGAACTATTCTCATCTGCCTACGTATGATCCATATCATTCCATTCCCTGCATATTTATGTATCTATCTCAAAAGCCCCTTAAATGCCACTATCATATCTGCCCACCATCATCCCTAGCTGTACTTTCTTCATTCACACCACCTTCTGTGTGAAAAACCTCCCCCACATACCTCCTTTAAACTTTACCCCTTCTCCCTTAAAGCTGTCCTCTAATCATTGAAATTTCCACTCTGGGCAAAAGGCTCTGCCTTCTCTTCCATAATTCAAAGGGTATTTCATTGTCACGTGCACCAATTAAGGTACAGTGAAACTCAATTTACCATACAGTCACTATAAAAAGCAACAAAACACAAAACTACATAAAAGTTAACATAAACATCCACCACAGCAGATTCCCCACATTCCTCACTGTGATAGAAGGCAATAAAGTCCACTCTTTTTCACTCTTTATTCTCCCGTGGTCAGGGCAGTCGAAACACCGCAGTCGGGGCGATCAAAGCTCCCGCAGCCGCCGATCAAAACCCTGCGTCGGGGCGGTCGAAGCTCCCTCGATCGGGGTGGTCGTAGCTCGTGGAGCTCCAGAAGTCGGTCCCTAATCAGGGACCGCGAGCTCCACGATGTTAAAGTCCGCAGGCTCTCACAGTTGGAGCTCCGAGGTCGATCCCCAGCAAGAGGTCGCCAGCTCCTCGATGTTAGGCCGCAGTGCGGATGGAGATACGATATGGGGGAAAAAATCGTATCTCTGTCGAGGTAAGAGATTTTTTTAAATTCTCCCCACCTCCCATATAAAACAAAGTTAAAGAACACTAAAACATACATTTAACACATACGAAACACAACAAAGAAGAAAAGGACGAGACAGACTATTGGCGAGGCAACAATTATAAATATTCATATAATATATAATTTTATTACAGGGCCTCTGTCAAGTCAACAGTCAAGAGTGTTTAATTATCGTATAGACCCGCAACAGAACAATAAAATTCTTACTTGCTGCAGCTTAATAGGTCCATTAACACAATAACACAAATAAATACACAGTGATAATGCAACAAAGTAATAATCAGTGAAACTAGGCAACCATAATAGTGGAAAACTGAGGTCCGTAGTGTAACCAAAACCAGCCCATAGAAGATCATGGTTGCTGAGGTAGTGGTTAATGTTGGGCAGTAGTTATTAAAGGGAGAGCAGTCTGTGACCCACAACGCTATGTGTTCTAAATATAGCGCTACCAGCAGCAGTGCTATGGGCTTTAAACATAGCACTATATGCTTTAAACATAGCACTATAGGTCACAGACTGCTCGGGCAAAATTCTCGTATAGCATTCCACCCCTCGAACAGTCTGGTTTCCGTCACATCTGGCCCGCAGGTGTTAACTCGATACATCCGGCCCACAGGCGTTATCTCAATACATCCGGCCCACAAGTCCACGCGGTCATGGTGTCAATGCGCACATACACCGCAGTAATACAATTGCCAACAAGATTGTCCCGATGGTCAGTACCCAGTGCACCACCGTTGTTCACCAGGCTCCAAACATCCCGAAAGGCCACCATCCTCCTGGGGGATTGTAGTCACGGTACTGTTCTCCGACCCTTCGAATCTTCTCCACGGCTTCCTGGATGTGGTCAGCGAGGTTGGTGATGTTCTCTGAATCATCTAGAATATGTACAACACTCCCGCCCGATCAAAGCACAAGTGCGTGCTTTCTCAGCCAGGATGAAATCTAGGGCCATGCGGTTCTCTAGGGCCACGGTGCAAATGGCCACTATTTCCACTGAGAGTTCTGTGATGGCCTCTTTTACCCCACTCAGGGCATCTGCCGTCTCATTGGCAATTTCTTCCATGGCTGAAGCCATGCTAATCATTTCCCATGCCAGCATCGCAGTACCATAGGAGGAAAATGCAGTAGTCCAAAGCCTCTCGGCCTCCGTAATAGCCCGTTACACATGTCCTTGCCGGGGGTATGAGGGTAAGGATGGCAAGTGTATCAGGTGGGGTACCACATATGCCAGGTAACAGCATCCCCTGTCTCTCCCATGCCCCGAAGTACACCCCTGGCATTCTCAAGAACCAGTAGTAGCCCCACAGGTCACACAGCCAGTAGATTCCATTACCAGGCGTGGGGGAATATGTGGTAAAGGTACTATTACCCAGGGAAGGACCTGTCCCCTCAAAGTTACAATGGCAGGTACTATTACTGGACTCGTCGGCTCCAGTTAGCGCGGGGCTTCCTTTCCACCCATGTGGTTGGATGGCGGAATGTACTACTCGTCAAAGCAGTGACACTGATACTCAAGGGTGGTTCGGTGGCAGTTCCTAGCCGCACTACTCCTGGTCTCATTACAAAGAGACCACGCAGACAAATGTTTGCTATGATTTAAGGGGAGTGCCCACAGTGGGTTGCCCGCACTGTGGTACTGGATGTGTGTACACACCCAACACGCTGAGACATTTAGCCGTTGGGCAAATTTATAGCTGAGGGTGAGAAACGAGTTTTGAACAGGAGATACATTAATGTAGGCCCAGGTGTCCACATTCCTTCCGAACACCAAAGGCTGGCCAGCAACAATATGCCAACTTAATAATTCACCCATGTCCTTCCTGACAATCACAGCACCCGATACAATAGCGATGGACCCGATTTCTGTCACAAGGTGCTTGGGATGTATTCTCCGCTGGTATCTGGCACCGGACTGTTCAGTCCTGGTGATAATCCTCCGTTAGCACGTGGGCCTGCAGCGTATCGGTCAGTTGGTGCCTTGTAATGGGGGAAAAAGCGCACTCACTCGCTTTTAGTTAGCCGCTGGGTGTTTAAGTATTTCATCTCCTGTTCCCCCAGCAACGCTACCCATCGCATATTACCCGGCCCGCGCACCACAATCTCCCCCTTTTCCGGCAGTTTTTGGGAACACTGTACCCATATTTTTCCTGATTCTTCCTCCACCAATTCCACTTCCTCATTCTTTGGGGGGTCCGACACTGCGACATAGGTGATCCTCCTTGGCTCAATGGCCGAGGGTTCAGGTTGCTCACAGCTGGCTGCAGGACTCCCAATCCCCCCTGGAGGGTGCGCATCGGTGTCCGCGACTTTATTTGCTGTTTCAATAGTCCATTCATGCGTTCGATAAGTCCAGCAATCTGTGGGTGGTACGGGATGTGGAAAACCCATACAATGCTGGATTCAACAGCACATTTTTGGACTCGGGATCCCGCAAAGTGGGAGCCGTTATCCGGCTGTATTTCCCATGGGATCCCTTTTACAATTTTCCCTTTTCATCTTAAACCTATGTTCACTAGTTCTTGATTTCCTGGAAAAATCTAGGAAAACATTTTTAAACATCTCTATAAGTTCATCCCTGTGTCTCCTATGTTCCAGGGATTAAAATTCCTGGTTGACCAACTTTGTCCTATATCTTGGGATATATAAAACTCTGGTAAGTCTTTTTTGCACTCTTTCCAGTACAATGACATCTATCCCTTCACAGGATAACCAACAATATACACAATACCCCATCCACTAATACAATACACCAATGTTTTGTACAACTGCAACATAATGCCCCAACTCCTGTACTCAGTGTCCTAACCAAGGGACGCCCATTGTGCCAACCACATTCTTCATCAACCTGTCCACCTGTGATGCCACTTTCAAGGAGTTACATATTCTTCTTCTAAGTTCTGCAGCACTCCCCATGGGCCTACTGATCACCGTGAAAGTCCTACCCTGGTTTGACTTTCCAAAATCTAACACCTTGTGTTGATTAAAATTGGACAGCGTTTGTCATTTCTCAGCCCACTTATCCCACTGATCAGGATCCAGCTGTGTTTCTTGACCACCTTCTTCCCAGTCTACAATAACCTCCTTATATCAACCACAAATTTCACAACAATCTCATCCAAATCATTTAAATGATTGATAAAAAACAATAAGCACAGCACCAATCCTTGTGTCAAACCACAAGTTATAGTAGGTATGTTACAATACTTACCTTCAGCGGTGCTGCAATTCGGCCACTGGCCGTGTGCGCGATTTTGGCGCGTTTGAGGGGGGGCGGGGTTAAAACGCGTTTTTTTTTCCGACCTGGATTATATTTGTTGGAGTGCAAGATGTTGCTAAAGAATCGTTCCGATGGCCGTTCTGTGTGTTTTTTTTTTTTTAATTGCCCGACAAGTTAATCGCTGGAGTCATTTTAAAATTAGCTTCTGAAGCCGTCAATGCCGACAATGGGGCCGGATTTTATGTAGGGGACAGGTAAAAGAAAGTAGTTTATTTTTATGTATAAAAGTGTTTCTTAAGATGCATTTAATTCACATTTTAAGTTGCGAAACGGTGATTTTTTCCCCCGAAAAACCGGCAGTGTATTTGCTGCCGATATGGGGACTAAAATCACTGCAACCTCAGCATTCCAAATGGTCCCGTTTCAGTAAAACCCACAGGCAAGTTGATTTAAATGGCCATTAATTTACAGGTATTAAACATTAAATTCCTTCCATTTGGGCTATAAAACCATGACAATGAGATTTAAAAATTATGTTATATTGTGAATTCTTGTGTTATTTGTTATTTGTTATGAATGTTATTTTGACACTTAGGCTATTTAAAAATGTTAATCTATTCTTAAGAAATGGATAGATGTTTAGATCTAATAATTGAATTTTGTAATTAGCTACAATTAGGTAACTAACTAATTATATGCTTTAATTTCAAGTCATCTAAGTAAGATTGTTTCATATTTGTTTCAGAATGCTTCAATCTATAATAACTGAAAAAAATTTTCAGGTCTCTTAAATTTTAAGAAAGTTATGGGCTTTTAAATGTCCTCGATCACAGCTTTTGTGTTATTTCAATGAAAAAGCAATAGGGAACAAGATGCTAATTTCCGAGTATGAAAATGGCCATAACTTTTTTAATACTGAAGATATGAAAGTGAATTAGGTGTCAAATTAAACTTCTTTTTATGCTTTATCTGTTTATAATGTTTATTTTGTAACATTGCTATTCATAGGCTTCTATTTTGAAAGCCAACTTCCCTCTGCTTCCTACCATCAAACCAATTATGTACATACGTTGCAACAGGTATGATGTGGCTCTTTGAAGTTTATACTGGATCTAAGTTTGGTGCCATTGATTTATATGAGGGATAAATTAGATGGTGCATATTCATTGTTACTGTATATCATTGTGAAGTCCCTGGATGACTATTTCCATCAATCTATCCGGAGTCCGTGGCCAACAAATCGATGCATTTCTGAAAGGGGTGGATGCTGGAATTAATTGTGGACCATACTCACCTGGTGATGGTGGTGGCAGGTAAAGGTGTTGAAGGAAAATGGTTGCAGGTGTTTGTGATGTCATTCCCAATTCCAGGCAAAGATTGGAATTTGTATAAATCACCCTTGTCTATTTTAGCAAAGGATTACTTTGGACTTCACTATAACATGAAGAGGTCAATGAATAAAAGAGCATCACACTTGAAACAGGGCCAAGGAAATGTCATAGGGAAACAATGCCACATGGCTGAGCCGGAGAGACTGCTAAGCTTCCTTCTGTAATTCATGCTGTAAAATAAAATTAAGAAAAAAACATTGGTCTGTTTAAGACCCATATTGATCGCATAACCTCAATTTTGCTATATTAGCTGGTAAAGCAGATTCCCAATCTAAATTAATAGAAAATTAATGACCTGTCCAGTTAAATAGATTTCAATTAAATGCACACATTCCTAGTCTGTTGTTATGATTTTCCAATGCTTATGGGGCATCTTGTCCTTGAGGAAGCCTGCTGGCAATTTATGCATCCATGCACACTGTCAAAATCACAGGATGTATGAACCCAAATTTTTGATGCATATTCCCAACAGCTGAGGCTCCCTGCTGGAACCATAATTTTATAAAATTACTGGCTAGAAATTGGATTGTGCAGACTCGCTTTTTTCAGTGCGACATGAACCAAAATTGATTTAGCCCGGAGTAAAGTGCATTAGTGATCCTTTTTATCTGAAATTGCACCAGTTGCAAAATTGGTCAAGATTCATGATTGCACATCTGACATTTTCTCAGCATCAGACACAAATCTCATGATGTTTATCATCGTGCAACTACATCATCTATTTCAAGTCCTCTCAACACAAATTGCAACTTCCATTTCCAGAAAGCGACCATTGTTTAACGGATCCAAGAAAGGGGCACAATCTGTTACATTCTTCGTTTAGAGGGCATTTAAAGGCGTGGAGCACTTCACATGGTCATTCCGAAAATACTTCATACTGCTCAAACATACTCAAACTGTGGGCAGATGAGAAAGAGATGCTCAATGTACGAATTAACTGTTGTGCAAACTAGTTAATGGTCACCTCTGTAATCATGCTATTGGCAGGAACTTTTGAATGGAAGCTACAGGCTAGTTGTTGCACTCTACTAAGGGAAAGTCAGGAATTGAAGGGAAGGAGGAAATGTAACTCATGTACAGGCCTGGTCCATAGAGTTTTCAAGTATGAAGATACTATCTCAACTTCAAGGAGCAACACTAATGCAGGCTCGGGTTTTAAAGGTTGCCTTCTATAATATTCTGTGAGATCACCTTTAGTGTTGCCCTCAGTTCTGGGCCGCTCACTACAGCCGTTAAGAGCAACACTCCTGGGCTCAGGATCATCCCATGCG
This sequence comes from Leucoraja erinaceus, assembly GCF_028641065.1. NCBI lineage: Eukaryota > Metazoa > Chordata > Chondrichthyes > Rajiformes > Rajidae > Leucoraja > Leucoraja erinaceus. The sequence continues at coordinate 65,333,228 of NC_073381.1, read as the reverse complement.
ACTAATGCCCTGCTCCATCAAATATTTGTTTTCTTCTCCCTGCAGCATTGTAGAAGTCACCCAGGATCTTTAGTCAAGGCGGAATAATTTACCAAAGAAGGGTCTCAACCCGAAACGCCGCATATTCCTTTTCTCCAGAGGTGCTGTCTGACCCGCTGAGTTACTCCAGTTTTTTGTATCTGTCTGAAGAATAATTTGTATCCTTTGACATTGGGCAAGAAGCTGAAAATGCTTGACCTGCATTGATCCAAGTTGCCAGTGACTGCAACTCACACGCTCATAATGATTTGCCTTAAAAACTCCCAAGTTTTTCATCTATAGAAAGAAATTTTACTCCATCAATTATCAAGCAAGCATTTTCTCACCATCAATGTCCTGTTTGAGGTTCATTTGATTTCTCTGTTGCTAGGGAGTGCACTTCACCTTTAGTGAATAGCCCTGCCCCGAGGAATTAATTCTGGGGTACAAGGTCCACACTATCCTATTATTTTAGTTTAGAAATACAGCACGGAAACAGGACCTTCAGCCCACCGAGTTCGCACCGACCGTACCAGGGGGGTGGGGATGATAATGTTTCAAATCAATTAGATGTAATTATTTATATACAAACCACCTTGCTCAAGAAATTATTTTCACTACTTGTTTATACCAAAGATAGACACCAAATGCTGGAGTAACTCAGAGGATCAGGCAGCATCTCTGGAGAAGAGGAATAGATGACGTTTTGGGTCGAAACCCTTCTTCAGCCTACTTTCAATATTTCATCTGCTTGTTTATTTTATTTACCCTGCTTTGAAGTGAATGCAGGCAGCAGTGAATGTTGTGTTTCACTCTGGTATTTTACTTCTATTCTTCAGCCTCTTTCATTAATTCCTTCTTCAGGCAGTGCCAAGAAAAGACTTTGAAATGTGCACCGTGGCAGGGAGAAGTTCCAAGAGAAGATTAGCTTTTAATTCATACTTCAGAAGTATTTATCGGATGATTTACATCGGAGGTGTGGCATTAGGGTTTCACAGTTTACCATCTGCTGTGTATTTGAAATGCAATTTCTCAGGTGCTAGCAGCAATCCACAATGACTCAGAACCGTTTAATGTGAGATGAATGTCATTAACATTCTTGCTAGGTGAGTTTTGCCATAAAGGAGCAAGAGCAGCAGCTGTAAAACAAATGTGACTCCTTGCTACAGTCTGAAAGTCCATGTAGATCCTAAAGGAAAACAAAGCTATCCTTGAGACTCTTGAAAGGCGCCCATAAATAAAATGTATTAAAGCTAAATATTTAGTTCAGAGATGCAGCATGGAAATAGCCTCTTCGGCCCACCGAGGCCCGCCAACCATCGATCACCTATTCACACCAGTTCTATGTTATCCCACTTTCTCATCCACTCCCTACAATTTAGGGGTGATTTACAGAGGCCGATTAACCTATAAACCCGCATGTCTTTGGGAAGTGGGAGGAAGCCGGAGCAACCAGAGGAAACCACGTGGTCACAAGGAGAACGTGCAAACTCCACACACAGCGGTGATCAAATCCAAGTCTCTGGCACAGTGAGGCAGCAGCTCTACTAATTTTCCTTGTACATTGAATATTTATCTTACAATGACGTGAACACATCAACAGGGACTTAATACATTTTTCTTCCAAATTAAGTACTATCCATTGTCCCCTTCTGTTACCTCGAGTATGAGTTTCAATTGCCGTGCGATGAGGCACTGGCTCAACACTGCTCTTCCACACCAAAAGGTTTTAGAGCACCAGAAAAGGCACCGTCTAATCTCTAGGCATTTCTACCATACTACAGGATTTAATGCCAGCTGATGTTTACAAGTCTCATAACCCTTGTAAGGAATCCCTCTTGGGAATTTCCCTATTTATTATTTTGACAACTGCTTGTGTGTTCCACAGTGAGAACATGTATCCTCACCTAGTTCGTGCAAGTTGAGCTACTGCATATCTTTCTTCTTTCTTTATCAGCTGGGCACGGCAAGACATTCAAGCTTAATTTAAAACTTAAAGTTAACTTTTTGACTAGAATAGATTGTAGAAAGAATTAATCCTGGTCTCAGTTACATATTTTTATTTCCTTCCAAATAAGTTTGACCACAATTACCAAGAATGATCACACAAAAATCATCTTTATTCCACATAACCCCCTCCTTTGCCCTTTATCCGATTCTATCAGTAACGTGACACGTGATGCTTATTTTTGTTTTTTAGCTGTGCATCCCTTTAAGATTTGTGGCCAGTTCCTCTCCATGTATACATTGCATGCATTGAAGATAGAGGTGTATACAATCATGAGAGGAATAGTTTGGGTAGATGCACAGTCTCTTGCCCAGAGTAGGAGAATCGTGGACCAAAGGACATTAGAATTAGAATTAGATTCCTTTATTATCATTCAGACCTTTCGGTCTGAATTAAATTATGTTGCCTGCAGTCATACACAGAATCAATAATAACAAAACATACAATAAACACAAATTAAACATCCACCACAGTGAGTTCACCAAGCACATCCTCACTGTGATGGAGGCAAAGTCTTAGTCTCCGTCTCTTCCCTCCTTGTTCTCCCTCTGCGCTGAGGCGATTGATCCAGGCCGAAGATGCCGTTCTCCAGTCCAGCGGGCCTCCGTGGTGATGTCACCGCCGCCGCAAGCCGGAATGCCGTCTCCGCTCCGAGACGGCCCGCCACAGCATCAGCTCCGGGCCGCCGCCCCAGCTCCAGTCCCACAGTCTCCGCTCCGGGCCGCAGCCCCAGCTCCGGGTCCCGCAGTCTCCGCTCCGGGCCGCTGCCCCAGCTCCGGGTCCCGCAGTCTCCGCTCCGAGCCGCTGCCCCAGCTCCGGGCCGCTGCCCCAGCTCCGAGCCCCGCTGCATCAGCTCCAGGCCGCCTCCAAAAGCCAGAAAGCCGCACCAGCAAGTCGGACCACCGCTGCCTTAGCCCCGAAGATGGCCAACCTCCCGTTGGTGAGTCCTGGCTGGCTCTGCCCCTGGAGCGTCAGGGCCGGCCACAGGTTGGAGGCTGCCAGCTCCGCCATTAGGCCTCAGCGCAGACGGAGGCAGAGAAGGGGGATACGACACGAAAAAGTGGCATTTCCCCGAAGGAAGAGACAGAGAACATGTTTCACCCCCTCTAACACAACCCAACAAACTAAAAGTTAACCAAAACAAGACAAAAAAAACAACAGAAAAAAGTAAAGACAGACGGACTGCAGGCGAGCCGCAGCTGTTAACAGCGCCACCACTTCCATAGGTTTAAAGTGTAAGGGAAAAGATTTAATAGGAATATGAGGGGTAGCTTTTTCACACAAAGGGTGGTGGGGGTATGGAACAAGCTGCCAGAGGAGGCAGGGACTATCCCAACGTTTATGAAACAATTAAACAGTCACATAAATAGGACAGGTTTGGAGGGATATGGGCCAAACGCAGGCAGGTGGGATTAGTATAGCTTGGACATGTTGGCTGGTGTGGTGAGTTGTGCCAAAGGGCCTGTTTCCACACTATGACTCTATGAACTGGCTTGCATTGACTGTACCTTTGTGAAACTCTATCACCATACAGATTATCTGTTCTGAGTTCAGCCAGGAGGCAGAAAACTAGACAAGATTCATTGAACAATATCCCAAATCTTTTAATAAAAAATGTACTAAACCCTACAAAATGCAACAATAAAATAATATAAACCCAGCATCACAAATAACACAACATAATGTGTTACATGAAATTATGTTATAAAACATTACAAACTGTCAAACTTTGATAGAGGCTCAAAAGACTGCAGATGCTGGAATATTGAGCAAAACGCAAACTGCTGGACGGACTCAGTGAGTAAGTCAACATCTTCAGAAGGTAATGGATAGACAACATTTTGCTTCTGGTTTCTTCTTCAGACTGATGGAACAGAGTGTAATCACTTGCCAGCTCTTGCTCCACCATTCCCCATCACCACTCTCTACCAGATGTCACCCCTCTGCTCCACCAGACCGAAGAAGGGTCCTGAACTGAAAATGTATCTGTCTATTTCCATCCTCAGATGCTGTGTGTTCCACAGTGAGAACATGTATCCCTCACCAAGTTTGTGCAAGTTGAACTCCTACATATCTGTCTGTTTCCATCCTCAGATGCTGTTTCACCAGCTGAGTTCCTCCAGCAGTCTGTTTTTTTTGCAGTCATAGTTTAATATGTCTTCTGTATCTTTCATCTTATACACTCTTGCCTTTAATTATAACACGTGCCATTCATTTACATGCAGCCTCTCTGTCCATAGATTAGTTTGGTTAATTCTGTCTGCAGTTCATTTGCAAGTTAGTCTTTAAATTTGTTTTATTTTGATTCCGGATAATGTAACATAGAATTCACCCTGGAAACCACTCAATGTGAGAGAGAGTTTTATTTACAGCTCTGTACAAGTTGTTCCCCAGAAGGTCTCATGCGATTCCTCCTCTCATCATAAACCAAATTCACAAATTTGATTGATGTAACCTTAATTTTACCATCTCCATCCTGTTTGCCTGCGACAAGCCCACGAATATTCCGATTTAGAAATGTTTGATGTCTGCTGTTATCAAAACAAGGATACTTTGATGGAAGAGGAGGTTTGAGTTTATCACTATTCTGTATCATTCATTGGTTTTTTTTTCCTTCCCGATGCTTATAGCTGCAACTTCTGCCATTTTGTTATTTGTGTGCTAACTTGTTACGTCAGTAACTTTGATAGCAGTGGTGTAGATGAAAATATTGTCTTTGGATGAAAAATTGCTCGACAATTTCTTTTCAACTTACGGCCTATTTGGAAAGGTCACCACAGACATTGGATTCCCCAAAGTATCTTGGTAAATTTTTGGGCATTTTGGTTTATTCTTGCTGAAGGCATGACTCCGGGAGACACATGGAAAATAAATTTTTCTCTGGAAGTTCTATTGCTTAATAAAGCCTATTAACTTTCTAACTATCCTTTAATATCTTATATGGAGATTCTGATACATATAACTATCAAAGAGCTAGCAAAGGCACAAACAGAGTTTTGTATATCAAACAAGTTTTGTTTATTGGTTATGATTCTATTATCTTCGTTCTTTTTTTTGTTCATTGGTCTTTCCATATTTCCCAAAATGCGTATGTGCTATGTAGACAGATTTTATAGAAATCATATATCAAGGACAGCTCCCATCCTGCGTTTGGACTGTTCGACCTGCTGCCTTCTGGAAGGCGCAATAGGTGCATCAAATCCAGGACAAATAGACTCAAGAATAGTTGTTTTCAGAAAATTATAACTACTCTTAATTCACACATGCACTGACTTCACAGCCCAACACCCAGACTTCCATCTGTATATATGTATATAGCGCCGCAGAATTGTGCACCTATCCCCCCCCCCCCCTTCTCCCTTCTGTTTTTGTTTTCTGTTTCTTGTTTTTTATACTAAATTATATGTATGCACTGAGTACGAGCAGCTTTTAATTTCATTGTACATGTATAGTGACAATAAATGGCATATCTATCTATCTATATCTATATCTATATAGCAGGTGGCACAGTGGCGCAACAGTATAGTCGCTGCCTTACAGTGCTTGCAGCACCAGAGACCTGGGTTTGATCCTGACTACAGGTGGTGATTGTACTGAGTTTGTAATTTCTCCCCATTGCCTACGTGGGTTTTCGCCAAGATCATCGGTTTCCTCCCACACTGCAAAGACGTAGGTTAATTGGCTTGGTAAATGTAAAAATTATCCCATGTGTGTGTTAATGTGTGTGCTAGTGTTAATGTGCGGGGATCGCTGGTCGGCCCAGACCCGGTGGGCTGAAGGGCCTTTTTCCACGCTGTATCTCTAAACTAAACTAAACTAAACTAAACTAAACTAAACTAAACTAAACTAAACTAATCCTCATTGGACACATATGACATGATGCCGTATCCACTCAGAAACCTCAGAATGTGAATCTGGGCTTGGAAATCAATGGGCTCTGAATAACTTTGCAGCCATTAATTTTAATGGGAAGAGGTTGTTGTGAAGTCCACTGGCAGCAATAGCTGAAATTGTGATAGTATTATTAATGCATTATGGTCCATGTTGCAAGTATCAATTTATTAAATCTGCTCTATAATTTACATCATGAAATGACAAAGATTTGATTCAGAAAAAGGATATTTTTGGGTAAAGTGCTGTCTCCCTCTCTAAGGGGCAAAATGCCAGACATTCTATTACATTATTACATTCAACAGTTTATTCCGGCAGTTCTATTCTGCTGCTCTGAAAGAAAATAGTGGGAATATTTTAAATGTGCCAACACGTACCCTCAAGTGCTTCAACACAACTGGCTTTATCACCTTTAACTGAACTTCACCTTCGGGAACATTCCTTGATACTGCAAATACAAACACATTGTGACTTCCCCCACCCTAGTGCCAGATCCAAAGTCCGCATCCATATATCCCTTTGTTATCACCCCCTCCACTGCCAACAGTGGACTATTGTGAGCTCTACTTTCCTTGGTCATTGGTGCCGGCTCTGATTTGTTCTGAACCTTTTCACACCTCTAGTTCCCCTCCCCCCCCCCCCCCCCCCCCCCCCCCCCCCCCCCCCCTATCAGTCTGAAGAATGGTTTCGACCTGAAACATCACCTATTCCTTTGCTCCAGAGATACTGCCTGATCCGCTGAGCTACTCCAGCATGTTGTGTCTATTTTTGGTGTATGCCAGCATCAGCAGTTCCTTACTACACATAGAAAATAAGCCAAAATTACGTGCATGCTGACAGAGCATTCCATTTTCTCCACTAAATTTCCCTTTAAACTTTTTCCATCAATTTCAACATTCAAGGCTTAGGTTTACGTTTGCCAGTGTACCAGGGTACAGAGAAAGGTGTTTACATGTTATCCAATCAAATCAGATAATACTATATATAGATACAACCATGCCAACCTCTGTTCTGTGAGTTTGACTGGACCACATGCACAATCTTTGCAATCTCTTGCAGTGTTGGGCAAAGCATTCCCAAGCCAAGCTGTGATGCAGTCCAACAGTAGGTGGTTAGTCCAAGTTCAAGCATTCAAACACTCAGGAACTGAATGCAGGTTACATTTGCGTTTTCCTTGGAGGAAAGTTTCTTTGCTAAAGGCACACATGCCCTTAATGGTTCCTTGGAGAAAATCAATTGCTGAACTTTCTGCCTGTTTCCCCATTACATTTGATAGTTATTCTAACCGATATATCTGCCGTTATGGCTTAAAGTTTCTTTTTGCAGCATCACCCAAAAAAAACCTGTGCATCTAGCCTGTAGGGCTTAAGTAACCTATGAGTGACCTTACGCTGCACATGGAGGGTTGCTCAGCTGCAAATAGAAAGGAACTATGAAGTCATTTTATTCCGCACATTACTGCCAGATTTGATACGGGAATGTTCAAAAAAATGTTGCTCAGATCTTCCAACTACATTCTAGTAAATGTATTTAAGAAAGAACTGCAGATGCTGGAAAAATCGAAGGTAGACAAAAATGCAGGAGAAACGCAGCAGGTGAGGCAGCATCTATGGAGCGAAGGAATGGGTGATATTTCAGGTCGAGACCCATCTTCAGACTGATGTGGGGGTGGAGGTGGGGGGCGGTAAGAAGAAAGGAAGAGGTGGAGACAGTAGGCTGTGGGAGAGCTGGGAAGGGGAGGGGAAGGAGGGAGAAAGCAAGGTCTACCTGAAATTGGAGAAGTCATTGGTCATACCGTTGGGGTGTAAACTACCCAAGCGAAATAGGAGGTGCTGCTCCTCCAATTTGAGGTGAGACTCACTCTGGCCATGGAGGAGGCCCAGGACAGAATTAATCAATTAACATTAATTAACAATTCGCATTAACCAACCTGATCTCCCGGTGGCTCAGCACTTCAACTCCCCCTCCCATTCAGAATCCAACCTTTCTGTCCTGGGCCTCCTCCATGGCCAGAGTTAGTCCCACCACAAATTGGAGGAGCAGCACCTCATATTTTGCTTGGGTAGTCTGAGCCATCACCCATCCCCTTTCTCCAGAGATGATGCATGATCCGCTGAGTTAGTCCAGGATTCTGCGTCTATGGTCATAGACATATTTGATCAGTAACTGAATTATTTTAATACCCAGAAAGTCATTCCCTTTTACCCAGGATGGAAATATCAAATACTAGAGTGCATAGCTTTAAGATGAGAGGGGCAAAGTTTAAAAAAGTGTGGCACATCTTTTTTGTATAGAGTGGTGATGTGCCTGGAACGCGCTGTCAGGGGTGGTGGAGGAGGCAATTAAGAGATTTTTGGACTTTTGGATAGGCAGGGAATGGAGGGATGTGGAATATGCTGAGGCAAATGAGTTCACAAGGTCATAAGTGATAGGAGTAGAATTAGGCCATTCGGCCCATCAAGTCTACTCTACCATTCATTCATGGCCGATCTAATACTCCCTCCTAACCCCATTCTCCTGCCTCCTCCCCATAACCTCTGACACCCGAGTTGGTCTTGGTACAGACATCGTGGGCTGCTCTAATGCTGTACTGTTCTATATTTTATATATTATTTAGACCATCCATGGGAAATACTTTGTTCCTGCAAAAGTGTTTGGACATTCAGGGGTGTCTTGTCAGCGCAGTGGGCTCCCTTTGTAAATATGTAATTCAATGTAGCCATTTGTTGGCTTAAAATGTTGAAATAAGCAACGTTGTGATAGCTATTGTAACTGTATCAAATCACCTGCTGTTATCTTTATTCTTCAGAGAAGAATAACTCAATGTATTTTGAGTTTAGAGAGATTCTACTGAGAGGTTCTCCAAGAGATCGTCTGCTTGTTGTGATGAATAAAGACCTTTTCCGTTTACCAACTTCATTCTTCAGTGACATAGTCATAGCCACCACAGGAATGAAAGAAAATTCAAGAGCTATGAAAGGGGCGATGAATGAACAGAAAGGTTTTTCTACGGAGCAGGAAGTAATGGATTAGTTGTTAGGAATTCCCTGCATCTACTTTTGCTGATAAAGAGGATGGTGGCAATGTCATTGCATAAGAGAGCAATGGATTATTTAAATAGATCATCAAACAGAGGAAATGAATGTCGTTAAAAATGACCTGCTCAAGATGAAATGCATCCTACATTTGGTGAGGGGAGGAATACTGTTAAGTTCTGGCTGACTGAGCATAATCCATATACCTCCATTCGCTGCCTATCCAAAAGTCTCTTAAATGGCTCTATTGTATCTGCCTCCACCATCACCCCTGGCAGCAGCGTGTTCCAGGCACATCACCACTGTGTACAAAAACGTTGTGCTGCATTTCTTTCAACTTTGCCCCTCTCATCTTAACTGTCTCCTGCAAAGTGCCCATGCGAGATGAATTTTTCTCCTTTTGTTGTTCTTCACAGATTCTGCCTCAGAAGGGGCAAAAGGTGCCTCACAGGTCAGGTGGATGAGTGGTTTTGGAGATGGTGGCCTTTTTCAAATGATTGTACTGTGCTTTTGCATTTTCCCAATTGGAGTTTTCAATCCACCCCAAATGTTCTTTCTCCGTTTTGAATGGTCATGGGCTAGAAATTTCCATGGGTCATGCAGACAATGATGCTTTAATGTTATCCCTTTTTGATATCCGGAATGATTACAGGATGGTATGTCCATTGAAGCCAATTGCACGTCATTGGAGCCTCCATCCTGGTGATGTTGGCCTGGGAGAGAATCACAAATCCCGTCACTGGATTTGAAAGAGACACAAGGAACTGTAGATGCTAAAATCCTGCATAGAACACAAAGTGCTGGAGTAATTTAGCAGGTCAGGCAGCATATCTGGAGGACATAGAATCACAGAGGGGGAACAGTGAGAGAGGGTCTCACAGAACTCCCATTGGAGAGTCATAGATTCATAGAGCCATACAGCATGGAATCAGGCTATTCAGCCCAACTTACCTACACCGGCCAACATGTTCCATCTACACTAGTCCCACCTGCCTGTGCTTGGCCCATATCCCTTTAAACCTGTCCTATCTCTGTACCTGTCTAAATGTTTCTTAAATGTTGCAATAATACCTGCCGCAACTATCTCCTCCAGCAGCTCGATCCATACACCCACCAGGGAGAAAAGGTTACCCCTCCAGTTCCTAATAAATCTCTCTCTCTCTCCCCCTCCCCCCTCCACTCAGCCTTGTCCTCTGGGTCTACTCTGGACAAGATGTTGTGTGGCTTATCCCTCATCCTCCTGGGCACCAAGGAATCGAGTCCTTGCCTGCTCAAGCACTCCATATAGCTCAGGCCCTCAAGTCCTGGCAACATATTCATAAATCTTCTTTGAACCCTTTCCAGCTTGACAACATCTTTCCTCTAACATGGTGCCCAGAACTGAACACAATACTCTAAATGCAGCCTCACCAACATCTTATACAACTGCAACATGACCTCCCAACTTCTATACTCAATACTCTGACTGATGAAGCCTTTTTGACCACCCTATCTAACTGTGATGTCGCCTGTGATGTCGCTTTCAACAAACAATGTGCTTGTACTCCTAGAGACCTCTATTCTACAACACTCCCCAGAGCCCTAACTTTCTCTGTGTAGGTTCTGCCCATGTACCTGCTCCCAAAATGCAATACCTCACATTTCTCTGTATTCAATTTAAACCATTCCTCAGCCCACCTGCCCAACCAATCAAGATCCTGCTGCAATTTTTGACAACCATCGTCACTATAATAATAATAATAATAATCTTATTTATATAGCACATTTTCAGTCAACTTGCATTGACCCCAAAGTGCTTCACATAATTACATTACATTACACACAGGCAAAGGTGGGTGAAGT